>NC_138771.1:247862217-248314717 GCF_965119305.1 Pelophylax lessonae | reverse complement strand
AGTGTTGCCATTCTATGAACTCTTCTTCGCTTTACTGTTTTAAGAACTTGCATCTCTTACGCTCCTTAGGGAAAAAAAACAGTGCAGTAATTCTTCCACTTGTCTCGTTGTGCTTCTATTTCTCTAAAGCCTAGTACACACATCAGAAAATTGGAAAAAAATACCGCTTTCAAAGCGATCGTATGATAATCTGATTGTCAGTAAACCGCTTTCGAGAGCCGATCACGACAGTTCATGTGAAATTATCAGAAGTGACAAACACACAATTTTTTTTTTTTTCTCGTACGTTTTTCGTTTAATCATTACAGTATTCGAAAAAATCAAGAGCAACACCACGCATGCTTGATTTTTGATAAGAGACTAGCCTGCAAAAAAAAAAAAAAAAAAACCTACAATCATTCTCTTTATTAAAATATTTAATTGTCTTTTTGCTGCAAAGTAGCTGAGTAGGGGTGGAGAAGGGAAGCAATCATTATTATCAATGATTACGAATTAATACTTAATCATAAAACACAGCGCGAAACAGTGAATCCTAATACAAATGTGAAAAAAATTAATGGTAAGCAAGTGTTCAGTGAAAGTCCAAAAATGTATAAGAATATATAAATATTCAACTTTATGAGCACCAAACTTGTGAGCTGATATCTTCTCACTTGCCATTCAGCTTTATAGACCCACATGCGGTATTGCTATCAGCTCACAAGTTTGGTGCTCATAAAGTTGAATATTTATATATTCTTATACGTTTTTGGACTTTTACTGAACATTTGCTTTCCATTAATTGTTATCACATTTGTATTATGAGTCCCTGTTTCGCACTGGGTTTTATGATTGAGTATTGATTACTGATCATTTTTGAACAGCTGCAATGGTGATTATCCATTAGGTTACTCCTAGCGTGGGTTTGTTTGAGTTGCACATAATAGTTACGAATTGCAGGTCACATGAGGGCAAAAAGTCTGTTCTCTGCAGGATCCTGTAGTTAGCATTGCCTCAGGGTAGGCAACCCCACCTATTGTAAACATGGTAACAATTTATGCAGGCAGAAAGCATTTATAGTCTTGGAGAACCCATAGAAAGTATTTTTTCATCTGACAATATATTTTTGGGTTTACCTGCCTTTATAATGTTGTTTTTTTTTTTTTTTTACAGAGATCTGAAGAACAATGAAATATCTTGGACAATTGAGGATATGAATGGAGCATTTTCTGGACTAGAAAAACTTAAAAGACTGTAAGTTAAAATGCATCGCTAATGTTGTTATAACATTCGTTTTTCTTTTTGGCTTTTATTTAGCTGTTTATATCACTTAAATGTTGCAAAACGTATTTTTTTTTCTCCTCTTTAAGGATGCTTCAAGGTAATCGAATAGGATCAATAACAAAAAAGGCATTTTCATGGCTGGATGCACTTGAATATCTGTAAGTAATTGGTTTCTATAAATGAGAAGCTTTTTTTAGAGTGAAAAATGCATTCTTAAAATTGCTTTCCAAGGTTCGGCAAAATTCCAGTGTGTTGTTTCTTGCTTTATCCTTGCTTAATTTCATCTCAATGAGTAAGTTTAATAAACATTTTACATATGCAAAAACAGTACTAGAAAGTCTCCTCTTCATCTTCCCTAGTTTTGAGATGCTGGCCGTTCTCTTGTCTGTAGTATAGAGAAATGGTTGTCCTGAATGGACTTCTGGTTGGTAGAAGGTGGTGGTGGTGGTGGTGGTAGTTTGTATTAGAGCAGTACTGGTGCTTTGGGACAGTGACCACAGCTAGAAGCTCAGCTAGTTTTAAGAGGCATTAAACTGATGTATAACAGTACCCAGGATGGTCATACATCTACAAATGTAACGATGGGAACAGATGGAGAAAGCAGTTTACTCATCATTATTTGTATTGGCAGACTGCTAGTATCCACTGTGATCTACTTTGTGACTTGGTTTCAATACACATGGTGAACGGTTTGTTGCCTTATCTTTGTAAAATAGGGATTGATTGATGCCCTTTTCCACACATCAGAAAACTCTCTACTAATCACTGGTGATCTGATTGTAATCACTTGCATCCCCTATTTTTCACAAAACATGCCCACATTTTCCACAAGCTTTATATAAATGTTGACTCATGCTAAGCAATATCAACTCCTGTTAAGTGTGAATTTAATGTAACTAATAAGAAAAGTGCACCTAGTAGTAGTAACAAAAAAGTTTGACATGATTTATTTTATATTAAATTATTTTAAAGGTTAATTTATTTTGTTTTCTTCCTATAGGGATCTGAGTAATAATGCAATTGTGTCAATGCAGAGTAATGCATTTTCCCAAATGAAAAACCTACAGCAATTGTAAGTTATCATTTTTGTTTTAACTATGTTGCAAAAATATATGTGTGTATTTTTTTGTCTTTTGTTATGTAGTGCTGTTTTAAATCACTTGAGATGTGCAGCAAACAAATAGAAAGAGGGATTCTTGTGTCAAAGAATTTAGGGCTTAAGTCCCGGTGCATATTTCTGCGATGCGGGAGCGCTTCGAATATACAGCGTGTTCCCGCATCGCATCCGCACCCCTGGCGGTTCACACTGCCATATGCGATACACTGGGGGTGTCAATTAAAAGTCAACGACACCCCCAGATAAGATCGCATATCGCAGTGCGATCTGTAAGTTTGCACAGAATCGGATCGCACTAGTGTGAACCACCATGCAATCCGATTCTGCTGCGGACCAAAAAAAGGGTCCTGTGCGCGTTTTAGTGCGATTGCGGTGCGAATTCAGCCATACAAACTGTATGGCTGAATTTGCACCGCACAGAGATCGCATGTAATTTTAGGAGCAGTGCTCTCTGAATTACATGCGATCTCTGTGATCGCACAAATGTGAACCAGCACTTAGTGTTCAATCTGGAGGATAACCAAAGTTAATAACACACATCTGCTTTAAAGGCAAAGTTCTCCTTTGTGAACCTGTTACTTGGTACCCCCATATTAGGGGGGTAACATGTTCAGCATCCTCCGCCCCCCAACCCTATAACAGAGGGCAGGGGATCCTCTACCTGCACCTGCTGCCAATTTGAAAACAGGGTGGCTGTACGGGGCTCCACCCACACAGGTTCCTGTGAATGAATAGATGGCAGCTAGTGGCTTGTAGTTCTCCATGCACCGCTCTCATAGTGCATTGGTCTGCCTGCCTGTAACATAAGTACAGGCACACAGCTTTTCTGAAAGTCTGCAGGAACCTGGCATTGCATCTGCAAAAACTGCAGGCTTCTTCCTTCCAAAAAATAAAAAATAAATTACATTTTTTTTTTTCCCTGCAAAAGTTTTTTATTTTCTTTATTATGTAACCTGCACTAGCAAAAAAACAACTCTGCTTTGACCTTCATGTCGCTCGTTCGTATGTTAACTTCCTCGTTTTGATTTCTTTTCAGGGGAATCGATTAAAATGAGAGCTGCCTTTGTGAGACATTGTCCTGGAACAAACATGTGCATATTACTTGAATGATACACATGCATATTAAAAAAGAATAGCGCACACATGCAAAAGAAATGACTATCAAATATGAAGACAATCCATAAATAAAAATGGGGATTTGGTCCCACCATACAATACCAATTATACACATGCTTGTTCCAGATAAGAGAAGGAAAGTTGGTAGTGGACAGCGCCTGAAGCTTGTGCTTTCAGAAAGTCCTCAATTTCTGCTCCCATGCTTGTCATGACCGGTTCCCTTGATTGCCATATATGTGAAATAGAGGGAAGGTTGCCCAGGCGCATCAGTCTTATATTTTTTCTGAATATACATCACCCATATTAAGTTAAAAACTCTAAATACTTCTGAATTGCCCTGCTCTGAATGAGAAGTCAGCAATGAAGCCTCCACTATTTCTCATAGGAAAGGTTTCCTTCAATGTGGCTTGTAGGAAGAACTAGAGCACCTGAAGGAAACACACACAAACGAACAAACATCTTCCTCAGTGTCCCTGAAGGAATCCAGCCTAGCAACCCATCTATGCAGGCTATAGTACTATATATTGAATTGTTTATTTACAGGAAAGAGTCTGTATTGTTTCAGTTAATGTGTGCATTGAAGCTTGCTTTTTAATTCAAAATAACATTTTAAAGACTTTTATTGCCAACTGGTAATAGTCCTAGGAAGAATTGTCATTTTATTTTTCCTTTTTCATACAGACATCTAAACTCTTCAAGTCTTTTATGTGACTGTCAGTTGAAGTGGCTGCCTCAGTGGTTAACGGAAAATAAACTGCAGAAGTTTGTAAAAGCAAATTGTGCACATCCCCAAAGTCTCAAGGGCAAAAGCATTTTTGCTGTTAGCGTTGAAGGATTTGTGTGTGGTAAGTTGGGGTAGTTTTTTTTTTTCTTTTTTTATTACCTTATGTTTGATTATTGTATGTATGTATGTATGTATTTTATTTTTTGATGAATCTAAACTCAACATAAAATAAACCTACAACGGAACATCATTGGTCAAAATTATTTCCACTGATGCTTCATTTTGAACATGTGCTTTGATCCTTATTTTAAAAACTCAATTTAACCACTTTAAGACCACAGGATTTTCCTGCTTAATGTCCAGGCCACTTTTTTCAACTTGGCACTGCGCAAATTTAACTGACAATTGCGCGGTCATGCAAAGTTGTACCCAAACTAAATTTACGTCCTTTTTTTTCCCTCACAAACAGAGCTTTCTTTTGGTGGTATTTGATCACCTCTGCGCTTTTCATTTTTTGCGATATTAATAAACAAAGAGGGAAATTTTGCGAAAAAATTGACATTTTCTACTTTGACAGTTAAAAAATATCCAATATATTAAATTTTTGTCATATATTTAGGTCAAAATGTATTTAGCTACATGTCTTTGACAAAAAAAATTCTCAATGAGCGTATTTTTAACCACTTTAAGACCGGAAGATTTTACCCCATTCCTGACCAGGCTATATTTTGCGATTCGGCACTGCATTACTTTAACAGACAATTGCGCGGTCATGCGACACTGTACCCAAATTAAATTTGTCCTTTTTTTTTCCCCCACAAATAAAGCTTTCTTTTGGTGGTATTTGACACCTGTGCAATATTTTTTTTTTTTTTTTAATTTTTGAAAAAAAGAGCGACAATTATAAAAAGAAAAACAATATTTTTCACATTCTGATATAGAACATTGCCCAAAAAATAAATCAATTTTGTTTAACATTTTAGGCCAATTTGTTTTCTGCTACATATTTTTGGTAAAAAAAACCACAATAAGCGTATTATAATTGGTTTGTGCAAAAGTTATTGTGTTTACTAACTAAGGGAAAGATTTGTCATTTTTATTGTTTATTTTTTTTATGTACTAGTAATGGCGGCAATCTGCGTTTTTTTTTTTTTGCGGGACTGCGACATTGGGGCGGACAGATCGGACCCCTAACTGACATTTTTGACACTTTTGGGGGGACCAGTGACATTACTACAGTAATCAGTCCTATAAATATGTACTGTTACTGTAATAATGACACTGGCAGGGAAGGGGTTAACACTGTTGGTGATCAAGGGGTTAAATGTGTGCCTCATGCTTTCTGACTGTTGTGGGGGGAGGGGATTGTGTGACAGACTGATCGCAGGTTCAGCTATGCTGAATCTTGTGATCTGTCCCTGCCTGTCACATAGGAGATCCGCCCGCTTTGTTTAAACAAGCAGGATTTCCTCACTCGATCCCCGACGATCGGGGAAGAGCAGCGGTGATCACCGCCTCTCCTCCCCTGGCCCGACTCCCGCTGTGTCTGAATACTTTGTGGGAGTGAGCCTCCGGCGGCGTGCGCTGCAGAGAGAGGGGGGAATCCAGCCGAGCCGCTCTGCTGCAGTAGCAGGAACGTGAGCGGTCGGCAAGTGGTTAAATATCAATGGGCCTCATTTGTAAAAGTATTTTGAAATAAGGACTGCTTCTTCTAATGGTCTTTCCCACAGCAACCATATATCTTTGTGGTATATAGGGGAATAAATATAGTTGAGAGAATGCATTCTGGGGGCAGATTAGAAGAGAAATGGGAATATAACATTTTTATCCTCTATCTCTTACATAAGTGTGTGTAGATATATACTTTATATCTTCCTTCAGACTTTTATAAATGATGTCCGCTGTGATTTACCTATACTGTATTACAGGCCGTTAGCAGCCCTCTTGAGCCCCATAATTTAATTATACCTTGAAGTAAATGTAATATACTACTGTGTACACTTTATCCAGATATTATGCAGTAATGTTGAACTATATTTCCTTTATTTAATCTTTTTTTATTTTTTTTTTCCATACCTGCAGATGATTTTCCAAAGCCACAGATCACCGTCCAGCCTGAAACGCAATCTGCAATAAGAGGCTCCAATGTGAGCTTTATATGTTCAGCAGCCAGTAGCAGTGACTCCCCAATGACTTTCTCATGGAAGAAAGACAATGAGCTGTTGCACGATGCTGAGATGGAAAATTATGCTCACCTGCGGGCACAAGGTGGAGAAGTAATGGAGTACACGTCTATCCTGAAATTGCGTGATGTGGAGTACGTCAGTGAAGGAAAATATCAGTGTGTCATTTCTAATCACTTTGGAACCTCGTACTCTGTTAAAGCCAAACTAACTGTGAACAGTAAGCATCTGTTTCTATGTTGTGTTGGACAAATATAGTTTTAGTGTTGGCTGAAATGTTTGATTATTCTATTTTTTTACATTTTTAGTGCTTCCTTCATTTATGAAGATGCCTATAGACCTCACTATTCGAGCTGGATCAACAGCTCGCCTGGAATGTGCCGCAGTTGGGCATCCAACACCTCAGATTGCTTGGCAAAAAAATGGTGGTACGGACTTTCCTGCAGCTCGTGAGAGGCGGATGCATGTTATGCCAGAAGATGATGTGTTCTTTATTGTAAATGCAAAAGTCGGGGATACTGGAGTGTACAGCTGTACAGCACAGAACAGTGCAGGGAGCATTTCAGCCAATGCTACACTCACGGTTCTAGGTAAGTGTCTTAAACCCATTCATATCAGTATCTGCTTGTACAGTATAGGTTTAAGATCCATAATTTAAAATTGCCTTTAAAAAATAAGATAAAGGTCCATTTTATAAAGCTCCAGCTAAAATTAAAACTAAAACATTAAATGATAAAATACGAAAAAACAATTAAAATGCTTCTCTACATGCAAGTGTCATGTACTATAATGCATTTATCCTTTTGTCCATTCAGAAACACCATCATTTCTGCGTCCACTCGTGGATCGTACTGTATCAAAGGGAGAAACCACAGTTCTGCAGTGCATCGCAGGTGGAAATCCCACTCCAAAAGTAAACTGGACAAAGGATGATAGCCCATTGGTTGTAACGGAGAGACATTTCTTTGCTGCTGGAAACCAACTTCTAATTTTAGTGGATACAGATTTTGCAGATGCTGGAAAATACACTTGTGAAATGTCCAATATCCTTGGAACAGAGAGAGGCAATATTCATCTTTCAGTCATTCCCAACCCAACGTGCGATTCCCCTGCAAATGCCACTCCGTCATTGGAGGATGATGGATGGGCCACAGTTGGTGTTGTGATAATAGCAGTGGTTTGCTGTGTGGTGGGAACCTCCCTTGTCTGGGTGGTCATCATATACCACACAAGGAGAAGGAATGAGAATTGCAGTGTCACTAACACAGGTGGGTACAATAGCAGAGCAAGACGGGAAAGAAAAACCATTACTTTTCAATTTTGGTTAATCAGATTGCCATGTAACGGTGCCAAACAAATTTGGAAAACATATGTTACAATATAAGCTTCATCTGGCAAGCCACCAGTATGGTTTTTAAAGAGCTCATTTTATACTCATGACAGTCTGACTTTGTACCGCAAAGCAAAAATACAGAAGTGCACATATTTCTTAAGAAGACTTTAGCGCTAATAGCGAGTAAGTCATTTAAAGTGGAACCAACTAACCAGCGTTATGTTTTATATAATAGAAATCACAAAATGTTTGTACTTTCCATCAAAGCTGATGACATCTTTACTCAGTCTGGGGCTGAATATAACTTAAAGTAACTGTCCTTTTGGAGACCTAAAATGTTACAGCAGATACTTTGGTGTGCTTGCCTTGGCTTTAAGCAGATGGAGCTCCAGTGGTGCCTGGGAGCCTTGAATGCTTTTGTACATGAAGAAAAAAAAATACTTTTTCCACTGACTTTCGCATATACCCCTCAACATCCCATTATGCAGTGTAGACACCTCCTGCAAATTTAAAGAGACCGTTGCATTGGACTGAAGGTTAGAAAACCTGTACCAAAGAGAACATCTCTCCAAATTCAGTATAGGGGAAAAAAAAAGCAGTGTGTCTGGATAAAAGCCATACTAAACCCTCCAATCTTACAGCCAAAAAAGCTGCCATCTTAACCCCTGTTTGATCTGCAGTTGCCATGGTGCTACTTATGTGATAGTTATGACACCAGTCATTTGATGGCTTGACAGTTAGGTTGGGAGCACTTTGCTCTGTACATATTCTTTAATTCATGTTCATATGTTCGTTTGAAAAATTTAAGAACTGTGAAAGACAGTTTACATCTAAGCTTTAGATTGCATACCTAGTGTGTGTGTAAGGCGTTTTGTTGTTTCCGTGTCTCTGTCAGGCACATGCAGATGAGATTTGCAGCAACTACTGTTGCATCATGGTAGCAAATGGCTTTATTAGGTCTTTGTTCTGTGTACTCTGTGCATTTCTGTATGATGTAGTAAAGGGATAAGGGTTATTTTTTTTTTTTTGCTTTTCATAAAGCCAAGGTCAGCACTGCATATTAGCTGTCCTACTGCACACAAAGTTGGGGACATTGATTAGTGGTTTGATAGTAATTTACAGATTCTGATTTCCATTATACTGGAGTTTTTCTTTTTAATACATGTTACGGGTCAATTTTTTAATATGGCAATCGTAATTAATTTTTTTTTAATTCTTTATTTCACAGATGAAACCAACTTACCCGTGGACACACCTAGCTATTTGTCCTCACAGGGGACACTAGCGGAGAGACAAGATGGATACATCCTTTCTGAAAATGGAAGCCATCATTTTATTTCTTCCTCTATGAGTGGATATTTCTTGCAGCAAAGGGATGCCAATGGTAGGCTATATGCCAATGCTTTTTTTTCTGTCTTCTTTATTTTACTAATACTTTTGAAAAATTTAAAGCTGCATTTTTCACTTAGAAAAGTGTGTGATAGGGAAGCAACTTCTGATTTGTCAATTCATTGTCCGTCTCTAAGGAGAATGTTAAGGCACTATAATATATTCAGCAAGGATTCTGACTTGGGTTTTAATTAGGTCCCTTATACAGTCTTTCCTATGACCACAACCTCTTCCATTAAATAAGTGTTAAAGCACTAATGTGTGAAACAGGAAGACTCTTTTTTTATGCTTCTATACTAGAAGTGCATATACACCTACAGAGAGGGTACTTTTAGGCCTTCTCTCACCTTATTGTTGGAATTGAATCTTTGCAAATGGCACAAGTCATTAATAAACTGTCACCCATTTGGCATGGCCAAATTTACTGGTTTATGAAATATTAATTGTGTTGGTCTTGCTTTCTGTATGTCACTTAACAATCTGCACCATGATTATAGGCAAATGAAAAAAGACCAGTCTGAATTGCTCTGTGGCAGACCTCAAGCTTCATACATAAAGATTTAATTGCGAGGCAGCTCAGACAGACCTTCTATATCATACTTATTAATAAAGGCTTTCATGATTGATCATCACTAACCATACCTTGCATACCCATAGAAAAAAAAAAAAATTATATATATCTATATAAATTTTATGAATTTGTCATATTTCTTTTTAAGACGTTTGCCACTTGGATAATGGAAGTGAATCCGATTTAGAGGCTGTGGCTGATCCACTGTTGTTTCACTACATGGGGCCCCAGAGTTCATTGTACCTGAAGGGAAATGTCTATAACCAGGATATATGTGAGCCCTATCACTCAGGTTAGTTTACTACATCACATAGTGGTATGTTTACACACAGCTGGGCCTAATTTAATATTTGCTTTATTTTATTTTTTCCCTAAAAGGATACAGTCCTGATCAGAAACTGGCCAACTTAAATGCATATGAACAGGAATACTTAAAACAAAAAGACTTCAGGTTATATGTACAACCAGATGCTGATGATGATGATGAAGATGATGATTTCATAACAAGAACAGATATTCATGGAACATATCCTCGGGTTCACTCCTTCCCTGGCACTGTCTGCAACCAGTCTGAAGAGAACAGAGCAAGGATGGAATCAGAGACGGATCTTTATGTGCAGAAGAACAGTCCTGAAAAGCATTTCTATATGGGTGGGTGTAGTGGTGTTTTTTTTTTTTTTGGTTTGTTAAATGTAGTATATTATTTTAGGGACATGTGGCAGTTTGTTTGCCTATAGGCTACCTTTTCTGTGAATACAATTTTTTTTTTTTTTTCGTGTCTTTTTAGTTCCCAGAAGCTGTAAACTATTTAAACGTACAATATGCATATAATTACAAGAAATATCGCCTCTTTTCTATTTGCATGTTTTAGAAAGGAGTTAAATGTGTTTAAATGATAAGTATTGACCCTATAATTACTTTTTTAAGTAAACAATAGCAGTCAATTTTATATATTCAAAAGTATATATCTGTTGGTTGGTAACACATTTTATATCATCTAACAATATACTTTTCATCTCTGTGTTTTTTTTTTTTTTTTTTTTTTTTACACATAGCTGCTATTTCTAGTTATGTATGAAATAAGATATAATCTGCTTTTAATTTTTAAAGCAATAGTTGCATGCATATGATTTGGGTGTGTTTATGCAGAATTAGCAATGTCGGCACACCACTTTCCCAGTTACAGAAAATGGCAACAGCACATGTAACTTTTTTTATTTTTTTTTATTTATTTTTTTTTTTTTAGCGTTCTGCACTGCATGCATGTGGCTTCAATCTGTGTTTTGACTTCTACATCCTGTGTTCTCATATTTCCTTTTTCAAAATTGCTCTAACACTTTGGAGCCAGGACCAATTTTCCTTTTTTTGTATTTTTTTTTTCAACCCAGGTTTTGTCTGAGTGAAGTTTTTTTATTCTTCGTAAGAAATTGTACTTCTTGCTCCTACTCTGTTTTATGAACTGGTTTTCCAACTTTTTCTTTCAAATACTGAAAAAACTCCTAAGATTGCTTTCACGATATCCTAAATAGTCAAAGTATCTTGCTTATGTCACATATTTTATTTTGCGTGGTGTAAGTGAGCCCTGACGCTCTGAAATAGGTGACAACTCTGACTCCTCAGGGCAGTTGATATTCTGAGACCGTATCTTCCAAATTTTGAATTTTTTATTGCAGGTTGAATTGAGTTAAATATTTAGCAGCAACATATTTTACAACTGTATGAATGCTGAAGATGTACAACTGGCAAGCATTGTCTAGAAGCTTCTCATCACACCTAGTCCTTGGTTATGTCAGTGGGATTATTAAAGAATATACATTTAAATAAAAAGTGTAATGTAATTTGGGTAAGATCAGTGCATTTAACCGCCTTAGCGGTAATCCCGAGCGTGACTCGGGGTTGATTTTTCATATCAGGAACGGTAACCCCGAGTCACGCTCGGGGTGGATTGCAGAGAGCGCAGCGGAGCTTCTCTTACCTTATCCTGGCGATCCAGCGATGATCTCTCATTGCTGAGACCGCCAGCAGAGAGTCCCGCCGCTCCTCCGTCCCTCCGTCGGTATGATCACTTCCTAGTTCCGTTCCCTGCAGCAGCAATGCTGCATGGGAGCGGAACTAGGGAGGGAAATTCAAAAAAAAAAAAAAAACGTTACACAAAACACACTTTATATTATATATATATATATATATATATATATATATATATATATATATATATATATATATATATATATATATATATATGCATATATATATATATATATATATATATATATATATATATATATATATATATATATATATATGTGTGTGTGTGTATATATATATATATATATATATATATATATATATATATATATGTATATATATATATATATATATATATGTATATATATATATATATATATATATGTATATGTATATATGTATATATATATATATGTATATATATATATATATATATATATATATATATATATATATATATATATGCATGCATATATATATATATATATATATAAAATTATATTATTGATTCAATTATAATTCATGCGTTATATATTATATATATATATATATATGTGTGTGTGTGTGTGTGTGTATATATATATATATATATATATATATATATATATATATATATATATACACACACACACATATATCTATATATAATATATAATGCATGAATTATAATCTAATCAATAATATAATTTTATTACATATATTATATATTAAATAGTAAAATAATATTATTGATTCGATTATAATTCATGCGTTTGTGTTTCAAATTTATCACATCTGGGATGTCTACTAGAGTCTTGTTTTGGTCAGGTTTAAGTCAGTAATTACTAAGAATTGTAGGCTTATAATACATAACGCCAAATTTCCATGAAAAGAATTGTACCGCTTTTGGTATGTAATTCCAGACATAATCATACCGCCAGGGAGGTTAATAGTTATTTATTTTCTTTATTTACAGGCACATTTGGGAAATCTATATGGAAGCCTCCCCAAGATTCCTTTCTGCACACAGTGGATTATATCTCTTCTCGAAGTATTTCTCACTCTTCATTGGATATACCATTAGATTGTGAAGAAAAGTCAACAAAGACAGTTTTACAAGATGAACCAGGAAATATGTTGCATAAACCAAACCTGGAAAATCACAGGACTTCTATATTTTACAGCTATGACATGGACACATAGCAGAGTTGCAGTATTTACATTCTTTAGGCCAAAGACATTAACATGCTACCTCAGCTACTTTATCCAAAGGAGAAAAAAGACACTTGTTATAACATGCTTGAATGGCAAGGCTCTAAAATGAAATTTCAGACAATATCTAAAAAAACATTTGCATAAATATGCAATTTTTATAAAAATGAACAGTGTAATTTAAAAAGTGTAAATATTGATAACAAATATTTTTGTATTTTTATATTGAGATTTTTTTTTTAAATGGAAAAGCTATTGCTAATGAGTTATAACAAGTATTGTACATTTGCACAATATGTTGAATAAAATATGGCAAAATGTTTCTTTAAGTAATTTTCATAAGTGACTCTGTTCTACTAAATATACAAGACAAGCATGTAATGAGACTCATTTGCTTATACAGTAGTGCTGCAAGAGATTGTGGAGCTGTATACATCAGTAATGCAGTTCAAATCAACGATGAGCAGTGCCCATTCCATAATTGAAACTGTGTTTTCAGCTTTTTATTTTTAATTTTTTTATTTTTACAAGTGCATGTGTATGTTTACCATGAATAATGCATACGATTGTTTTTAAACAGTGTCATTTTTGCTCTCCTTGTTTCATCTCTTTTGAATTCCACCTCTTCTTTCCATGTTTAGAAACTTAATTCTTGAAAACTTTACTTTAAGCACCACTTAATCTATTGCACAGTAGTTGTGCCCTATGTTTTTGAACATTATAATGTGTTAATGCTCAGTACAGCAACATATATTGGTGCTGCAGTGCATTGCCATTAATTTTTTAAAGGCACCCTACATGCATACACATCCAAAACAACAGCACCTACCCCCCAGTGCATGTGTTGAACACTTTTTTTATTTTTTGTTTTCTTTTGGTGTCTGCTCAAAAATGAGGCAAGTAGCAAGTAGTTTTTTTTTTTTTTTTTTTTTTAGGCCAGATGACACTGATTGACTTTGCAAAAACCACCCAATAATGTGCATAAGGCTACTTTCACACTGCTCCATTGCAAAAACACGGTAAAAACGCATATGCATTTTTGCCACTTTTCCTGTGTGTTATGCACTTGTGGTAACAGGACGTGACTCAAATGAAATCAAAAATGCAACTGTGATGCCTTTTTAATGTGGTTTTCATTATTTTCAATGGCAAAGGTGCTGTGTTTTTTGGTGCGTTTTTTTTTTTTTTACCGCACCAAAATTGCAGCAAGCAAGACACTGAAAAACACACCGCAACTGCCCAGTGTGAAGAGTTCCATAGAATTTGATGGTCATGGGCTTTTTTTAAATGCAAAAACAGAAAAAGAATTCTCAGCATGAAAGCCTAGTGCAAAGGGGCTGTAGAACTTAATCGTTTTGCTAAATCAGCAAGTTAGTTATGACAGTTTTAAGGATATTTATTTATTTTTATGTGCATGATGGTGGCAGAGGTTGCACGCTAATAGTCCCATTCAACTCCTTTCAACAAAGTCTATTTAAACTTATTTCTGTAGTTCAAAATTTATGCATAAAGTTTGATTAAAATTGAAGGGGCAAAGTACCTTTTGTAGACTGGCACAGTGATGGTGGGTTGGTAAAAGAGTAGCTATAGGAGGTGTTTCAGGATGGTGGATAAGTAAAACAGTAGCTACAGGAAGTGTTTCAGACTATGAATTCTCTTTTATCCGAAGTAGCTACTTAGTAGTGTTGGTTAGGGGGTATGACAGTGTTGGTGGTGTATCAATTCTTAGGCATCGGAGATGGATGGCTGATGGTCTTGACCTATCCAGAGCACTTATTTTTAATAAATGTCAACCTCTCAATGCTGATGGGCAACCGTCTGGTACACCGTTACCTACTGCACTAAATACACTGTCTTTAAAAGAATTCTAGAGGAAATGCAGACTAGTACCCATGTTGCAGCCTAGGTCATTGGTCAAATTTACAGACCCAATAAACGGGGCCATCGGGTTTGATCAAAATAAACCAGCCTTATCAGTTTTTTTCATTGTCATTCTTTAGCCTCTCCTAGGCACATTTCATAGAAAATATATATGTAGTGGCAGCCAAACATTTCCTCCCCCACAAAAAAATAAAAATAAAACGCATCACGAAACCTCATTTTAGTGTTTTGCTAATTTGTGCGAAGGATATCTCCTGGTGACTTTAGGTCTAATTAGTAGGATTTTTGCTTCAAACAGTTTCTAATGGTAATGTTTAAATATTTCAATCATTTTGTACTGGTACTTTCAAGGCAAATTCAATGCATTTTAGCTTAT
The DNA here is from genome assembly GCF_965119305.1 of Pelophylax lessonae. NCBI lineage: Eukaryota > Metazoa > Chordata > Amphibia > Anura > Ranidae > Pelophylax > Pelophylax lessonae. Next base: position 248,299,548 of record NC_138771.1, on the reverse strand, counting down.
TTTGTAAAGCACTTTTTTAAAGCCCAGTGGCAGATTGGGCAAACTATACTACAGTAAATTCAAACCTGCAGAATGAGATGAAAATAGGCTCAAGTGCTGTTCACTACTGACTTTCAATCTAGTGATACTGTGCCACTCAATATCTAACCTCATTCAACCTAATTTCTGCAATCCCAAGGCAGCAAGGCTCTGCCCCTCACCCTGGTCTTGCACAAGCAAGCTGCACCATGTATTTGTAACTACTTTTCTGCAGTATTTGGGATCCACTCACCACCAGCGAAAGATGGTAAAGAGAACTTATGGTTGTTCCCAGGATGAAGACAACTGGAAAAAGTAAAATAGTAAAAGTACAGGGTATTGTTTGTTTTAGTTATTTATTATTTTTTTTTTTTTGAGAAGGGTGACTAATAGTTGGGAAATAGTCCATTGTCAAGCTTTATTATATGGAACTACTTTGTACAATGGATTCCCATCTAACAAAATTATGGAATTGCAAGGAAAACCTGACCATAATGTGTAGGCACATGGGATACATTTGATCAATCTATTATGAAAGATTGTCTGCTGGAAGTCCAATTACAGCGCCTTGAAAAGGTATTCGCACCCCTTGAAATTTTCCACATTTTGTCATGTTACAACCAAAAACATAAATGTGTTATTGGTATTTATATGATAGCCCAACACAAAGTGGAACATAATTGTGAAATTGAAGGAGAATGATAAATGTTAACATTTTTATACAAATATCTGAAAAGTGTGGCGTGCATTTGTATTCAGCCCCCCTGAGTCAATACTTTGTAGAACCACCTTTTGCTACAAATACAGCTGCAAGTCTTTTTAGTTATGTGTCACGTACCTGACGGCTGAGCCTGATGTGCAGAGGGAAGGCCTCTCGTACAACCCTGGCTCCGAGACCACCGATGTTGAGACAGTGACCACGAGAGCGTGGTGGTGTAAGGGTGCCCGGAACGTCCTTCAGATGGGGGAATATCACCAGGGTAAACCTGAAGGTAACAGCAGGTAGGCAGAACTGGCAGACTTCAGGCTGGTGGCAGCTGGCAGGTGCATGCAGAGCGGGAGACAAGGTCAGACAAGCCGAGTCGGTAACAGATGATCAATAACAGGCTTAGACAGAAGGCAAAGAATATCCGGGGTTCAGGCAGAGATTGGCAACGTAAGTGCAGGCAGATGGGCAAGACAAAAGGAAAGTCCAGATACAGGCCAAGGTCAAGGTTGGAGAGATGCAGGTGAAGTCAAGGGCAAGCTGGGTCAAACAGAAGAATCTAGATCAGGTTTCAGAACCCAGGTACAGCTGCAGATCAGACAGCAAAGCCCTAGTGCAACTGCTGCACCTATATATGGTACTTTGGTACCAACATCTATTGGCGAGTTTGCGAATATTTTGTGCACATTAGCATATCTAAGACGCGGGGCAATTGCGCGATCATGCGTCTGCCTTTGGCAAATCACAGTACTGTGGCCAGCACGTTCCTGACAGTATGTCTCTACCACCTGTGCACATCTAGAAAGTTGGATTTTTTTGCCCATTTTTCTTTGCAAAATAGCTCAAGCTCTGTCAGATTGGATGGAGAGCGTCTGTGAACAGCAATTTTCAAGTCTTACCACAGATTTTCAGTTAATTTAGGTCTGGACTTTGACTGGGCCATTCTAAGAAAAAAAAATATGCTTTGATCTAAACTAGGGATGGACCAATTATCGGCAAGGCCGGTATGCACTTCCCCGATATATCGGTATCAGCCCCGGGACTGGCCGATATTTTTGTGACGTCATTCTACCTTCTTAGGCCTCCTCCCTTGCCTTGGACAGCCTCATCTGGAGTCGGGACTAGTCTCGCAGGAATGTATCACAGCCATACACCCACCCAAAGCAGCCCGGTGCCAGCCACCCACATCCACAGGCCCTGTACCAGCGAGCCAGTCAGCCACCCACAGGTCCTGTACCAGCCAGCCACCAAACAGGGCCTGTACCAGCCACCCACAGGCCCTGTACCAGCCAGGCACCCAAACCCCTTGTGCCCACCCACCCACCCACCACAGGGTGCCAGACAGCCAGCCACCCACCACAGGGTGCCAGACAGCCAGCCACCCACCGGCCCTGTACTAGCCAGCCACAGGCACTGTACCACAGGGTGCCAGCAAGCCAGCCACCCACCACAGGGAGCCAGCCAGCCACCCACCACAAGGTGCCAGACAGCCAGCCACCCACAAACCCTGTACTAGCCAGCCACAGGCACTGTACCACAGGGTGCCAGCAAGCCAGCCACCCACCACAGGGAGCCAACCAGCCACCCACCCACCACAGGGTGCCAGCAAGCCAGCCATTAAGCATTAAACAAAAATTTACATGTTCAGTACCAGATTTGTGTCAAAAATTGTCTTTATTTTTCAAAACTTTAAATGTACAAAATATCGGCTGATACCGAAAAGTTGTGACCAAAATACCGGTATCAGCCCTGAAAAAAACATCTTTCTATCCCTAATCTACACCATCCCATTGTAGCTCTGGCTTTATGCTTAGGGTTGTTGTCCTCCACCCCAGTCTTAAGTCTTTTGCAGACACTTACAGGTTTGCCCGATATTTGGCTCCTTCTATCTTCCCATCAACTCTGGCCAGCTTCCCTGTCCCTGAAAAAAGCATCCCCACAACATGATGCTGCCACCACCATGTTTCACGGTGGTGATAGTGTGTGCAGGTTGATGTGCAGTATTCGTTTTCCGCCACACATAGTGTTTTGCGTTTAGGCCAAAAAGTAAAATTTTGGTCTCCTCTGACCAAAGCATCTTCTAAACATGTGGAAGAAGGTGCTCTGGTAAGATGAGACCAAAATGTAACTTTTTGGCCTAAAAGCAAAACGCTATGTGTGGCGGAAAATTAACATCACACGTGAAACGTGGTGGTGGCAGCATCATGTTGTGGGGATGCTTTTCTTCAGCAGGAACAGGGAAACTGGTCAAAGTTGATAGGAAGATGGATGGAGCCAAATACAGGGCAATCTTAGAAGAAAACCTGTTGGAGCCTGCAAAAGACTTGAGACTGGGGCGGAGGTTTACCTTCCAGCAGGATAACGATCCTAAACCTACAGCCAGAGCTACAATGGAATAGTTTAGATCAAAGCATATTCATGTGTTAGAATGGCCCAGTCAAAGTCCAGACCTTAATCCAATTGGGAATCTGTGGCAAGACTTGAAAATAGATGTTCAGATGGTCTCCATCCTTTTTGACAGAACTTGAGTTATTTTGCAAGAAAGGATGAGAAAAAATTTCACTCTCTAGATGTGCAAAACTGGTAGAGACATACCCAAAAAGTAATTGCGGCGAAAGGTGGTTCTACAAAGTATTAACTCAGGGGAACTGAATACAAATGCATGTCACATTTTTCACATATTTATTTGTAAATAATGTTGAAAACCATTTATCATTTTCTTTCCACTTCATAATTACGTGCCACTTTGTGTTGGTCTATCATATAAAATACCAATAAAATACATTTATGTTTTTGGTTGTAACATGATAAAATGTGGAACATTTAAGGGGTATGAATACTTTTTCAAGGCGCTGTATCTATCCATGTTCCAATCTTTGACAGTGCAAAGAATACGACAGAAAACCAAGCTTCCCATCAACATCATGGAGCTCAGCAGTCAGGTTTTCCCTGAAGCACTGGACCTCCCTCTTAAGGGGACAGTTCAGACAATGCTGGCATATAGAAAGAATGGGGAGTAACTGGAACTTTAAATGAAGAGTGTGACACACAGATGGTAAAATTGATGCACAATGGCACATTATTCATTCATAAAGGTACACATAAAAAACATAGCACATTACAGAAATAGAGTATTAAATAAGAGCTGATATGCATACATTGATATCAAATTGTAAATTCATAATTAGCTAAAATTCCAAAAAAGTCATATATAATCTGGATATAAACACATGATAATATGAAGAAAAACTGCATCCAAAAAGCTTGACGCTTTTCGTGGATGAAATTCCACTTCCTCAGTAGCAGGTGCAGGATGCGTATCTGCAAAAAGTATATTTATAAAGACTTGCCTCTAGGCTTTTGATATCTCTGGTTCCCATTGACGGTAAGTAAACAAAGGGGCAGGGTCACCCCATGACAGGTGACCCCGTCCCTTTGTTTATTTATTTACCGTTGGCACTGAGAACTGGAGCTGTCAGACGTGAGTTTTTTAGTCCTTAACTTTAATAACTTTTATTTAAAACCTTCTTACACTATTGGAGTCCCTTTCACCTGCCTTTTGGAGCACCCACCACCATCAGGATAAAGATTTATACTAGCCACAGAAGGCATCCCCTGGAGCAGCGTGGGGCAAGCAGAAGGATCCTTAAGGCACAGACCCGCTGTGGAGCCGGTATTTATGCTGTTACCCTACAGCAGTAAGGTTAGCAGGTAGCACAGCTACATTTATCCGGGATCTGTGCAACCCCCCCTCTCCCGTTGAGCATTTACCGCTATTGGACTGGGAGTCCCCCCTTCCATTTGGGGGAAACAGCTGGAGGGTGCTTTGTTCATATAACCCCTTTAGAATTTCACCCACAGACTTCTTCTAAATAGATCCATCAGTATGCTACTCTGCTAATATTAAGAGGAGTACGTGGACTTTGGTTGCCTTTTTTTAATAATATTTATGTTCATTTACTAGTCCCAACGCCATTTGTTTTCAAGTGAATACTTGCCTGATTTTTTCAGCTTGCCTTTTATGAGTGCTGTCTGTCAGTATCAATTAAGCATAATGAGAAGATTTATTACCTGTTTTTTAATAATATTTTTATTCAGTATTTATGCTTGCAATTTTTCACTTTAATATTCTTTTCATTTGTATTCATAAGATTGAAGATTCTTTCATTTATCACCTTTTTTATCGCATTTATTCTAGGTGTTCAGCTGTATTTATGAGATTTTGTACATATTATTTATTCTCCTGTATTCGACTATCTGTGTACTTCTGGCACTTTACTTTATTTTTAGTCACCTTTATGTCACCTTTACACGTAGTATTCACCACTAGTGCACTTTATTATATAAATTGCATCCACCATACACCACATAAGCTGAATGTTATATTTGTTATCCTATTAGAGATCAAGCACTTATAACCTATAATTTTTTTATTTATTTTTTTGAATAGCGCAGCACCATTATTTCTTTATTTGTCTGCTCCATTTGACATAAGGGATTTGACATTTTTGGTGTTTGCGGCTATTCCCCTGAGATTATTCTGTGAAGTGTGCTAGCGCGTGGGTACCCCCCAATTTTTTTATGAAGAAAAGCTGCATCCAAAAAGCTTGACGCTTTTCGTGGATGAAATTCCACTTCCTCAGGAGCAGGTGCAGGATGCTTATCTGCAAAAAATATATTTATAAAGGCTTGCCTCCAGGCTTTTGATATCTCTGGTTCCCTTTGACGGTAAGTAAACAAAGGGGCAGGGTCACCCCATGACAGATGACCCCGTCCCTTTATTTACCGTCGCCACTGAGAGCAGGAGCTGTCAGACGGCGGGTGCCTAGCGATGTTAAAAAAACAAAGGGGCGGGATCACCTTCTGTTTATTTTTGCCACTTTTTTGGTGAATGAGTAGGGGTAAAATTGGGGGGGGGGGGTGGTATCTGGGGTTGTGGGAGATCTGGAGTCCTCCCCCTTTCCTGGCCTGCTGGTTTGCATGGTCAGATTATGGATTTTAGGGGGGAACCCAAACAATTTAAAATAAAAAATGTTGGCATGGGATTCCCAATAAATTGATACCAGACCTAAAAACCTGGTATGAATTGGGGGGGGACCCCACGCCATTTAAGACATTTTTTTTAATGCCGGCCAGCAGGTCCCCCTGCTCCTCCTTAGCAAATAGCTATTCTTCACAATGAATTGGAATAAATTTGATATTTTCGATTCAAATTCGAAACAAAACAAATAAAATAACGAATTTCATTACGAATGCAACAAAACAAAAATAGTAACTTAACAAATCGATCTGAAGAGAAACAAAACAATTTTTCACATGTTTAGTGGCATATATATAAACCATCAAGAGAACACAAGGAGCCTAGCAGCCTTGAAGAAAGCCAACCAGATTCTCTTGTGGACAGAAACTCACTGTCCAGCTTTTTCTGCAGTCCACATCCCAGGAGTGGACAATTAGCAGACAGATTGTCTCAGCCACCACCACTTAGACCTAGGGGAATCTCCTTTTCATTCAGGTGTGTTCAATCTTATATGCCAGAGATGAGGGATTCTGGATGTGAACATTCTAGCCTCCAGATACAACAACAAGTTACCTCTGCTTGTTGGCAAAACCAGTGAGGGAAGGCCTCTCGTACAACCCTGGCTCCGAGACCACCGATGTTGAGACAGTGACCACGAGAGCGTGGTGGTGTAAGGGTGCCCGGAACGTCCTTCAGATGGGGGAATATCACCAGGGTAAACCTGAAGGTAACAGCAGGTAGGCAGAACTGGCAGACTTCAGGCTGGTGGCAGCTGGCAGGTGCATGCAGAGCGGGAGACAAGGTCAGACAAGCCGAGTCGGTAACAGATGATCAATAACAGGCTTAGACAGAAGGCAAAGAATATCCGGGGTTCAGGCAGAGATTGGCAACGTAAGTGCAGGCAGATGGGCAAGACAAAAGGAAAGTCCAGATACAGGCCAAGGTCAAGGTTGGAGAGATGCAGGTGAAGTCAAGGGCAAGCTGGGTCAAACAGAAGAATCTAGATCAGGTTTCAGAACCCAGGTACAGCTGCAGATCAGACAGCAAAGCCCTAGTGCAACTGCTGCACCTATATATGGTACTTTGGTACCAACATCTATTGGCGAGTTTGCGAATATTTTGTGCACATTAGCATATCTAAGACGCGGGGCAATTGCGCGATCATGCGTCTGCCTTTGGCAAATCACAGTACTGTGGCCAGCACGTTCCTGACAGTATGTCTCTACCACCTGTGCACATCTAGAAAGTTGGATTTTTTTGCCCATTTTTCTTTGCAAAATAGCTCAAGCTCTGTCAGATTGGATGGAGAGCGTCTGTGAACAGCAATTTTCAAGTCTTACCACAGATTTTCAGTTAATTTAGGTCTGGACTTTGACTGGGCCATTCTAAGAAAAAAAAATATGCTTTGATCTAAACTAGGGATGGACCAATTATCGGCAAGGCCGGTATGCACTTCCCCGATATATCGGTATCAGCCCCGGGACTGGCCGATATTTTTGTGACGTCATTCTACCTTCTTAGGCCTCCTCCCTTGCCTTGGACAGCCTCATCTGGAGTCGGGACTAGTCTCGCAGGAATGTATCACAGCCATACACCCACCCAAAGCAGCCCGGTGCCAGCCACCCACATCCACAGGCCCTGTACCAGCGAGCCAGTCAGCCACCCACAGGTCCTGTACCAGCCAGCCACCAAACAGGGCCTGTACCAGCCACCCACAGGCCCTGTACCAGCCAGGCACCCAAACCCCTTGTGCCCACCCACCCACCCACCACAGGGTGCCAGACAGCCAGCCACCCACCACAGGGTGCCAGACAGCCAGCCACCCACCGGCCCTGTACTAGCCAGCCACAGGAACTGTACCACAGGGTGCCAGCAAGCCAGCCACCCACCACAGGGAGCCAGCCAGCCACCCACCACAAGGTGCCAGACAGCCAGCCACCCACAAACCCTGTACTAGCCAGCCACAGGCACTGTACCACAGGGTGCCAGCAAGCCAGCCACCCACCACAGGGAGCCAACCAGCCACCCACCCACCACAGGGTGCCAGCAAGCCAGCCATTAAGCATTAAACAAAAATTTACATGTTCAGTACCAGATTTGTGTCAAAAATTGTCTTTATTTTTCAAAACTTTAAATGTACAAAATATCGGCTGATACCGAAAAGTTGTGACCAAAATACCGGTATCGGCCCTGAAAAAAACATCTTTCTATCCCTAATCTACACCATCCCATTGTAGCTCTGGCTTTATGTTTAGGGTTGTTGTCCTCCACCCCAGTCTTAAGTCTTTTGCAGACACTTACAGGTTTGCCCGATATTTGGCTCCTTCTATCTTCCCATCAACTCTGGCCAGCTTCCCTGTCCCTGAAAAAAGCATCCCCACAACATGATGCTGCCACCACCATGTTTCACGGTGGTGATAGTGTGTGCAGGTTGATGTGCAGTATTCGTTTTCCGCCACACATAGTGTTTTGCGTTTAGGCCAAAAAGTAAAATTTTGGTCTCCTCTGACCAAAGCATCTTCTAAACATGTGGAAGAAGGTGCTCTGGTAAGATGAGACCAAAATGTAACTTTTTGGCCTAAAAGCAAAACGCTATGTGTGGCGGAAAATTAACATCACACGTGAAACGTGGTGGTGGCAGCATCATGTTGTGGGGATGCTTTTCTTCAGCAGGAACAGGGAAACTGGTCAAAGTTGATAGGAAGATGGATGGAGCCAAATACAGGGCAATCTTAGAAGAAAACCTGTTGGAGCCTGCAAAAGACTTGAGACTGGGGCGGAGGTTTACCTTCCAGCAGGATAACGATCCTAAACCTACAGCCAGAGCTACAATGGAATAGTTTAGATCAAAGCATATTCATGTGTTAGAATGGCCCAGTCAAAGTCCAGACCTTAATCCAATTGGGAATCTGTGGCAAGACTTGAAAATAGATGTTCAGATGGTCTCCATCCTTTTTGACAGAACTTGAGTTATTTTGCAAGAAAGGATGAGAAAAAATTTCACTCTCTAGATGTGCAAAACTGGTAGAGACATACCCAAAAAGTAATTGCGGCGAAAGGTGGTTCTACAAAGTATTAACTCAGGGGAACTGAATACAAATGCATGTCACATTTTTCACATATTTATTTGTAAATAATGTTGAAAACCATTTATCATTTTCTTTCCACTTCATAATTACGTGCCACTTTGTGTTGGTCTATCATATAAAATACCAATAAAATACATTTATGTTTTTGGTTGTAACATGATAAAATGTGGAACATTTAAGGGGTATGAATACTTTTTCAAGGCGCTGTATCTATCCATGTTCCAATCTTTGACAGTGCAAAGAACACGACAGAAAACCAAGCTTCCCATCAACATCATGGAGCTCAGCAGTCAGGTTTTCCCTGAAGCACTGGACCTCCCTCTTAAGGGGACAGTTCAGACAATGCTGGCATATAGAAAGAATGGGGAGTAACTGGAACTTTAAATGAAGAGTGTGACACACAGATGGTAAAATTGATGCACAATGGCACATTATTCATTCATAAAGGTACACATAAAAAACATAGCACATTACAGAAATAGAGTATTAAATAAGAGCTGATATGCATACATTGATATCAAATTGTAAATTCATAATTAGCTAAAATTCCAAAAAAGTCATATATAATCTGGATATAAACACATGATAATATGAAGAAAAACTGCATCCAAAAAGCTTGACGCTTTTCGTGGATGAAATTCCACTTCCTCAGTAGCAGGTGCAGGATGCGTATCTGCAAAAAGTATATTTATAAAGACTTGCCTCTAGGCTTTTGATATCTCTGGTTCCCATTGACGGTAAGTAAACAAAGGGGCAGGGTCACCCCATGACAGGTGACCCCGTCCCTTTGTTTATTTATTTACCGTTGGCACTGAGAACTGGAGCTGTCAGACGTGAGTTTTTTAGTCCTTAACTTTAATAACTTTTATTTAAAACCTTCTTACACTATTGGAGTCCCTTTCACCTGCCTTTTGGAGCACCCACCACCATCAGGATAAAGATTTATACTAGCCACAGAAGGCATCCCCTGGAGCAGCGTGGGGCAAGCAGAAGGATCCTTAAGGCACAGACCCGCTGTGGAGCCGGTATTTATGCTGTTACCCTACAGCAGTAAGGTTAGCAGGTAGCACAGCTACATTTATCCGGGATCTGTGCAACCCCCCCTCTCCCGTTGAGCATTTACCGCTATTGGACTGGGAGTCCCCCCTTCCATTTGGGGGAAACAGCTGGAGGGTGCTTTGTTCATATAACCCCTTTAGAATTTCACCCACAGACTTCTTCTCAATAGATCCATCAGTATGCTACTCTGCTAATATTAAGAGGAGTACGTGGACTTTGGTTGCCTTTTTTTAATAATATTTATGTTCATTTACTAGTCCCAACGCCATTTGTTTTCAAGTGAATACTTGCCTGATTTTTTCAGCTTGCCTTTTATGAGTGCTGTCTGTCAGTATCAATTAAGCATAATGAGAAGATTTATTACCTGTTTTTTAATAATATTTTTATTCAGTATTTATGCTTGCAATTTTTCACTTTAATATTCTTTTCATTTGTATTCATAAGATTGAAGATTCTTTCATTTATCACCTTTTTTATCGCATTTATTCTAGGTGTTCAGCTGTATTTATGAGATTTTGTACATATTATTTATTCTCCTGTATTCGACTATCTGTGTACTTCTGGCACTTTACTTTATTTTTAGTCACCTTTATGTCACCTTTACACGTAGTATTCACCACTAGTGCACTTTATTATATAAATTGCATCCACCATACACCACATAAGCTGAATGTTATATTTGTTATCCTATTAGAGATCAAGCACTTATAACCTATAATTTTTTTATTTATTTTTTTGAATAGCGCAGCACCATTATTTCTTTATTTGTCTGCTCCATTTGACATAAGGGATTTGACATTTTTGGTGTTTGCGGCTATTCCCCTGAGATTATTCTGTGAAGTGTGCTAGCGCGTGGGTACCCCCCAATTTTTTTATGAAGAAAAGCTGCATCCAAAAAGCTTGACGCTTTTCGTGGATGAAATTCCACTTCCTCAGGAGCAGGTGCAGGATGCTTATCTGCAAAAAATATATTTATAAAGGCTTGCCTCCAGGCTTTTGATATCTCTGGTTCCCTTTGACGGTAAGTAAACAAAGGGGCAGGGTCACCCCATGACAGATGACCCCGTCCCTTTATTTACCGTCGCCACTGAGAACAGGAGCTGTCAGACGGCGGGTGCCTAGCGATGTTAAAAAAACAAAGGGGCGGGATCACCTTCTGTTTATTTTTGCCACTTTTTTGGTGAATGAGTAGGGGTAAAATTGGGGGGGGGGGGTGGTATCTGGGGTTGTGGGAGATCTGGAGTCCTCCCCCTTTCCTGGCCTGCTGGTTTGCATGGTCAGATTATGGATTTTAGGGGGGAACCCAAACAATTTAAAATAAAAAATGTTGGCATGGGATTCCCAATAAATTGATACCAGACCTAAAAACCTGGTATGAATTGGGGGGGGACCCCACGCCATTTAAGACATTTTTTTTAATGCCGGCCAGCAGGTCCCCCTGCTCCTCCTTAGCAAATAGCTATTCTTCACAATGAATTGGAATAAATTTGATATTTTCGATTCAAATTCGAAACAAAACAAATAAAATAACGAATTTCATTACGAATGCAACAAAACAAAAATAGTAACTTAACAAATCGATCTGAAGAGAAACAAAACAATTTTTCACATGTTTAGTGGCATATATATAAACCATCAAGAGAACACAAGGAGCCTAGCAGCCTTGAAGAAAGCCAACCAGATTCTCTTGTGGACAGAAACTCACTGTCCAGCTTTTTCTGCAGTCCACATCCCAGGAGTGGACAATTAGCAGACAGATTGTCTCAGCCACCACCACTTAGACCTAGGGGAATCTCCTTTTCATTCAGGTGTGTTCAATCTTATATGCCAGAGATGAGGGATTCTGGATGTGAACATTCTAGCCTCCAGATACAACAACAAGTTACCTCTGCTTGTTGGCAAAACCAGTGAGGGAAGGCCTCTCGTACAACCCTGGCTCCGAGACCACCGATGTTGAGACAGTGACCACGAGAGCGTGGTGGTGTAAGGGTGCCCGGAACGTCCTTCAGATGGGGGAATATCACCAGGGTAAACCTGAAGGTAACAGCAGGTAGGCAGAACTGGCAGACTTCAGGCTGGTGGCAGCTGGCAGGTGCATGCAGAGCGGGAGACAAGGTCAGACAAGCCGAGTCGGTAACAGATGATCAATAACAGGCTTAGACAGAAGGCAAAGAATATCCGGGGTTCAGGCAGAGATTGGCAACGTAAGTGCAGGCAGATGGGCAAGACAAAAGGAAAGTCCAGATACAGGCCAAGGTCAAGGTTGGAGAGATGCAGGTGAAGTCAAGGGCAAGCTGGGTCAAACAGAAGAATCTAGATCAGGTTTCAGAACCCAGGTACAGCTGCAGATCAGACAGCAAAGCCCTAGTGCAACTGCTGCACCTATATATGGTACTTTGGTACCAACATCTATTGGCGAGTTTGCGAATATTTTGTGCACATTAGCATATCTAAGACGCGGGGCAATTGCGCGATCATGCGTCTGCCTTTGGCAAATCACAGTACTGTGGCCAGCACGTTCCTGACAGTATGTCTCTACCACCTGTGCACATCTAGAAAGTTGGATTTTTTTGCCCATTTTTCTTTGCAAAATAGCTCAAGCTCTGTCAGATTGGATGGAGAGCGTCTGTGAACAGCAATTTTCAAGTCTTACCACAGATTTTCAGTTAATTTAGGTCTGGACTTTGACTGGGCCATTCTAAGAAAAAAAAATATGCTTTGATCTAAACTAGGGATGGACCAATTATCGGCAAGGCCGGTATGCACTTCCCCGATATATCGGTATCAGCCCCGGGACTGGCCGATATTTTTGTGACGTCATTCTACCTTCTTAGGCCTCCTCCCTTGCCTTGGACAGCCTCATCTGGAGTCGGGACTAGTCTCGCAGGAATGTATCACAGCCATACACCCACCCAAAGCAGCCCGGTGCCAGCCACCCACATCCACAGGCCCTGTACCAGCGAGCCAGTCAGCCACCCACAGGTCCTGTACCAGCCAGCCACCAAACAGGGCCTGTACCAGCCACCCACAGGCCCTGTACCAGCCAGGCACCCAAACCCCTTGTGCCCACCCACCCACCCACCACAGGGTGCCAGACAGCCAGCCACCCACCACAGGGTGCCAGACAGCCAGCCACCCACCGGCCCTGTACTAGCCAGCCACAGGCACTGTACCACAGGGTGCCAGCAAGCCAGCCACCCACCACAGGGAGCCAGCCAGCCACCCACCACAAGGTGCCAGACAGCCAGCCACCCACAAACCCTGTACTAGCCAGCCACAGGCACTGTACCACAGGGTGCCAGCAAGCCAGCCACCCACCACAGGGAGCCAACCAGCCACCCACCCACCACAGGGTGCCAGCAAGCCAGCCATTAAGCATTAAACAAAAATTTACATGTTCAGTACCAGATTTGTGTCAAAAATTGTCTTTATTTTTCAAAACTTTAAATGTACAAAATATCGGCTGATACCGAAAAGTTGTGACCAAAATACCGGTATCGGCCCTGAAAAAAACATCTTTCTATCCCTAATCTACACCATCCCATTGTAGCTCTGGCTTTATGTTTAGGGTTGTTGTCCTCCACCCCAGTCTTAAGTCTTTTGCAGACACTTACAGGTTTGCCCGATATTTGGCTCCTTCTATCTTCCCATCAACTCTGGCCAGCTTCCCTGTCCCTGAAAAAAGCATCCCCACAACATGATGCTGCCACCACCATGTTTCACGGTGGTGATAGTGTGTGCAGGTTGATGTGCAGTATTCGTTTTCCGCCACACATAGTGTTTTGCGTTTAGGCCAAAAAGTAAAATTTTGGTCTCCTCTGACCAAAGCATCTTCTAAACATGTGGAAGAAGGTGCTCTGGTAAGATGAGACCAAAATGTAACTTTTTGGCCTAAAAGCAAAACGCTATGTGTGGCGGAAAATTAACATCACACGTGAAACGTGGTGGTGGCAGCATCATGTTGTGGGGATGCTTTTCTTCAGCAGGAACAGGGAAACTGGTCAAAGTTGATAGGAAGATGGATGGAGCCAAATACAGGGCAATCTTAGAAGAAAACCTGTTGGAGCCTGCAAAAGACTTGAGACTGGGGCGGAGGTTTACCTTCCAGCAGGATAACGATCCTAAACCTACAGCCAGAGCTACAATGGAATAGTTTAGATCAAAGCATATTCATGTGTTAGAATGGCCCAGTCAAAGTCCAGACCTTAATCCAATTGGGAATCTGTGGCAAGACTTGAAAATAGATGTTCAGATGGTCTCCATCCTTTTTGACAGAACTTGAGTTATTTTGCAAGAAAGGATGAGAAAAAATTTCACTCTCTAGATGTGCAAAACTGGTAGAGACATACCCAAAAAGTAATTGCGGCGAAAGGTGGTTCTACAAAGTATTAACTCAGGGGAACTGAATACAAATGCATGTCACATTTTTCACATATTTATTTGTAAATAATGTTGAAAACCATTTATCATTTTCTTTCCACTTCATAATTACGTGCCACTTTGTGTTGGTCTATCATATAAAATACCAATAAAATACATTTATGTTTTTGGTTGTAACATGATAAAATGTGGAACATTTAAGGGGTATGAATACTTTTTCAAGGCGCTGTATCTATCCATGTTCCAATCTTTGACAGTGCAAAGAACACGACAGAAAACCAAGCTTCCCATCAACATCATGGAGCTCAGCAGTCAGGTTTTCCCTGAAGCACTGGACCTCCCTCTTAAGGGGACAGTTCAGACAATGCTGGCATATAGAAAGAATGGGGAGTAACTGGAACTTTAAATGAAGAGTGTGACACACAGATGGTAAAATTGATGCACAATGGCACATTATTCATTCATAAAGGTACACATAAAAAACATAGCACATTACAGAAATAGAGTATTAAATAAGAGCTGATATGCATACATTGATATCAAATTGTAAATTCATAATTAGCTAAAATTCCAAAAAAGTCATATATAATCTGGATATAAACACATGATAATATGAAGAAAAACTGCATCCAAAAAGCTTGACGCTTTTCGTGGATGAAATTCCACTTCCTCAGTAGCAGGTGCAGGATGCGTATCTGCAAAAAGTATATTTATAAAGACTTGCCTCTAGGCTTTTGATATCTCTGGTTCCCATTGACGGTAAGTAAACAAAGGGGCAGGGTCACCCCATGACAGGTGACCCCGTCCCTTTGTTTATTTATTTACCGTTGGCACTGAGAACTGGAGCTGTCAGACGTGAGTTTTTTAGTCCTTAACTTTAATAACTTTTATTTAAAACCTTCTTACACTATTGGAGTCCCTTTCACCTGCCTTTTGGAGCACCCACCACCATCAGGATAAAGATTTATACTAGCCACAGAAGGCATCCCCTGGAGCAGCGTGGGGCAAGCAGAAGGATCCTTAAGGCACAGACCCGCTGTGGAGCCGGTATTTATGCTGTTACCCTACAGCAGTAAGGTTAGCAGGTAGCACAGCTACATTTATCCGGGATCTGTGCAACCCCCCCTCTCCCGTTGAGCATTTACCGCTATTGGACTGGGAGTCCCCCCTTCCATTTGGGGGAAACAGCTGGAGGGTGCTTTGTTCATATAACCCCTTTAGAATTTCACCCACAGACTTCTTCTCAATAGATCCATCAGTATGCTACTCTGCTAATATTAAGAGGAGTACGTGGACTTTGGTTGCCTTTTTTTAATAATATTTATGTTCATTTACTAGTCCCAACGCCATTTGTTTTCAAGTGAATACTTGCCTGATTTTTTCAGCTTGCCTTTTATGAGTGCTGTCTGTCAGTATCAATTAAGCATAATGAGAAGATTTATTACCTGTTTTTTAATAATATTTTTATTCAGTATTTATGCTTGCAATTTTTCACTTTAATATTCTTTTCATTTGTATTCATAAGATTGAAGATTCTTTCATTTATCACCTTTTTTATCGCATTTATTCTAGGTGTTCAGCTGTATTTATGAGATTTTGTACATATTATTTATTCTCCTGTATTCGACTATCTGTGTACTTCTGGCACTTTACTTTATTTTTAGTCACCTTTATGTCACCTTTACACGTAGTATTCACCACTAGTGCACTTTATTATATAAATTGCATCCACCATACACCACATAAGCTGAATGTTATATTTGTTATCCTATTAGAGATCAAGCACTTATAACCTATAATTTTTTTATTTATTTTTTTGAATAGCGCAGCACCATTATTTCTTTATTTGTCTGCTCCATTTGACATAAGGGATTTGACATTTTTGGTGTTTGCGGCTATTCCCCTGAGATTATTCTGTGAAGTGTGCTAGCGCGTGGGTACCCCCCAATTTTTTTATGAAGAAAAGCTGCATCCAAAAAGCTTGACGCTTTTCGTGGATGAAATTCCACTTCCTCAGGAGCAGGTGCAGGATGCTTATCTGCAAAAAATATATTTATAAAGGCTTGCCTCCAGGCTTTTGATATCTCTGGTTCCCTTTGACGGTAAGTAAACAAAGGGGCAGGGTCACCCCATGACAGATGACCCCGTCCCTTTATTTACCGTCGCCACTGAGAACAGGAGCTGTCAGACGGCGGGTGCCTAGCGATGTTAAAAAAACAAAGGGGCGGGATCACCTTCTGTTTATTTTTGCCACTTTTTTGGTGAATGAGTAGGGGTAAAATTGGGGGGGGGGGGTGGTATCTGGGGTTGTGGGAGATCTGGAGTCCTCCCCCTTTCCTGGCCTGCTGGTTTGCATGGTCAGATTATGGATTTTAGGGGGGAACCCAAACAATTTAAAATAAAAAATGTTGGCATGGGATTCCCAATAAATTGATACCAGACCTAAAAACCTGGTATGAATTGGGGGGGGACCCCACGCCATTTAAGACATTTTTTTTAATGCCGGCCAGCAGGTCCCCCTGCTCCTCCTTAGCAAATAGCTATTCTTCACAATGAATTGGAATAAATTTGATATTTTCGATTCAAATTCGAAACAAAACAAATAAAATAACGAATTTCATTACGAATGCAACAAAACAAAAATAGTAACTTAACAAATCGATCTGAAGAGAAACAAAACAATTTTTCACATGTTTAGTGGCATATATATAAACCATCAAGAGAACACAAGGAGCCTAGCAGCCTTGAAGAAAGCCAACCAGATTCTCTTGTGGACAGAAACTCACTGTCCAGCTTTTTCTGCAGTCCACATCCCAGGAGTGGACAATTAGCAGACAGATTGTCTCAGCCACCACCACTTAGACCTAGGGGAATCTCCTTTTCATTCAGGTGTGTTCAATCTTATATGCCAGAGATGAGGGATTCTGGATGTGAACATTCTAGCCTCCAGATACAACAACAAGTTACCTCTGCTTGTTGGCAAAACCAGTGATCCTCTTGCTGTTGCCTTAGATTGTCTAATCAACCCATGATCTCCTCCCAACAGGCCAGATCTGCTATCTCAAGGTCCCCTACTCTATGCTGCTTCCCAGTCTTTGGTTTTAACAGCGTGACTGTTGAAACTTGACTCTTAGAGGATTTTCTGAGTCTGTGATACCTACCTTGCTGAAAGGAAGAAAAATCACTTCCAGGAATATCTTTTCATACCTGGAAATCTTATTTTACTTGGTATGAAGGCAGTCAATTCAGTTGCAGGAATTACTCTGTGGCTATCATTCTGGACTTCCTGCAAGCAGGTCTTAACCAGAATTTGGCTGTAAGCACCCTAAAGGACCTTATCCATTATTTTTCCAAGGCCTCTGGCTTCACACTCTCTTGTAAAAACCTTTATTCAAGGTGTTTCCCATAAAAGCCCCACCCCCTTTCAGCACCCAGTGCTTCTCTGGGACCTTCATTTGGTTCTCTCTGCCTTGCAGAAACCACCTTTTGGAACCCATCAGGGATATTTCTCTAGTGACTCTTGTCATCAAAGTAGTCTTTTTGGTAGCTATCTCATCTGTCAGACATGTTTCTGAACTGGCAGCCCTTTCTTGTAAAGAGACATTCCTCATAATTCACAATCACAGGGTTGTCTTATGCTCAAGACCATCCTTTCTTCCAAAAGTGGTTTCAGTGTTCTACCTCAGTAAGGAGGACATTATACTGCCATCCCTTTGCCCTGCTCTGGAGCATCCAAAGGAATTACACTGCCTAGAGGTAGTCAGAGCCTTTAGAGAATACCCCCAAAACTCCTGCTTCCATCAAACAGATTCCCTGTTTGTTCTCTCCTCAGAACTTCGCAAGGGGCACACTGCTTTAAAATCTATTATTGCACTGTGGATAAGGAAGTTGATTGCAATAACTAATGAACTTAGGCAAAAACCTCTATTTGCATTGCTATTTTCCTATTTCACCTGATCAGGGGGAGTTTCTTGGGCATTTTGGCACCAATTCTCTGAACACCAGTTGTGTATGGCCGCCACTTGGTCTTCTGTTCATATTTTCTAAAAGTTTTACCAGGTGCAGTCCAGTCTTCTGCTGATTCAGCTTTTGGTTCTTGCACTCTGATTTTGGGTCTTTTAACTCTTGTTGTAATCCTAGAGTACAGGATACAGGCTGCGCTTTTCCTTTGTTTACTCACCAATGCTTGCTACAAAACGGAAGACTCACAAAGTGGGATAGGTTTAAAGGGGGGCATGTCCTCAAAAGCTTGCCAGTTTACAATCACGTGAAGCTATGTGCATATAACCCATGTTGTATAAACATGTTGCTAGTGTCATGTACTCCAAGATATGGACATTAAAATTCCTTTTTGTTCCCTATAACATAGCAAACTTTAACTTTTTGAATGCAAGTCCAATTTAAGAGGTTGTTTATGCTAAAAAGACTCTAATATTATTTTTTTTCCATTTTAATTTTAACATTTTGCCACCTTTTCGGCCGCTAGTGACAGTTTTCATAAAAAGTCTATTAGAGAAAACCAGAATTCAGAAAAGCCTGTGGATGCAGCACTCCACTGTCTCATGTCTTTGCTTTCTGGTAATTCTTATTTTTGTAATCTGTACCTTCCCGGGCTAAATTGAAGTGAACCAACACAGATTTAAATTGTGACTGAGCTAGTGCAAATTGAATCAGCATGGTTTTTTGTATGGTAAAGATGAGAATGACACATGATTAAAATGTAACTATAAAAAGAGTTTGTCAATATGGAAGATTTCTAAATTTGTAGCAGTTTATAAAGTGGGAAAAATATCATTAAAACAGCAGATGTGAATCTCTCATATAAAAGTTGATGAGATTTATAATAAAAGAAAAAAGACAGACATTCTTGAGTTTTTAGAGAAAATCAGTTGGTTTGAAAATGTCTACATGTGGCTGGAAACTGCACAGATTAGGACTACAATTTCAATAAGCTGCTTGTAAAATGGAAAATTGTATCATACTTACCATAATTTTCCTTTCCTGGTGCCTATCCATGGCAGCATACCTGTGATAGAGCTCCGTCTCTACTCCGCCTTCAGGACTAGTGAATAGCTTAAAAGAAAGACTCCCCCTACTCCCAGCATTCTCCTGTGATATAGAATATCGAGGGAGGGAGCGTATGCTGCTATGGATAGGCACCAGGAAAGGAAAAGTACGGTAAGTATGATACAATTTTCCGTTTTCCTGGTGGCTCCATGGCAGCATACCTATGATAAATAACTAGCTGACAAAAGGGTGGGTAGATGCTTAAACACAAAGAATTTTTTTTAATTTTTTATTTAGATGAAAAAAGGGCTTCCTGCATTGCCCTTCTTTTAAATTCTACAGTGGTGAACGTTCCAGGGTCAACAATATAATGTTTTATAAATGTGTGCTGAGACAACCATGTGGCAACCCTGTAGATGGTATCCAGGGAGACGTTCGCTCTGGCTGCCCATGAGGCAGAAATTGATCTCGTTGAATGAACCTTCACCTGGTCTGGAGGAACCATGCCTTTAGCCCTGTAAACTTTATGTATTCGTTTGACAATCCAGGATGCAAGCGTCCTGCTAGAGGATTCCTTCCCTCTGTTTTTTCCCCATGGGATAACGAAAAGCCTGTTAGATGTTCTAAATTTTTCTTTATCCTCGAGATACTTCTTGAGGACTTTCCAAACTTGGGTCTATTCCTGACTGGGAAAAAAGCTGGCAAGGCCCATAGCTCCCTGAGGTGACTTGCGGTAGTGACTTTAGGGGTGAAACCTTGAATATTTCGCAGTTCCACTCTGTCTGGAAAGAAAGAAACCTGATTCTCTCTGATTCCCAGGGCTTGCAACTCCGATATCCTATATAGGCCATTTTTAAGGATAAGTTCCAAAACAATATTTGTTACATAGAAGCAAAAGGATGTTCCGCCAATGCTTCCAGGATTAGAGTTAGGTCCCATTTTGGAAAGGTGCATCTGACCGGAGGGCGTGACTTTAACACCCCTCTAAGGAATGTAATTACAAGAGGGTTGACCGCCCATCTTGAAATTGTGGTAATGCGGCCACCTGGACCTTTAATGAACTGAGACCTAGGCCTAGGCCAAGTCCAGTCTGTAGGAACCCCAAAATATTGGAGACTGAAGGTGAGAATCGATCAAAAATTTTTTCCCAGCCGCAAAGGTTTGGAATTTTTCCCAGACTCTTGAGTAGATGGAGTTTGTGGATGGTTTCCTTGTTTGAAGGAGTGTCGAAATAAATGGCTTTCGGGGAACAGCCTAAGGCTTCAAACCTCCACCACTGAATTTCCCCACCTATAGATCCAGTCTGTGCGGGTTTGGATGAGAGACTCTGCCCTGCTGTAGAAGTTGAGGGAACAGGGGAAGTGTCAGAGGTGTGCTCACAGACAGCCGCATGGCTAGTGGAAACCAAGGTCTCTTGGGCCAATAAGGGAGAATCGCCAGGATGTGTACTGGTTCCTTCAGGAGTCTCAGGAAGAATTTTAGAATAAGAGGGCAAGGTGGGAAGGCATACCCTGTGTCTAAGTCCCAGGTGCATGTCAGAGCGTCCACTGCTTCCACCTGGGGGTGTGGAAAAGGGAGATAAATCTGGGAAGCTTGGTGTTCCATGGTGTAGCGAACAGATCCACCTGAGGATATTTCCAGTGATTGGCGATCTGGTGAAATACGTGCGGATGCAGGGCCCATTTGTTGTTGTCCAGACAAGATCTGGAGAGAATGTCCGCTTGATTGTCTAGCCTGCCTGGGAGATACACTGCTCTGAGGTCTAGGAGATTCCTCTCTGCCCAGAGCATGATCGGTTCTACTTCTGACAGAAGCGACCTGCTGCGAGTCCTGCCCTGTTTTTGAATATAGGAGACTGCTGCTCAGTTGTCCAGTCGTAGAAGGACTCTCTTGCCTCTGATGTGGGGAGCTAGAGAGGTTAAGGATAGGAATGCTCCTCTCAACTCCAGGATGTTCGAGACTAGGCTCTCGGCTTGAAAGGACCATCTTCCCTGGACCTCAATTTTCTCGCGATGGGCTCCCCACTCTTTTCCACTGGCATCTGAAGTAATTGTGGTCCAGGGGAGGGAACCCAACTATCGCGATCTGGAGAGGCTCTGAAGCTTCGTTCACCAATGAAGACTTTTGCGCATGCATGGTGTTAAGAGGATAGGCTGTGAGAGACGTTGTTTCTTCCACTGTTTTGGGAAGCCGGTCTGAAAGTACCTCAGATGCCAACGTGACCATGGCACCATCGGAGGGCATGCTGACATTAAACCTATGAAGCTCAAGCAGAGAGAAGCTGTCAGGTGTGGGTTGCACAAATGTTTGAGCCTGGCTCCCACCGGGAGTGTTTTGGCCTGCCCTATGTCAAAAGGATTTTGTTTTATCCTGGGGGCGGAGAAAGGTTTACTTTTTCTTGTCCCCAGAAAGGAAGACTGGGTACCCCTCCAGGTTTTTCGGCCATCTCTATTTTGGGGAGACTGTCTGAAATTTCTTGACCTGGATTGTTGAAATCTAGAAGAGAAGTTTCTGGATCTCCCGGCCCATCTGTCTTGTGGAAGTAAGCCTGACTTGCCACCAGTCACTCTGGAGATTGCTTTGTCCAATCTCTCCCCAAACAGTGCCTTCCCATCAAAGGGAATCCTGTACCAGTTCTGTTTTGAAGTAATATCCACTGCCCACGGCTTTAGCCATAAGGCCTTTTGGCCATGACTGAATTGCTCTGGCTGAGCAGCGAATGGCGTCAATTGCTGCTTCTCCGACTAAATTGGCTGACATCTTCAGCTCATCCAGTGCCTTTATGATGTCTTGCTTTGGCACATCTCGTCTGATAGCCGACTCTTATGTTTTCTGTCTAGGCTTTTATTGCTGTGATGTAAGGGCGATTGCTGGCTTACATGCTGCACCTGAAGCTAGATAGCTCCTTTTGAGATTCAGATCCATACACCTCTCTAAAGGATCTTTAAAGGATGCTGAATCTTCCATAGGAAGAGTAACATTCTTTGCTAGTTGGGTCACTGCTGCTTCCACCACTGGCATTGAATCCAGGGGCTCCGAATCAGCTGGAACTAGAGGGTAAAGTTTCCCAAACTTTGCGAGTGAAAACGTATTTTCCGTCTTCTTCCACTCCTCCTCAATCACCTCCTTTTTCTGAGAAGGGGTTCTGGCCCTGTCCCCTGAAGGGGGAATTGGCATGCTGGCCATAGAGGGGCCTGGCACCTATGGATCAACGTCCGTTGCCTGCGGGTCCTGAGGTATTGCCAGTCATCATGGCAGCCAGTTCAGAAAGAGAATCTTTCATGGTCTGTTTCAAAAGCTTGGCTACTTGTAGACTTCCTTGGTCTCGGTCAGCTGCGTATTCCTTAAAGCAGCTCTGAAAGACCAGCTTGTTAGGTAGGGGTGTAACGCCACAGGCCCAGCATTTTTTCCTCACCGAACACGTATGAGGAGAGGGAGAGCGATAGCTCCTATGAGATCTAGATCAACCGGAAGATCTATGTCTAGATGAATGCGACCCGTGGCCCGGACTCCGTTCACGAGGATAAGCATAATGTCCGGATGACTTTCTCGATCTCTTCGAGTAAACAGGGCTAAAAAATATCGAGAGAGAAATGTGTTTTTGCGCTCTTTTGATACTCACGCAAGGGTGGTCCCATACCTAATAGACATTTGCAGATATTGATCATGAGGTGAATGGCTCATGGCTCAGCTCAGCAATGGCTTGCTATAGCAAGAGGATCAGCTGAAAATAGGGAGGAGGAAGAAAGCTTCAAAATCGTACCTTCAAAAAAAAGAAAGGATATTCTAATGCTCTTTTTTTTTTTTTAACCACTTGCCTACTGTGCACTTAAACACCCTTCCCATCCAGGCCAATTTTCAGCTTTCAGCGCTGTCACACTTTGACTGACAATTGCGCGGTCATGCTACACTGTACCCATATGAAATTTTTATCATTTTTTTCACACAAATAGAGCTTTCTTTTGGTGGTATTTAATCATCTCTGGGTTTTTTATTTTTTACAAAAAAAAAAGAATAAAGACAGAAAATTTTGAAAAAAAAAAAGTTTTCTTATTTTCTGCGAGTAAATTTTGAAAATAAAATTTTCTCCTTCACTGATGTGCACTGATAGGCTGCACTGATGGGCACTGATGAGGTGGCACTTATGGGCACTGATGAGGTGGCACTTATGGGCACTGATGAGGAGGTACTAATATGCCGCAATGATGAGCACTGATAGGCGGCATTGATAGGCGGCACTGATAGGCGGCACTGATAGGCGGCACTGATAGGCGGCACTGATGAGCACTGATAGGCGGCACTGCTGGGCACTGAGAGGTGGCACTGCTGGGCACTGAGGGGTGGCACTGAGAGGTGGCACTGCTGGGCACTGAGAGGCGGCGCTGATGGGCACTGGCGGATGGCACTGATGGACACTGACGGGTGGCACTGATGAGCACTTATGGGCGGCACTGATGAGCACTGATGGGCAGCACCATCAGTGCCCACACTCAGTGCCCATAGTGCTGCCAGTCAGTGCTCATCAGTGCCTAGATGAGCAGGCACTGATGGGCACTGACTGGCAGCACTATGGGCACTGATTGTGGGCATTGATGGGGACACTGATGGCGGGCACTGTGGGCACTGTTGGGGGCATTTTGTATGTTTTTTTACCTTTTAGTAATCAGGGCACTGGTGATCAGTGCCCTGATTACATGTCTCTGTGTCCCCGGCGGCTGACGGCTCCCCCTCCTTCCTCACACTGCAGGCTCCGTGTGAGGAAGGAGCGCCGGCGATGAGAGATGATCTCATATGTTTACATATGAGATCATCTCTCATTGAATGGCCGCTGTGATTGGCCATTCACCACGATCTGTGATCGGCTGTGTCCAAGGGACACGGCCGACACAGATTCTCCCCGATGCGCGCTCGCGGGAGCGCGCGGGGGGCGTGTCACTGGGAGGCCGTTTAAGAAAAGGCCTCCCGAAAATTCGAGTCCGCGCTGCAGCCGTATATAGGCTGTAGCGCGGATGGGAACAAGTTAAAGAAATACCAGAAAAAGACGTACCTGGTCAACGTCATGACCTGACAAGGCTGCGCACAGTTTGCCAGCAAGCCTTAGACTGATTAATCAGAATTTATAGGGAAGGGGAGGGAATGAAATCCCTGGGACTTGCTCTTACTGGAAAAAAGGCAATATTTGTTTGCTTGGATTTTTTTTATTTTTTTATATAAACTAAAAATGGGAAGGCTTGTTTCATTAATATATATATATATATATATATATATATATATATATATATACATACATACATTACATACATATATATATATATACAGTGGGTACGGAAAGTATTCAGACCCCCTTCAATTTTTCACTCTTTGTTATATTGCAGCCATTTGCTAAAATCATTTAGGTTCATTCTTCTTCCTCATGAATGTACACATAGCACCCCATACTGACAGAAAAACACAGAATTGTTGACATTGTTGCAGATTTATTAAAAAAGAAAAACTGAAATATCACATGGTCCTAAGTATTCAGACCCTTTGCTGTGACACTCATATATTTAACTCAGGTGCTTTCCATTTCCTCTGATCATCCTTGAGATGGTTCCACACTTTCATTTGAGTCCAGCTTTGTTTGATTATACTGATTGGACTTGATTAGGAAAGCCACACACCTGTCTATATAAGACCTGCCAGATCACAATGCATGTCAGAGCAAATGAGAATCATGAGGTCAAAGGAACTGCCTGAAGAGCTCAGAGACAGAATTGTGGCAAGGCACAGATCTGGCCAAGGTTACAAAAAGATTTATGCTGCACTTAAGGTTCCTAAGAGCACAGTGGCCTCCATAATCCTCAAATGGAAGACGTTTGGGACGACCAGAACCCTTCCTAGAGCTGGCCGTCCGGCCAAACTGAGCTATCGGGGGAGAAGAGCCTTGGTGAGAGAGGTAAAGAAGAACCCAAAGATCACTGTGGCTGAGCTCCAGAGATGCAGTCAGGAGATGGGAGAAAGTTGTAGAAAGTCAACCATCACTGCAGCCCTCCACCAGTCGGGGCTTTATGGCAGAGTGGCCCGACGGAAGCCTCTCCTCAGTGTAAGACACATGAAAGCCCACATGGAGTTTGCTAAAAAACACCTGAAGGACTCCAAGATGGTGAGAAATAAGATTCTCTGGTCTGATGAGACCAAACTTTTTAGAACTTTTTGGCCTTAATTCTAAGCGGTATGTGTGGAGAAAACCAGGCACTGCTCATCACCTGTCCAATACAGTCCCAACAGTGAAGCATGGTGGTGGCAGCATCATGCTGTGGGGGTGTTTTTCAGCTGCAGGGACAGGACGACTGGTTGCAATCGAGGGAAAGATGAATGCGGCCAAGTACAGGGATATCCTGGACAAAAATCTTCTCCAGAGTGCTCTGGACCTCAGACTGGGCCGAAGGTTTACCTTCCAACAAGACAATGACCCTAAGCACACAGCTAAAATAACGAAGGAGTGGCTTCACAACAACTCCGTGACTGTTCTTGAATGACCCAGCCAGAGCCCTGACTTAAACCCAATTGAGCATCTCTGGAGAGACCTAAAAATGGCTGTCCACCAATGTTTACCATCCAACCTGACAGAACTGGAGAGGATCTGCAAGGAGGAATGGCAGAGGATCCCCAAATCCAGGTGTGAAAGACTTGTTGCATCTTTCCCAAAAAGACTCCTGGCTGTATTAGATCAAAAGGGGGCTTCTACTAAATACTGAGCAAAGGGTCTGAATACTTAGGACCATGTAAAATTTCAGTTTTTCTTTTTTAATAAATCTGCAACAATGTCAACAATTCTGTGTTTTTCTGTCAGTATGGGGTGCTATGTGTACATTCATGAGGAAGAAGAATGAACTTAAATGATTTTAGCAAATGGCTGCAATATAACAAAGAGTGAAAAATTTAAGGGGGTCTGAATTCTTTCCGTACCCACTGTATACACACATATACACATATATTGTGACGGTATGCAAGTTGAAGTAGTTGATAATCGTATATCTCACCTCGCATACGTTCGGTAGTAAGAGACTAAACCGGAATCCGGCCTGAGTTTTTCCAGCCTCTGTGACAGGATAGGTTTCCGGTCCGGAGATTGTGGATCACCTGAGTCCATGCTCAGCTGGACTTTAAGTGAACAGGAAGAGAGCACAGGAATGCTCTGGCCTGAGACTTAGAAGGGAATCTGAGAAAGGAGCTCTGTTTGGACTTTAAAAGAAAAGGTCTGCTTTACCATTTGTTTTTGTGGGTGATGGGGACCAGCCCCACACCGTACAGTGAGAAAAACTGCTGTTTAGTTTAGCGCCGGACGGCAAGGATTTATTTTACTGTTTTGTTGTTTTTTCATATTTGCAAACCTCTGCTAAATAAAGCTGACAACCCACCAGACTTTAAGGCTGCATTCACACTTGACCGTAGCGTTTTTACTGCAATTTTTACCGCAATTTTACTGCGATTTTCAGGCGTTTTTGGAGGCAGGCATTGACATCTATCAAAAACGCTGGTAATCAGCCCAAAAAGAAGCTCATGTACTTTTTTTTAGCTACAGGCGTTTTGCTTCATGCGTTAAATCGCTCAGATGTGAACAGGGGCCATTTAAATGAATGTGGTTTTACTTGTTGGGCGTTTTGGAATGTTTTTTTTTGAGAGTTTTTGGAGCTGAAAAATGCTCAAAAATGCCCAGGTGTGAATGGAGCCTAAAGAAATTACCTGCATGCTGGCCTTACTTTCCTGGAAAAGGTGATCCCTGTGAGCTAGTCTCCCACAACATATATACATACATACATACATACATACATACATACATACACATATACATCCATTTTTTTTTGTTATAAATGATCCTCTGAATGAATGGAGGAAGGAAAATCTACACCCCAAGGAACACCTGGCTGGCTGGTAAAGAGAGGGGGAAATTAAGCAGATGGAGGGGAAGGAGGGATACAACAAAATGGAACAAACTCACCTGGAGAGGAGGGAAAATAAATGTAGATACCTGATGAAAGATAGCAGGGGGGAGTCAAAGAATGCTGATCCTGCTGCTGCCATCAATGTCAATCACAAAAGAGTTATGGCAGACTGCGTTCCTCATTAGGAAACTCTGCATACCCCAAAAGATCCGCAGAAGGGGTTCCCAGACCTTTTTAGTGCAAACTCTACACCAGTCAAGAAGGTATGAGGGAAAAAAAGGAGAATGCTGGGAGTAGGGTGCGTCTTTCTTTTAAGCTATTCACTAGTCCTGAAGGCGGAGTAGAGGCGGAGCTCTATCACAGGTATGCTGCCATGGAGGTGCCAGGAAAACTGCTTATCATTCATACAACTGGTATACATGGGTGGATTATACCTACCAACATTAGGCACCATTCTTAATGCAGTTTACTTTTGACTGTGCAAGCAGGACTGGAAACTTATAGCCTCGGTGAAAGTAGTGGCACTTATATGGTATTGAAAAGTTTTTTTGTGCTAAAGAAATTGTTCTGCTAGTGCAGTAATAATTGGTGGGCATAGTAGAAAGTGGGTTGATGCCTAAGCTGTGCTGCTACTGCAAGGGTATCAGTCAGGACTACAGGATTATAAGAACACGGTATCAAATGAACATTTATGAATGCATCATTAAACTTGAGCAACATCACTGGATCTGAGAATAAGGCCCCTTTCACATGCCAGTCAGTTTTTTAGGCAGACCTGATAATACCATCCATTGCCCTCCATGTAGCAGCGGGTGCCAAGGGACATGTGTTCGTTGAGACCAGCTGACATCCGATCCTACCCGCTAAAAACAGACAGATTGGGGATCCATTCCCCATCCATCTGGCTGCTCGAATAACAGTCGGATGTAAACAGACAATAGAGGAAAGAGGGTTGTGTCTGCTCTGCATAAGTGGAGCGAACATGGACCTGTCATCTGCCAGCTCAGTGGGGATCAGTGAACAGATCCTCCACTGAGCAGACATATGCGCTTCCAGAGTCCGTTCATGAAAGGGGCCCAATATGTTCATATGGATATGAAAAACATAGGGTACTTTACAGAGGCCATTATTTTATTTAGGAAACTTGTGGTAATTGGGAAGGTGGGGGGAATATATACAGTATACACACCCTTGATGGGCAGATTTGTTTTTCAAATACAATGATTTCATCTATACTGTCAGAATATTTATACTGCTCTGAATATAACAGTGTCTATTTATGTCAATAAGCAAAGATCTGTGAGGTAGGAGAATCTCAACTTATTTCCACAAATCAATATGTAGCGAATTCTTTTTAATTGATTAATTTCTTTTTAAAAGCATATACCAATCTTAGTGAGTACAGTCTACAGTAAGGAATATATAAAAATGTGTATTCACAATAAATGATCAAAATGGAAATGCCACAAAAAGATAACTCTACATAAAATACAAACTTCAAACAATCAATGCAATGTGATATTTAGCTTAATGATGAAAGTGAAAATGAAACAAGATTACCTTTCCTCCAGGTATA
Source organism: Pelophylax lessonae (assembly GCF_965119305.1). NCBI lineage: Eukaryota > Metazoa > Chordata > Amphibia > Anura > Ranidae > Pelophylax > Pelophylax lessonae. The sequence goes on along the minus strand of NC_138771.1, from coordinate 248,270,765 downwards.
GCATAAACCATAGGTAAGTGTTCTATATAAACAGACCGCAATTGTCTGCGAATCGCACTTCCGACAGTCACTCCACTGCAGATGGAGCGAAAGTAAGCTATGCAAAACGAGAGACTAAAATCGTAATAATGCGCTAAATCTGATATTCATAAAAATTTATAAAAACAAAAATCAGCTTTTTAGAGAAAAATCTACTATGGTTTATACGGCTGGGATTGTAATCTTATTACCCTTAAATATGCAATATAAAACATATAAGGAAGGAAATAAACAATTGTTAAATATCAAATGAACTGCAAGGTATATTTACCACACTTAAGATGGCTGCTAGCTTCAAATGGTCATTACCAGAGTTCTTAAGATGGATGCCTTCCCAAGATGGTGGACAGTGAGGGAGGAGTTTCGTTTGGCTTCCCTCAAAGTTTCAGATAAATGATGGAGCAAGATGGAGTATGTCTAGATGAGTATATTGAGGGATGTAGTAGTGTGTATGTTGCAAGTGTAAGGGGTGTTGTCAGTATGTGTTGTGTCATGTCTCACATCTGGGTTCTCCTTTTTATATAGTATTGAACAAAGGACTATTAAAATTACCATAAGTTAAACCCAGAGGGATGAAACATTATCCCCATTGGTTGGGATATTCTACCCATTAACTGGTGATGTCATAGTCACACCTCTTTAATAATTAACCCAATACTTCGGATAATAAAGTTAAATAATGATTTCTCGATATTTAAGAGTAATCATCAAAGCAACATATAAACTTGTCCATACTCTCAGTACATACATGAATGTCCATCTAATCTCCATCATGTACCCTGGCAATTAATGCCATTTCAATAATAATTATTTTTAATACAATATATATTTATATTGGAAAATACTAAATTACCCCAAGACTGCATTTAGCAGCATGTCCAAAGGGGGCAGCATTGTATTGCTTATTCGATTCAGCATATATAATAATTAGAACATACAATGAGACCACTATTTAAAGATAACCTTTTACCTGTCTGGCCAGTGAAAATCCATTAATTATTTGAATTCTGACATTACTGTCAGACATTTAGGCTGGGATTGGAAGATCTATAGTGGTCATAAAACTTAACTACAAACTTCTCTAAAATGAGGTAATTAGTTACAAGATACATATACTTATGTGTATATATATATTTATATATCTAACATTATATAAGTTCCAAGTTCATACTTCTATATTAATAATAAAAATGCAATGTATTATTGTTAATATACATCTTACACAGGATAATGTATCTTTTAAAAAATATAGTTTAGATGAACCTAATGGAATACACTGAGCTATTGTCCCTTGTTGCAATACTTACAGACTGGCTGGCACTACCATTATGTCTTATCTGATGAGGTGTCAATGTATCACTTATTTATGACAAAAGGAATACAAAGATCTCTGTTGAATTTCTTGTTAGAGACATTTTGCAAAAGAACATATATGAACTTTCATTTACCTCCAAACAAGATGGAAGCTATGCTGTTCAAAATCCCTATAATAATTCAATTTTTATTTCTTTTATTTAATCCCAATAATCCTGACAATACCTCTAGCGTGATGCATATTGTTACTAAATGCTTTTAAGTGTTTTATTTATATTTTGTGAATAATAAAGTATTGCATAATATTCTATTACAGCTTTCCCTTTACCATGTTTGACTACATTATATAAGGATGTTTTCATAGATTCATGTATTGGTATCATCTAAGGAGGGTTTGATTGGCTTGTTTGTAACATATCTAAACTGTGCTCTAGGAATGGGCATTAAAGATGTATGCATTTGAGTTATTTCTACTAATGCATAACAAAATATTCCAAAACACTATTTCAATTACTCTTCAAATAAATTATTTCAATTTATTGATATAAATATGCAAGAGAAATCATTTTATTTTTCCAAAAACAAACCCATGCTTTGTCCCCACAGAGCAAGTGTAAAAGGCTTGCTTTAATACCCTCAAAATGAGCTGTTCAGCCACATTCTGGGATCACAGCTTTTCGCTCTTATACAATCACATTTTTGTGGAGTTGTTTTAGCTTTGTGCCAAACGGAGGGGAGGCTCCAGATTTATAATTTTTGCTGGCACTGTGCCAGTGCTGTGGGTATAATTGGGGGGAGCAAAGTTCACAACCCTGTAGCATGGACTATGCATGAAATAAGTGGGATAATATTGGCCCCTCATTAATGTCACAGCCCTGGTCTCCCCCCTTTGGCATTTGATTGTGGCACCGCTTAGTCCTGTATCCCAGGGGAATTTGGGGTCGCCCCACGGGCTGGCGGACGCTTTTCTGTTGTGCAACATTCCCCCCCCCCCCAATCCTGGTAACTGTTTCCACATTGTGGTGGTGTACAAGTTTACTTCTAATGATTACAAAACGCTCATAAAGACATAGACGGTCCTAATGCTGTAATCGTTTTATGCTATGCTTTTTGTTTTTTCTTTTAGTTATACTATTGTATATCTGATTGGGTATTTTTTATATAATCTGTAATAAAGCTTGGTGTATTATATTTTATTATTTATTATATATTCATTCCTGATAGCATATTTAAAATCCCACTTGCAGTATGTTTTTGTTTATCTATATTATTATGGGATGATGCCCTTGGGACTAAAATGTTGATTATTAAACACACATCATTTGACCTATTGGTCTTTATTATGTATTAAAAAAATGGTACATACAGTAGTAAAAAACAACACACAATGAAAGAAAAACAGATGCAGACTCAAACGTCAAGACAAAGGAAAATACTTTTTTTTAAAAAAATGAAAGTTTCACGTTTTATGCATTTTTGCACAAAGAACATACACACAGTGCTAATACTTTACATAAGCCTTGTCAGGAGTGTGTAGCGCTCCTGCTCCATTACAGCTGCTGGTCTCATTCCAGCATCCGGGTTTTAGCTGTGAAGCATTCTTCCTGTCTGCCTGTTCGCCAGCAAGGTGATAGAAGTAGCCAGTCTTTGGGTAGAAACTAAACCTGATTTAAGCCAGCTAAGCCTGCAGTCTCATGCTAGTGATAGTATGTTTAGCATGTAATTCAAGCTTCCTGTTTGTCTGCCCTATCTGATTTTTGGATTGCCCTGTTTTACAACCTCTGTTTGGAATTTGGACTATTCTCTGAACCCTGCCTGCCTTTTCACTACAAATTTGAGCCTGACTATTTTCTTTTTTTTGTGAAAAAGATAACACTAAGAAAGGAAGTGTATCCCCCACGCCTAGGTGTAGTACGTTTCCTTAAACCATACAGTAGGGAATAGGCAGCAGCTATAGGAATGGGGTAAATGTCAAAAATAGTCTTAATGTTGAGACTATCTACAGCGCTTGCTAATATTTACTAGTGCAATAAACAGATAAAAAATTGGGTAGGAATAAATTAATATAAGAAAATTAGTATGAAATATTCATGTGCAAACAAATAATTAGATTAATAAATTAATATAATTGTATTAGGCTGTATATATAAATAAATGATTCAAGTGTAATATCATACGATGGTGACAAATCAATAAATATGGCAATGGTGCAAAATAATGTGCAATACTTGGAAGTCCATGAAAAATGACAATAGATAGTCCAAAAAATCTTCCAAATCTTAAACCAGAGTGCAGGTGCTTTGTGCTCAAATTATCCAATACGGTTCGTGATCGTGACTATTGGTGGCATGGGTTTCTTTTCCCGTGAGTTTGTTAAAAATGGATCACTTACCAGAAGTGGTGGGTCTTATGTGCTGTATAGCACTAAGACCAATCGCGCTTGTAGGCCCTCCGGGCCAAAAACTGGGTTCCCTTGTGTCGCTCCTAATTTTTGGGGCTAAAGGCTAGATTCCTCCTCACCTTGTTCCACTCCTCAGGATTAGGGGCCAGGGTTATGCAAGAAAGGAAATTCTCCGATAGTGTAGTAGGTTTAAAACAGTTTATTTCCCAAATATGGGTAAAATCACATCAATTGCAGGCTCTATGACAGGCAACCACTGACATGCAGAGTGGCAAGCAGAGTGTTCCGGTTTGCGTTCCAAAGTGCGCGGTTGAGTCACGCGGTGCGTTCCAAACTGACGCATTTCGTCACTTCCTGTGATGTTATCAAAGGTCTTTTTTTTGCGTTTCATCACTTCCTGTGACGTTATACCACCTTTGATAATGTCACAGGAAGTGATGAAACGCATCCGATTTGGAATGCACGGCGTGACGCAACCGCGCACTTTGGAACGCAAACAAACTCACAGGAAAAGGAACCCATTCTACCAAAAGTCACGAACCATATTGGATAGTTTGAGCACAAAGCACCTGCACTCTGATTTAAGATTTGGAAGATTTTTTGGACTATCTATTGTCATTTTCCATGGACATCTAATTATTGCACATTATTTTGCACCATTGCCATATTTATTGATTTGTCAACATCGTATGATATTACACTTGAATCATTTATTTATATATACAGCCGAATACTGTCATATTAATTTAATAATCAAATTATTTGTTTGCACATGAATATTTCATACTAATTTTCTTATATTAATTTATTCCTACCCAATTTTTTATCTATTTATTGCACTAGTAAAAATTGGCAAGCACTGCAGATAGTCTCAACATTAAGACTATTTTTGCCTGCCTTGTACCTGGACTGTTACTGACCATTTAGCCTGTGTGCCAATCGCATGTACTTGTTTGCTGTGCTCAGTTAGTGCCTGGTACGGTAGTCGGCATTGTGTATAAGTCATGGGAGAAATGAAGTACTGGTAGGTCTGCTTGCCTTATGGACTGCTATAGGTGAAGAACACAGAAGCTAGCTATAGTTCCTGATCACATGCATTAGGGGTAAGCCTGACAACCCTACCTTTAAAGGAAAACGTAATTTAAAAAAACTACAACTAACAACTGTTAATGTGGTTGTATAGTCAAAAAGTTTTTTTATTTTTAGTTTATTTTAATGCTTTTAATGCATTAAGGTATAAATCTCCCCGCTACTTGTTTCTCACCATCCCTAAACGCTCACCTGGTTCCTCTCACCGATCCAGTGCTGTCCTGGCTGTAGCACAATTCCTCCACTTCCCATTTTCACTGGAGACATAGGCTCTCGTTGCTGTCAAACTCTTGTGAGCAGGAAACTGAGGTTTGGCTCCCTGTGTGTATCTAATGGATGCATATAGTCTGGTTTGGGCATAGGCTCACATGTGTTTCCCTCAACACACTGCTTGCTGAAGAGGCACCCAGAGATGAAGGTGCTGACAGAGCTGGCAGGGGACCACAGAAGAGGAGATAAGAGACGGCTCTGTGCACTGATAAGTAAGTATAACATCTTTTTTTATTTTAAGGCAAAAAAAAACAACCTTTTCAATCACTTAAAACAATGAACATGTGTACTAAACACATTTCTAGTGCACAGCATAGTTTAGTTGTATTACTTACATACAACATAACATGTGCAGAGCTCAGGAGTATGTACTATCTTCAGTGCTCCACTTCAAACCATCTCTTGTTTTTTTTTTCATTTATTGGAATAAATGGCATTTTGCTTGCTTTGGAAACCCAAAGCATTCAAAGTATAATGCACATTTCTAAACCATATTGCTGTGTTTTATAAATATGCCTTTTTATAAAGCAATGCTATGTCCTTTACTACTGCTTTATGAATGAGGCCATAAGTGTCCCTAAAACCTAACCGTACCACTGCTGGAACCAATAAAACGTAACCATTTAGTTCATACCTAAACCTTCCAAACATTTAACTCTTAGGCCCAGGTTTGGTATACAACGCTATATACTTGCTATGCAGGTTAGGGTAAGTCAGAGGAATACTCACCCACTTGCATAGTTCATTTTCTCGCTGTTTGGATCAGCGAGGCATATTTTAGCATGCTTGATGGGATCGCACATAATACATTGGCAATATTGCCCAAACACCTCAACTTTGTATATATACTCAGAATATGCCAGACACTGCAGTATAGAGTAAGAAGAACATTCTGTGACATGCTGGGTGTTGTAGCTCCACAGACTCTTGATACAGATAATTCAGAGTACAATGTGTTCCTGGGTCATGTATGTAGAGGTTAAACATCCAGCATGTCACATCTTTTGGTTGCTCCACACTGAACAAAATTATAAACGCAACTCTTTTTTTTTGCCCCCATTTTTCATGAGCTGAACTCAAAGATCTAAGACTTTTTCTATGCACACAAAATGCCTATTTCACTGTCTAAATCTGTGTTAGTAAACACTTCTCCTTTGCCGAGATACTCCATCTACCTCACAGGTGTGGCATATCAAGTTGCTGATTAGACAGCATGATTATTGCACAGGTGTGCCTTAGGCTACTCTAAAATGGGCAGTTTTATCACACAGCACAATGCCACAGATGTTGTGAGTTTTGAGGGAGCATGCAATTGGCTGACTGCAGGAATGTCCACCAGAGCTGTTGCCCGTTAATTTTTTTTTAATTTATATCTTTATTGGTGATTAATTTATATATATACATACATTTCAAACAAACATTGTCATGATCTGACCAAACCCCACCCCCCTTACCTCCCCCTCCCTCCTCCCCCCAATTAAACCAAAAAAACAAAAAGAAAGTTTTTATACTTTTATACACTCATTCCCAACATTTCTTCGTATGAAGATGTATTCCATACTATATTACCGTACGCCAGAAGGGGTATGGGGACCGTCCCCCCGCGGCCTGGACCAGGCTCCGCCCAGGATGACCCTCTCTTAAACTCCCTTTAAGAAGAATTGGCTTCCAAGTATTGCACCCAGGGACTCCATCTCAACTTAACTTGATCCTCTGAATTTCCCAATATGGCGGACAGTTCTTCCATCTTAAAAATCTTGTTGACCTTCCCACACCACAACTCGTAAGTTGGGATCACTGTCTGTTTCCAGAAAATAGGTATGCATGCCCTTGCTGCATTCAACAGACGCAGAGTCAGGGACTTCCTGTAGCTCCGCACTGAGCTTCCTGTCAAATGCAGCAAGCACAACGCAGGGTCCTCTAGTATATCCACGTTGGCTATATGTTTTATAGCCACTGCTATCTTATTCCAAAATGGCTGCATTCTTTTACATCCTCAAAAAATATGTACCATAATTCCATCCTCCAATCCACACCGCCAGCATTTTCCTGAGACCGCCTCTTTTATTCTGTGTAATAGTGATGGGACTCTATACCATCTGGTTAGAATTTTATACCCTGTCTCTTGGATCTTACAATCTAGTGACGATTGGTGAACTAATCTCAGGATCTTATTTATCTGCTCTTTTGACCACACAGTGTTTAACTCCTGCTCCCATTTTTGGATAAACGGCAATTGTTGGTCTCCCTCTTCTTCTGACAATTGTGTATAGAACCTTGAGATCAAATGGCCCGTCGCTTTACCTGTTCTACACATATTTTCCAGATCTGTTAGCTCTCGTGGTGCATACCCTTTCTGCCGAACTGATCTAATATAATTATACAACTGATAAAGGCTGAAATAATCTAGCGATTCTCCTGCACCTGTCCTAAGTTCTTCTAGGGAGGGCATAGGCCCATTTTGCCATATATCACCTAGGCGCCTTTTACCATTCTGAGCCCACCTACGGAGTCTGGCATTTATACACCCCGGGGGAAAATCCGGGTTCCCCAAGATCGGTGTCATCGGAGATATACCCGGGGCTACCCTCCAATGCGACTGAATTCTCTTAGTTTCTTTTATAGTCGCTCCCACTGTAGGATGTTTGAGAATAGCGTCTTTTGATTCGAACACCGACCATGGGGCTGGGGGGGTTAGCTGACCTGATTCCTCATTCTCTAAATCCACCCATCGTTTGGTAAGTTTATTGCAGTGCCAGTCTACCACCCTTACTATATGGACCGCCCTGTAATATCTCAGGATATCTGGTAATCCCATCCCACCTCTTACTTTGGGTAAGGCCAACGTCTGCATCTTAATTCTCGGGGATTTGTTTGCCCAAATATAGGCGCGGAGTATGCCCTTGATTGATTGAAAGAATTCTTTTGGAACTGCTATTGGAATGGTCTGCATTAAATACAAAATACGGGGTAACACATTCATTTTAATAACGCTACAGCGCCCAAACCACGTCACTGCCAACAGCTGCCATATTCTAAGATCTGCTTTAATCTTTCCTATAAGCGGAAGGTAATTCTTTCTATAGAGATCCGCGGGATCTGCCGTTAACTGTATCCCTAAGTATTTCAGCGTATCTGAGGCCCATTGAAACGGGAACGCTGTTCGAAGTGCTCTCTCTTTTTGGTCAGATAACGATATGTTGAGTGCCGCTGATTTAGTTACATTAATTTTATAATTAGAGAACCCACTGTATGTTTTCAGGGCGTCTAGAATATTTGGTAATGAAAGAGAAGGGTTAGTAGCAAAAAACAGCAGGTCATCCGCAAACGCGGCCACCTTGTGTTGTTCCCCCCCCGCTTTGGATTCCCGCTATATCCGGAGAACTCCGAATTCTGCACAATAGGGGTTCCAGACACAACACGAATATAAGCGGGGATAGAGGGCACCCCTGCCGTGTGCCATTAGAGATAGGGAAGTAACTCGACCTGCATTCATTTACCCTAACCGCAGCCGTAGGGACCGTATAAAGTGCCAGTATAAATTGCAGCATTTGTGGTCCCAGGCCTATGTATGACAGGGTGGCCCGGATAAAATCCCAGGCCACCCTGTCAAAGGCCTTTTCCGCATCTGCTGCGAAGAGAACCATCTTCTTCCGTGATGTACGTGCCCGATGTATTAAATCTATGGCTCGGATCGTATTGTCCCGGGCCTCCCGGGTAGGAATAAAGCCCACTTGGTCGAAATGGACCAAGTCTGCCATATATGGTAAGAGCCGATTTGCTAATATTCTTGCGTATAGTTTCGTGTCTACATTTATCAAAGATATCGGGCGATAGCTGCCGCAACACAGGGGGTCCTTCTCCTCTTTAAGTATTAGAGTAATGTGCGCCCGTAAAGAATCCAACGGGAACGCCTCTCTTCTTCCCACTTCATTGAAATGTGATAGTAGGGGGTTCTTTAAACGCTCCCCAAATTTCTTGTAATAACTTAAAGTAAAGCCATCTGGGCCAGGTGCCTTATGTGCCTTGGTCTGTGAAATCGCAGCGGCCAGCTCTTCCCCCGATATTTCGCCTTCCAAAGTCAGTACTTGGTCCTCTGAAAGTGTACGCATGCCCGAGTCTCGTAAATACTCCTCTATCTGCTTCCCCTTTTCTGGACTTTTCTTGCTCCCTATTTCCGGTAGGTTATATAGTGACCGATAGAAAGAGCAGAACTCTTCTGCTATGTCAGCTGAAGTGTGAACCTCCCCACCTTTTGTATTTCTAAGACGTAAAATTTGAGTTCGTCTTTTTGGGCCCCTCAATGCTCGTGCCAGCATCGCCCCTGGTTTATTTGCGTATTCATACAGGTGTCTTTTCAACCATAACATATTTCGTATTGTCTTTTGAAAAAGTATCTGATTCAATTCCTCTCTTACCCGCATGAGAGGGACCAAGTGAGCTTCCGCAAGCGTTCTCTTATGCTGTCTACTCAGATGTTCAATTTTAGTTAGATATTCTTTAATTTTCGCCTCTCGCTCTCTTTTACGCTGTGTACCCAACTGTATCAGAACCCCTCTTATCACGCACTTGTGCGCTTCCCAGATCGTGGAAGGTGAGAGCGACTCCGATGTATTTTCCAAAAAGTAGTTATGTAACGCCTCCTCTATCTTCCCCTCCGTTTCCGAGGATTGTAATAAGGCCTCATTTATGCGCCATGATCTTGGACTACAGTTTTTTGATTCCCACTCTATAATCACATACACCGGAAAATGGTCAGAGATTGAAAAATCTCCGATATCTGAGTCTGTCACTAACGGCAGGTCTGCCTGGGTAACCAGGATTCTGTCTATCCTACTATATGCCTTGTGGATTGGAGAATAGAAAGTGTAATTTCTCTCCCCTGGGTGCATCAACCTCCATGGGTCGATGAGGCCCAGGAGGGAGATCTCTTTTTGTAGCATTCGTAATTTAGCAAATGACATATATGAACTTCTTTTGGAGGTATCCAACAGAGGTTCTGGGGCATAATTAAAGTCACCTCCCATCACTAAATGCCCTTCCCGGAATTCCAAGACAACTGGAATCATTTTCTGTAAAAACATTACATGCTCATAGTTGGGAAAATAGACATTTACGAGGGTAACCTCAACCCGTCCTATCCACCCCTTCACCAACACGAACCTACCCATTGGGTCAGCCAATTCTTCTTTCAGGGTCCAATTCATAGCACTTGATATTAAAATGCTCACACCCTTTGATTTAGCAATAGGGGATGTAGCGTGGTAAACCCATGGAAAGTCTTTATTGTACAATTTTGGTACTGCATCTTTGCGGAAGTAGGTCTTCTGAATGAAAGCTATTTGTGTAGCATCTCGTTTTAGATCTCCCATAAGTCTCCTACGCTTCTGTGGGGTTGATAGTCCCCTCACATTATAGGTCGTAATCTTACAACCTGCTGCCCCCCCCCCCTGGGTCGCCCCACCTCCAGCCACCATTGTAGAACGGTCCCCTGCCCCCTACGGCCACACAACCTATGCGAGAAAAAAAAAAATAATAATTAAAAAAATAATTAAAAAAAAAATTGTAAAAAAAAAATTTGACAAGAAAAGAAACCCCCCTTCACCCACACAAGTATGTATGTACTGTTTAATACCCACTACCCCTACCCCCCTCTAATGGTTATCTAAACCAGCGCAACCAGGCGCTATCTACTGAGGGGGCCGTGGTTCCCAAAACCCCGCGAGCAAGCCACTGTACCTGGACACTCTCCTTCAAGAACACAAGAGGGAAGAAAAAAGAAGAAAAGGCTGGGCTCCAAAAATTGGAGCTAAGAAAATGGGCTCTACTCCCTCTCACCCCTACCGTGGTGGTAAGGATGTAGTCCCTATCTTATCCCTGGCAGACAGTAAAACTATAAATTTAAAGTGTCCAGCTAGAGGAGCTCTAACTCGGCGGACGATCGCCTCCCTTCACATAATGTCAATGTTCTACTCCCCCCCCCCCCAGCCCCAGAGACCCCCTCTTACGCCTCCCGATCTAGTCAAACTACCCCGAGCCAGGTCGCAGATAAAGGGGACTTAATTGCTACATGGTCAGATCCCTTGCTTGTGCCTTCTACTCCTATCACTGTATAGATTCCCCTCCCCCCATCTCCCTTCCTGAGGGCCCCCCGGGGGCCCCCCCTTCTGCAAAACATCTACCCTCCCCCCTCAACTCCATCTTAACCCTTCAGACTTGCGCTAGGTCCTGGGAGGATCTCTCTTACTCACTTCTAGTTGCTATTACCCATAACTATTCCCTGAGTCACTATATCCTCTGTATACACCCTAATAGTGATTTAAATTCGGTATTATTAAGTCTCACACATATCTTCTTTTTTATGTCTTAAGCGTGTCCCGCACGAAGTGAGGGAACACTCTCGAATTACCTCTACCTCAGTGCCCCCTTCCCTCTTAACCCTTAAGATCGTGCTCCGGCCCTCCATGGCTGGCGGGGGCACGAATAGAAACAAAAAAAAAAAAAATTTATAAAAAAAAAAAAAAAAAAAACACCTTGTGAAGTTATTGTTGATTTCTACAGATACAAATATATAATATTCAACTTTCCTGTGAAACAAAAAAAAAAGAAAAAAAATCCAAAAACGCACACCACAAATCTCCCATAAGAAAAACATGAAAAGCATGGAAAAATAACACAAATCACACTAAAAGTACCCCCCCCCCCTTCCCCTTCGAGGGTGACTCAGATAGTAAGGACATATAAAAAGTAAAACAGAAAAAATGCAGAAAAAACGCCCATATCTTGACAAAGCAAATGTTCGAGGCGGGTGTGGGGATACCAGGGACCTCCACACATCTTAACTTTCCCCCCTCCCAAAAAGAGAGGGAGAAGAGGAGATAGGGAGAACCCCAGAAACAAACAAAAGAAAAAAAAAAAAACGCATGGGAAAAACCGGAAAAAAAAAAAAAACATGGAATAGGCCAGAAACCTGTGTGCAGCACTTTTAGGTTCGTTGTATTAATGTCTCCTTGTCCTGAGCATCTGTTTTGCTCCCACACCTATCTGCTCCCAATTTCACCCATGTTGTATGGCTTAATTCATGTAATAGTTCACAGAGTTTCCTAGGACATCTATCCAGTTACTCACATGGACCGGGGCGCACCCCAAAAATGTAAAGAGCCCGGGGAGCTGGTCTGGCCATTTCAATAAGAACGTTTCTCTGTCTTTCACCACTTTCAAATGGAAGGGGTGTCCCCAAAAATAGGTTGCTCCCACTTTTCTTATGACCTCTAGGAGGGGATTAATTGCGGCTCTCATCTTTAGGGTCCCCCGTGAAAGATCTGGCAACAGTTTCAGCTGAGAACCTTCATACTCAATCTGTCCTTTTGCCCATGCTTGTCTCATTATGTCTTCTTTAAGTGAGAACAGGTGAATCCTAATCAGGACATCTGGGATTAGTTCTGTTACCGTCCTTCGGGGCGCTTTAACCCTGTGCACTCTGTCAATTTCCATTTTTTCCATTTGGGGTCTCTCCAACACATCATTCAAAATACCCACTACCGTGGTTCTGAGCTCTGGGCCCTTTATGGATTCAGGCAAGCCCCGCAGTCGAATATTATTCCTCCGGCTGTGGTTCTCGGCATCATCCTGCTGCAGCCGCAACCAGGTGACTTGTTTTTGCAACTGCGCTCGTGAACTTTCTAATGCAGAGATTCTGACTTCAAAATCACATTGTACTGTCTCTGTATTCACCAGTCTGCCTTCAATTTGGTCAACTTTTTGTTTTAAACCACATATTTCCATTTTAATGTCACTCACGATTGCTGCAGCCATGCCTTGGATATCCTGTTTCGTCGGGATCAGCTTTACAAACTCACTCCACTCCGCTGTTGATGGTATTTGGGGCTGTTGCGGCATAATCAGGGATTCTTTGGGCTCTTCGTTCCTTTGTTCATGCGATATATCCATTACTAAAGGCTTCTTCCCACCAGAAGAGACCCCAGTAGATTGAGTGTTTGTAGCTTTGGGCCCTTTCTGCTGAACTGCCATTCCTGAGTTTGTTTGGCGTTTCTGTGATGCCTTGGTCCCAACAGTGCTTCGTGATGCCACTGTGCGTCTCAGAAAATAAGAGGTGATGTCTGTCCTTTTCTCTAGGGCTTGCTTCTGCTCCGGGCTGGCTGCTTGAGTCATATATACAGGGGAGACCAGCGAACTCCGCATCTACTGTCCCAGCTGGCACTCGACCCCGGCTCTCCTCCTCCACAGCCCCTCAGCCCCACGCCGACCCGCACGGTCTTTCACCCTATGCTGTACCTCTCTCACTCTGAGGCAGGGTCCCGCACATTCAGCGTATGACCGCCTGCTTCCTTGCCACCACCGCTGCTTTATGGCTCCCCGAGACTGGATTTCCCCATTACCGTCCTCCGTGAGCCTCGGGCCCCACTCTGCACCTAGCGGGGTAGGGGGGGGGGAGAGCCGACTCACTCACTGCACGGCGCTCTCCTCCACCAAGCAGAGCTCCTCACTGCTCGGCCTCTCACGGAGCCATTGACGAACCACGCCCTTCCTTACGGCGTGCCAAATGCCCGTTGCCCGTTAATTTAATGTTCATTTCTCTACCATAAGCCGTCTTCAAAAAGGTGTTTTAGAGAAATTGGCAGTACATCCAACCGGCCTCATAACTGCAGACCACGTGTAACCACACCAGCCCAGGACCTCCACATCCAGCATCCTCACCTCCAAGATCATCTGAGACCAGCCACCCAGACAGCTGCTGCAACAATCGGTTTGCATAACCAAAGAATTTCTGCACAAACTGTCAAAAACCATCCCAGAGAAGCTCATCTGCATGCTCATCATCCTCATCGGGGTCTCGACCCGACTACAGTTCTTCGTCATAACCCAATTGAGTGGGCAAATGCTCACATTCGATGGTGTCTGCCACTTTGGAGAGGTGTTCTCTTCATGAATGAATCCCGGCTTTCACTGTACTGGGCAGATGGCGTCAGCGTGTATGGCGTTGTGTGGGTGAGTGGTTTGTTGATGTCAACATTGTGGATCGAGTGGCCCACAGTGGCGATGGGGTTATGGTATGGGCAGGTGTATGTTATTGACAACCAACACAGGTGCATTTTATTGATGGCATTTTGAATGCACAGAGATACCGTGATGAGATCCGGAGGCCCATTGTTGTGCTATTTATCCACGACCATCACCTCATGTTGCAGCATGATAACGCACGGCCCCATGTTGCAAGGATCTGTACACAATTCCTGGAAGCTGCAAATATCCCAGTTCTTGCATGGCCAGCATACTCGCCGGACATGTCACCCATTGCGCATGTTTGAGATGCTCTGGATCGACGTATACGACAGCATGTTTCAGGTCCTGCCAATATCCAGCAACTTCACACAGACAGTGAAGAGGTGTGGACCAACATTCCACAGGCCACAATCAACAACCTGATCAACTCTATGCGAAGGAGATGTGTTGCACTGTGTGAGGCAAATGGTAGTCACACCAGATACTGACTGGTTTTCGGACTCCCTCCCCCCACTACAGTAAAACTGCACATTTTAGAGTGGCCTTTATTGTGGCCAGCCTAAGGCACACCTGTGCAATATTCATGCTGATTAATCAGCATCTTGATATGCCACACCTGTGAGGTGGATGGATTATCTTGGCAAAGGAGAAGTGCTCACTAAAGCCCCGTACACACGTACCGATGGTCGGCTTACAAATGTTCCTCTTTTCTCCCCGGGATGTCGGTGTCTGCTGCAAAGTGCAAAGACAGCACAAGGACAGCACAAGAATTTTGTCCGCCGACTGCAGAAGTGATGTCATGTAATGGTTAACTTTCCCTGTGTTTTCTATTTTCTGAGCATGCCCAGTCTTGCAAATCTGCGGTCTGTCGGCCGAATTGTGTACTGACAGGCGAACAATCGTCCGTTCTGGTGTCGGCATACAAATATTTTCATGTTTGCACGAAAGACTTTTGTCCGCGGATTGTGCGCAGACATCTGTCGGAGGCACCATACTAACACGCGTACAATCGGCAGATCCTTCGTCCACCGACGTTTGTATGCCGACGATCGGTACGTGTGTACGGGCCTTAACACAGATTTGTGAACAATGTTTGAGAGAAATAGGCCTTTTGTGTACATAGAAAAAGTCTTAGACCTTTGAGTTCAGCTTATGAAAAATGGGGGCAAAAACAAAAGTGTTGCGTTTATAATTTTGTTCAGTGTACATTACTCAACCCAACATTCTGTATTCTGACAGTTCTGTTTACACTGTACTGCAACAACCAGCATACCCTGCTTCATTTGTTCACACACTGCTAAAACCCCCAGTATATTCTGCCTCTTCTGCTTACACCATACTTCAACATCCAACATACCATTTACTGGGCAAATAAGCTCAATTACACCCTACTTAAGGGAGAAACATCCACCTCCACCTCCACCTCTACCTCTTTTCCAGTTAGACAAAGACTGTTCAGACCTCTGTCAGCGTGGAGCCACACCTGGTAATACAGCAGCCCACTGGTGTAACCTGTAAATAGATCCAGCAGAAGAGGTCTTCCACTACTCACTTCCTCTGCCGGACTCTAAAAGATGATTTTAGAGGAAATGAGTAGTGGAAGACTTCCTCTGCCAGATCTGTTTACAAGTTACAGAAGCGAGCTGTGAGCGCTATGTGCAGGTCCATGCTGACAGAGGTCTGAATGGGGTGCCAAATTTTGCAGATTCCAAGGGGGAAATTTTGGGGATGCTATAGCACTTAGAAGCATTCTCCTGGCACTACCACTGGCCAAATGACTTTACCATTAGTAATTGCATCTAAACATACTACATATCTTATTTTTGATAGATCTTTAATACGGAGGCAGATTTTAATTCAATTTTAATTTTTCTAATATTTTTTTTGCTATTATGTATTTTGCGCAACTCAAGATTATCACTCCACAATAAAATCATCCAAGTATCTTGTGAACAAAGATATCACATGTGACTTTTATGAATGTTTAGTTGGACACACTTCCACAGATTTCTAACGTTCAGCCAACTACTTTTTACACCTGGCTCCTTTGATTTTTTCAATCGAAGGATGTCAGGGAGATTGTTGCTGGCAGGGCCACCCACTTATCACATTATCTCAGTGTTTGGCCAGCTTTAAAGCCTAAAGTCAAAGTTGACCTTTGAGTTTGAAGGAGGTTTGTTTTCCATTCAGCAGTACATTGCGATACACTTAGGTAAAAATATTCCATTTATGTAAATTATTAACATTGAGGTAGGAATAAGTTGGGATTGTATAAATGGGAATTATGTGATGATGCTTTTTTCAGGTCTATAATCACAAAACTGCTAAATGACACTGGGCATCCAGAGTTTCTGCTTTTACTCGGACCTTTACTTATTTATTTATTTTACACAAATACTTTTTTCATCATAGGAGGGATAAATCATTTGGGTTGTGACCTGAATTTAGTGATTAGGCATGATCCTTAGATAAAAAGTCCCAGGTCTTTGGACTCCTAAACTGGCTATGTTCAATCCATATATTAGATGAACCAATCTCCCTGGAGTCACAGCATAGATGGATAAATCTCCCCTGCCGGCAATTGTATTTTTTCAGCTGTTAAAATACCCTAACAGTGTCTGCATCTGATTAGATGCAGGTGCTGTTCAACCAACAATTTTCCACCTGGCTCCTTTAATGTCTCCATTGAGGGATATCAAGCAGGCAAGGGCTGACAAAACTAGTTTATAGGAACCAGCCAGAATTCAATCCATGTATGGCCCACTTTAATTCAGTGATCAAGTTTTGGTGGCACCTCCATTTTCCAGTTCTTGGCACTTTTCATTTTAAATTGCAATTGTGATGATTCTAAGGAAGCAGATGATATATGCAATTTAAGTGTGAAAAATAATATTTAACCTAAAGGAAAAGTATGGCCAAAGCTTTTTTCCTCTCCTATGTATCACAGGAGTTCAGTTTGGTCTGCACTCCTGTGACCCGTTTTCAACCAACAGTGGGCTAAAACCCACTGTTGGCTGATTTCACTCAGCCAGTTCTGACTCGGATTTAGGGTCCACCCCGATCCCTGGACCTCAGTGTTCAGCGGAGAGCCTGAGCCAGCCCCACCTACCCACCCCACAGCCCAGCGCTCCAGTGAACACTGGAGGAGAGAGCAGAGAGCCAGTGACTGACAGTCAGGGCTCTCTGCAGAGAGGGATAACTGATCTATCAGCAGTGTTTGATTTCTCAATTCTCACTACAGAGCTGACGGAGGACAGATACAGCATCCACCTAGGTGAGTAAAATTGTTTGTTTTTTAATCCTGAACTTCTCTTTTAATCTAATTACAGATAATGACAGAAATAGCGTCTCTGATCCTGTCTTGTTCATTCCTAATCAGGGCCTGACTTGTAGTCATCTCGCACTGCAAGCCACTGATTTTTATGGTCACAATGGCATTTCCTCCCCCCCAGTCAGTAATGGTGTTATTTATGCTATCCATATCATTGACTCAGCAGCTTCACATCAGTTTTCTAAATTTGAGAAAATATCTACAAGCTAATATACTATCAATTATACATTAATCTTGTATTACACTGATAACATTTCCCTATGCACCTCTGCAGAAAAAGATAATTTGTAGTTATGTTTTATTATCTGCTGTTATTAACAACAGCAAGCAATTGATCTCTGCTGTTACAGCAAAAGGAGAATATAGATGGATCAGTTTCCAGGCCCACAGAAAATCAAGATGACTTCAGAGATATCGCTGGAATCTCCCATGTAACCATCATGCAGACAGAACAGGATGCACCTGACCTTCACTGCCAGTAGAAAGAAGTGCTAGAAGTTCCAGCATACACAAGTGCCAAACCAGTTTGCAGCAAACCTCACCTAAAAATGGCTGAAAGAAGCTTCTACTGTGCTATTTTAAAATGGCGATTTGCCTTTAGTGATACAAAAACTTTATTTATAGGTGTACCAAAAAAATCTTAGTTTAATGATATTTAGAAAACGAATAAACAAAAAGAAGAATACATCTATAGCATCCGAAATGTACATACACGTATATGGTTTTCCTTTTTTTGTATCATCCCCTGCATTCTAAAAACTATACTTTGAAATATGATATGCATCTTGAAAATAACTATTATTTTATTACAGGTTGTGACTTTGGAAAGAAATTTTGACTTTGGAAATAATAACCAACCAATTGCTTCATACCTAATTCTGTGGATAAAAACAGGATGTTGTTTCATGTTATTAATAAAAGTTCATGAGTATAATCAATAAAAGTAAAAAATAATAATGAAAGAGGGCAACCACTCTCATTTCTTCCTCTTTCCATCTTTGTGATTAGTTATTGGCATTTCTATTTGGCAGTTGCAATTTCTTCCATCAAGAGATTTTGGTTTAGCAATGATAGAACCATAATAAATATAAGGTTTAAATAATGGAAGGGAGACATGCAAACCTGTTTTGCTTTATAAAAAACTCCAGCCAACATATACACTGTATGGACAAATATTAGGCAAGTTGTATTTTTAAGGATTAATTTCATTATTGAACAATTACAGTGTTCTCAGTCAATCCAAAATGTTAATACCTCAAACCTGAATATTTAAGAAAGTAAAAGTGAGGATTTGGCTTCCTTCGGAGAATATCGATGTGTGCACAATTATTTGGCAATTATTAGTGTGCAGAATTATTATGCAAGTCAATGAAAAACAAGCATTTTCACATCTCACTTGTTTATTTTCATCTGTTAGGCTCCATTCACACATAAGCATTTCGGATCGCGGGCAGAATTGCCGTGATTCTGCCTGCGTTTCTGAACCATTGCAAGTCACAGGACGCCCGAGCGATTACCGTGACTTGCAATGGCACCCCAAATGCGGAGCGATTTTGGCACGATTGTCACCTGATGAATCACGGTAAAAACAGAATCGCGGGATGCCTGACCCCCAAAAGAAGTTCTTGCATAAATAGTTCCGCGTTTAGGGTGCCATTGCAAGTCACGGGAATCGCTTGGGCGTCCCGCGACTTGCAATGGTTCGGAATCGTGGGCAGAATCGCGGCAATTCTGCCCGCGATCCGAAACGCTTATGTGTGAATGGAGCCTTAGGCCCCTTTCACACGGGCGCTCCGTATGTCCGTATATCACCCCATCCGTTTGCGGGTGATATACGGACATAATGCATGTCAATGGGATTGCAGATGTCAGCAGATGACCATCCGCTGACATCCGATTTGCGTCCTTTCAGTTCTGTTCCGTTTTTTGGAACGGAACAGAACGCTATTTTTCTTCCGTTTAAAAAATGGAAAGGATGCAAAATCGGATGTCAGCGGTGTCATCTGATGACATCCGCAATCCCCATAGACATACATTATGTCCGTATATCATCCGCAAGCGGATGGGATGATATGCGGAGATACGGAGCGGATGACACAAGTGTCATCCGTGTCCGTGAAAAAAAAAAAAAAGTGCCGGAGCGGATCGCAATACGGTCCACTCCGTGTGAAAGAAGCCTAAAAGTGAGAATAATAAACAAACAACTCAAAATTTACATTTCTGACATTTCAAAAACAAAATCAGTGACCAATATAGCCCCCTTTCTTTTCAATAACAGTCATAAGCCTTGCATTCATGGGGTCTGTCAGTTTCTTGATCTGTTGACGATCAACTTTTTGTGCAGCAGCAACCACAGCCTCCCAGACACTGTTCAGACAGGTGTACTTATTCTGACTCGGATTGTTGTGATAGTGATCTAACCCTTGTGAGACCTCTGTGCCTGGCCTGTATAAGCAGATACGGTCACTGCGGACAATCCTCCTCAGATAGCTGAACTCGCCAATACTGGTTTCATCCAAAAGCTGGTTTATTCTGAACATCACACAACAGGAATACAGCAGAATGAATGGATTTCAGTATTATGCGGTCAAAAGATGATGCTTTCCTTAGCTTAGCATGTGGAATACAAGAGTCCCTGTTACATGAGGCAAATGCAAGCAGCCATGACACAGGAAATACAGCAAGAGCAGGGGGTGGAGTTTACATACAAGGAAATGATGTATCTGTATTGTTTCCGCCATAAAAGAGTGTTCAGAGCCTTGGCTAGACATTTTATATTGTTTTGCAAAAAATGGTACTGTCTCTTTAAGAAACCACACAGCAGCTTAGACGGCAGCTTAGACAGGTAACACAGTTCAGTGTAGAGAAGCAGCTTCAATGTTCACATGAAGTGCAGTTAGAATGCAGTAAGAACAGATCATATGCAGTGCAGTGAGCTTCAGCCAGCATGTGCTTCACAAGATGGGGGATGGGACTGAGCTAGATTGTAAATTATGCTCTCACATATACACAGCAGCTGCAGGAATTCTATGCATCTTTTGACTATTCTGACTCGGATTGTTGTGATAGTGATCTAACCCTTGTGAGACCTCTGTGCCTGGCCTGTATAAGCAGATACTGTCACTGCGGACAATCCTCCTCAGATAGCTGAACTCACCAATACTGGTTTCATCCAAAAGCTGGTTTATTCTGAACATCACACAACAGGAATAAAGCAGAATGAATGGATTTCAGTATTATGCGGTCAAAAGATGATGCTTTCCTTAGCTTAGCATGTGGAATACAAGAGTCCCTGTTACATGAGGCAAATGCAAGCAGCCATGACACAGGAAATACAGCAAGAGCATACAAGTTTACATACAAGGAAATTATGTATCATGCTCACATGAGGAACAAGAGCATTACCAAAAAAGGCCAGAATGTGGCAGCAAATACCTACCCATAGAAAAATACATGGTAAATAAATCACAGAATATACTATGTAAATTGCATCTACAATAATGAGAATATTAACTGTGTAACAGCACAGTACTGTTTTCCTTCACCATAAATTTCCCATTTATGAAGGGCCTACAAGTTCTCAATAGGGTTTAGGTCAGGTGAGGAAGGGCGCCATGTCATTATTCTTTCATCTTTAAGGCCTTTACTGAATAGCCATGCAAGTGGAGTACTGTGATGCATGCAGTGGAGCATTGTCCTGCATAAATATCATGGTCTTCTTGAAAGATACAGACTTTTTCCTGTACCACTGCTTGAAGAAAGTGCCTTCTAAAAACTGGCAGTAGGTTTGGGAGTTGATTTTGAGTCCATCTTCAACCTAAAAAGATCCAACTAGTTCATCTTTAATAATACCAGCCCTGTACAAGTACATCATCTCCACCTTGCCGGCATCTGTTGAAATGGAGCTCTGTGCCTATTACTGATCCAGCCACAGGCCCTTTGTTAGGGAATCCCTGTGAGACGTCTGGGGCGTGGCCATGCACAGGCTATTTCCAGAAGAATGACAAATGGGCGTGGCGCCAGACGGGCTATTTAAAGGAAGTTCATTCCTGTTTCCTGAGCTGACTGATCTTCAGCTGTTTCCTGTGACCTGATGATACATGTAGGCTTCCCTGTTGCTGACCTGGCTTGTTCTGAACTTGGACTTGGATTCTGCTTCTGCTTCTGCTTCTCTGCTAAACCTGACCCGGCTCCGTCCCTGACTTTGGCTCTGCTTACGATTTGGTACCCTGCTGCACCGTCTGTTGATGACCATGGCTTTCCTACTACTCTGACCCTGTCTCAAACCTTGTCTCTCAGAGCTACCCGAGTGCTTGCCTGGCTATCTGCTGCACCTGTTCCATACATCATTGCATGTTCCAGTTTCCGGGATCCGGACAAGCAGCCTATCCCGATCCATCAACAACCACAGGCACTCGTGTCCCTCCTGGCCTTTGACACCCTCTGTCTCACCTTCAGTGGGGTCTGGGCCGGAGATATAAGAGAGGCCGACCTCGTCAACTCAGACTCCTCCCAGGTACGTGACACCCTTTCATCTTGTCCATCAAGAGTCACTCTCATGTCATCAGTCCATAAAACCTCAGATATTTCTTGGCCCAGTCTTGACATTTTAACCTATGTGTCTTGTTCAGTGGTGGTCAGGTTTCAGCCTTCCTTACCTTGGCCATGTCTCTGAGCACTGAACACCTTGTACTTCTTGGCAGTCTAGGTAGGTTGCAGTTCTGGAATATGGCAGCACTGGAGGATAATGGGTTCCTGGTAGCTTTACGTTTGATTGTTCTAAAATCTTTGGCAGTTAGTTTGCGTCTCTTTTTCTCAGCATGTTTCTTGCAACCCTGCTGACTATTTGCAACAACATGTTTTATGTTTCTCTGATCATGCCCCAATATCTTAGAAATTTCAAGAGTGCTGCATTCCTCTGAAAGACTTTTTAAAACCTTTTCAGAGTAAGTTAAATCTTCTTTTTGGCCCATTTTGCCCCAGAAAAAGAAGCTGCCTAATAATTATGCTCACCTTGATATAGGGTGTTGATCTCCTTAGGCCACACCCTCCCTTATTACACAAATACATATCACCTGATATGCTTAAATCCAATAGACAGTGCCGGGACAAGGTCATCCAGCGCCCAGGGCAAATAAGGCAAACTGTGGCCCCCTCCCTTGTTCATGATGTGCAAGCTTGGGGGATCCTACACCCAGCAGTCACTCACTTGTTAAAATCACTGCCGCTGTCCTTACTCCTGTCAGCCTTGCAACAGAAGGAAGGTGCCCCCATCCCCACAGTAAACCATTGCACCCAGGGCAACTGCCCTTCCTGCCCACCCCTTGGTCCAGCTTTACTTCCAGACCGTCCAGTGATCTGCCCTTCCAGCATTTTTTCCTTGGAGTCTTTCCGCCTGCCTTTGCCATCACATCCGGATCACCACCCGCATTACCTCCGGTCCATAGTTATCTGCGGCTCAAGCCCAGGCAGACACTGGAATTCCCTCTGCTCATCAACAGTCACAGAGGTGACATAAAGGATTAGCTCCCATATCATGAGACCGGGTCTGGAGACACCCCTGACTCGGCTGTATGTATGCATGTAATTGCTTTGTTCCAATTTGGCAAGCTGACAAAACTTTTTAACCATTTATGTGCAATATATTGACTATACCATCTGAATAAATAAACTGTCTTTTATCTCTATGCCTGGCATTCTTATGACCTTGGAGATAACAGGTGGCACCTCTGAATGACTTTGTTTTGTGGATTCCTCATACATGTTCATATGAGTAGTGAGCTGCCTGTTGTGGATCTTTTCATAAAACATCAATAAATGTGTGACCCTAGCGCCCTTGCCGTGTGTTTTTTTTTTTTTTTTAGTTGAGTCGTAGCTAGCACCTCATGGCTTTCAGTATGTCATGAATGCATCAGTGCAACAGTGAGTCTGTGCCTGTGTCTAAAACGATCACCGGGTGCGGGTGGATATTGAGTCCATCATGTTCAATCACGGCGGGAGCGGGTCACCGGTCGCATGTGCGTCCCAGAAAAGCAGAATGACGTACCTGTACAGATTATACGCATAGGAGCCCCTGCCCCACAGTAAATGTACGTGGGGTGGTCTGCAGCAGATTAATAAAATATCACAGTGAGAATGGAACTTAATGGCCACACAGGAACACAGATTGCAGTGAGAGCGGAGCCCATCATAATAAAATTTTGTAGTGAGAGTGGAGCCCCTCATAATAAAAGTATTGCAGTGAGAGTGCAGCCCCTATTAATGAAATATTGCAGTGAGAATGGAACTCCTCCTAATGGCTACATATGAACACAGATTGCAGTGAGCGTGGAGCCCATCATAATAAAATATTACAGTAAGAATGGAATCCCTCTAAATGGCCACACAAGAACTCAGATCTCACCAAAAAGATATTGCTATCACATGGTTAAAATTAGTATCTACCAATCATTACATTTCTGTTTTAGGTGGACTGACCTTATTAGCAAAATAAAGATGACGATAAGGATCATCCTAGTGAACTTGTAGCCTGGATGATTATAGCAGGGGGAATGTGTTTGATACCATACTGGTGGTGCAAATAATCAAAAGCTAACATGTTTAGTGTAAACAATAATTGTATATATGGTGAAACAGAGAAAATGCCTAGGTGTATTTGTTGATTATAGATGGATACTTTTGGTCTGTAAGATTCACTTCTGATTGCTTAGGAATTCTAAACAAGTGATTCATCATTATATATTTTCCAATAACTAAGAATTTCTGTTTAATGTTCTACAGAGACTTCATTATTCTAGGCAATCAACAATACTGTAGCTTCAACTACCAATATTTCTTCAACTGAAAATAGAAAACACTGAAATAAATCATGTTCATGGTTATATGTTCTTGGTAATATTTTGTTCACTGACAAGGTTTCATTTACTGCCTAGAATTGCTTTTTATTTCCCATGATGTCAAATTCTTCGTTCTGAGGTATCTAGAAGTCACTAAAAATCATAAGAAGGTTTTAGCCTTTTAGTTCAGTTCAGAGCTTCAACAATGGGAATCAGATTTCCAAACATTCTGGAAGAATAAATTAGCCATTCACTTTTCTCCTGAAATAAAATGAAAAGTTATTCCCAACAAAATCTGTAAATTCTACCTCAGACAAAGAGGGCCAGGCGCCAGTGTCCGTAACTTTATCAGATTTTACCATATCACAGTCTTCCTCAAAACCCATTGGCCTTTCAAAGATGATTTTTATACACTTCAGCCCATTTCATTTTTAAATTGCCTATATGCTAAAAAACTTTGCATTGGCTTTGAAGATGAGAGCAAGTCTCAGGATTTTTTTTCTGGGAATCTTACAGGATAGCATGCGTATCCCACCCTCATATAATTTTTTAACTAAAAAGGAACAGGAGAGAATGAGGTTTTCATTTTGAGTGAGAGACACTATCTCTCACATAGCTGTTCTGGAAGTTCCTAGAAAGTCTTTGAATGTCGAGGCTAGTGTTATATTATAATACTAATGCAAGGTTCCCATCAATTCCCATTTCTTGGAAGGCAATCCTCCTTTACTAAGTACCCTTTTCAAGAGGCTTTATACAGCAAAGAACCACCCACTTAATAGTCAACCCCTTCATGCCTGAGCCTTTTTCTGACATTTGTTGCTTAATTCAAATCAATATTTTTTGCTAGAAAATTACTTAGAATCCCCAAACATTATATATATATATTTATTTATATATATATATATATATATATATATATATATAAAATATATATGTATATATATATATATATATATATATATATATACAGTGCCTTGCGAAAGTATTCGGCCCCCTTGAACTTTGCAACCTTTTGCCACACTTCAGGCTTCAAACATAAAGACATAAAACTGTAATTTTTGGTGAAGAAGTGGGACACAATCATGAAGTGGAACTACATTTATTGGATATTTCAAACTTTTTTAACAAATAAAAAACTGAAAAATTGGGCGTGCAAAATTATTCAGCCCCTTTACCTTCAGTGCAGCAAACTCTCTCCAGAAGTTCAGTGAGGATCTCTGAATTATCCAACGTTGACCTATTGTTAGAACGGGTCCGCAGCTTCCCTATGGGAGGCGACCTGCGGCGACCTGTGAGGCGACCTGTGAGGCGACCAGGTTGCCTCACAGGTCGCCCTAGTGTGAACCGAGCCGGAAGCCCCGTACACACGTACGGATCGTCGTCATACAAACGTTCGTCTTTTCTCCCCGGGATGTCGGTGTCTGTTGAAAAGTGCAAAGACAGCACAAGGACAGCACAAGAATTTTGTCCGCAGACTTCAGCTGACTGCAGAAGTGATGTCATGTAATGGTTAACTTTCCCTGTGTTTTTTATTTTCTGAGCATGCCCAGTCTTGCAAATCTGCGGTCTGTCGGCTGATTTCTGTACTGACAGGCGAACAATCGTCCGTTCTGGTGTCCGCAGACAAAAATTTTCATGTTTGCAAGAAAGACTCTTGTCCGCGGATTGTGTGCAGACAGCTGTCGGAGGCACCATACTAACACGCATACAATCGGCAGATCTTTCGTCCGCCGACGTTTGTATGACGATGATCCGTACGTGTGTACGGGCCTTAAGTCTATCCTGCAGTGCACATCTTGAAGAAGTGATTACCTATCGCCAAACATGTCAATATTTCCAAGCTCTGTGCTATGTTTTAAAGCTGGGGCTTGAGTGATTCATTAAGTCTAAGTGAGTAGATGTTTTTGTGACTTGAATGTTTATTTTACACATATTCATATTATTAATAAAATAATTTTATTAGAAATTTTTATTTTAAATTTGTTTATATAAATTGAGTGTCTGCTAGAGGTAATATTCTCCTTGGAGGTAAATTTAAAGTCCCACATCCTACCATAACTCCTAAAGTGTACTAAATACACAACAATAAAATCAGTCTATGCTTGTTATACTCACTGTGGAACCTAAGGGGTTATTCATCTTCACTGTATAAAAAGGCTATTTGATCCTGCCTTCTCTGTTCCTCCCCTTCTCTCTCATAGTCCCAAAACCATCTCCAGATAGAACGGAGCATTGGGGACACACTGCACATGCTCAGTTTGGTGCGTATTGCTAGAGAGTTTTTTTTTCTTGGGAGAGTGCATGTGATCAACAAAGAGCCAATCAGCACTGTCCAGACAGAGGCTCAGGGGTCCTGCAGCCTCATGGGACAGCCATGGTAGAATGAAAAATTCTCCTACAAGGTATTGCATTTCCATGTTCTATGTACTGTGAGAGACTAGATATAGTGAATGCAGGCTCCTGGGTTTAGTAACACTTTAAAGCGGTAGTATCCCGCTTTTTGACACTTTTACCTACAGGTAAGCCTATAATAAGGCTTACCTGTAGGTACAATTAATATCTCCTAAACCGGCACGGTTTAGGAGATATTTGCAGTGCATGCATGCGCTCTGAAGGTCCGGGGGGACCTTCAGTTTTCCTTGCCGGGATCTTGCCGGAAAATCACGCCCGCGCGAACCCAGAAGAGACGCAGAGGGATCATGGCAGCGCCCGCAGCGATGTCCGGGGGTCCGTGTCGGGGCTTCGTTCTAAGGAAAGTAATACATAATGAGCTAGTATGCAATGCATACTAGCTCGTTATGCCTTTGTCTTGCAGGTTTTTTTTTTCGGGTTTACAACCGCTTTAAGTGGGTGTTTTTTTGCTGTATATACTGTAATATAACTATAAAAGCATGGGACCCCATGGGGTTTTTTCTTTACTATTTTGTGACACAAAACTTTGAATCTGCTACAACTAGTTCATGATATTATTTTCAAGAGGCTTTTGCTGTGCTCTGCATGAAAGTTACCCACTTACGGATTGTTTTGTGACAGGTGGGAAGCTTATAATTTTCAGACTTATATAGGCAGCATGACTGGAGCAGAAGGCAGAACGGAAAGACATATCAGCCAGTGGGAAGAACGTCAGTGCATTATAGCATAACTGGGTAACACACTTGATAGTCATGGATATTTAAACCAATGCTGGTGAGTTTTAACACAGGGGCATCAGAAAGATAAGTATACATGCAATTATTTTTCATGATGGGCTGATCCAAATGGCAGGGTCACTTTAAAAGGGCATTGAGACAACATATCCCTGAAATGAAAAAAAAAAAAAAATCCTTAAGCAATTAAAATGAAAAAAAAAAAAAAAAAATAGTAATGAGGTACTGGAACCAAAATGGTTAGGATGTAAGTTAGCATTTATTTTAGCCAGATTGTGTAATTAGTATTTCTCAGTTGAAATGCATACTGTATATCTAAACTGCCTTGTCTACCAAAAAAACTCTGTCAAGCTTTTATTGCTGACTGTGTCCCTACTAGGGAGAATAACTCTCTTCAATTGTCTTGATGATCACTGCCACTAGGGCTAAAAGTGAGGGAAATTTCAACTTTTTAACTGTCACTAGTACAGGCAAAAAAATCATCCAATAGGAACAACTGTCCCAGAAAAGATTTACCTTCATTTGGAGAGATTTCCTCCTGCTTCCTGTTGTGTCTACAGGACAAGAAATAAAGGGAAATCTCTTGAATGTGACAAAATGAAAATAATAGTTTTTACTTTCAGTATACCCAATTGTTGCAATAAAAAAAAAGTACTTTCCCTTGAGCCTGTGAAAAGCTGTCTTCTTCAGCCAGACTTGGGAGTATCCCAGATGTTATTCTGAAGATCTAGTTACATTAGACTAAACTCATTCTGGGTGTGCCCATTTCAGCTATTGGCAATATCCATGAACAGAGTGCTGGGACTATCCAATTTTCTGCTAAGAAGCATGAAAATAAAATGTGCCAAATTCTTTGATTTTCTACTGTTGATTACTTGGCATGGGCAACGTGAATTTAAAATGTTCAAAGAAATTCTTTCAGCCTGCTCTAGCAATATTGGACATAGTTTTACCTGTAACAGATTTGCTTTCAAGGAAATTATGGATTTTTGGGTTTGAAAGTGTTAAAATACTTAAAATCCGCTCAAGCCAAAGGTGTAAATTTACAGCTTTTGCTGTCCTGACCCGAAAATGAGAAGCAGCTGTTGGAAGAATTACCGGTAGACATAGTTACTTATGGATAGTATGGGAGCAAAAGGTTTTCCTGTTTAACTAAGCACAGGCCTTTGTTTGTAGCCAGAATCACTGGGCTTAGATTGCAGACTAATTTTTCCTTTTAATTTAGATGCCATTTAGAGTTTGGATAGAAAGCTGATCCTACCTAAGACCACCAGTATTTCAGTGCAAAGAGTAAAAGTTTGCACATTGAGATATTTTGTCAATAATATTTTACAGTACATTGCTATTTATTACATTTTTCTGATACATAAGCATAACTTTTCCCTCGTTATTCATTACCTGTTTTGAAACATCTGCTTATATAAGTCAAAGTCAAAAGAAGAGGTTTCTCTAAAGTGATAAAGTAATTTTTAACTTTAAAATGTAAAAGTCCCATATAAAAACCAACAGCAAGGATGCTTGCTATAATGAAAGAAAAAAATGTGCATGCTGTGCCTCTGTGCGCCTTGATTCACTGATTCACTTTGTTACTGCCTATCTTCTTTGATTTAAAGCATATCTAACTCAATAACAACAAACCTTTTTTTTTTCATTTTGCATAAAATACGGAGAGTTTACAATTCCTATCCTTTTTTTCCATCTGTGTCCCATTGGAGAGCATTCCCTTCACTTCTTGTCCTATGACAAAAACAGGAAGTGAGAGGAAACCCCTTCAAAGTCAAGGAATTCCTGATTGCCACCAGGAGCACCAGTGTCCCCATTGGAAATTTTTTAGTAAAAAGCAGAAGATAATACACACATTAACACTTGCTAGGCACACATTTAGTCCCTTGATTTGACTGTGATGCTAACCCCTTCCCTGCCAGTGTCATTACTATAGTGATAGTATAATGTATTATCACTGATCACTGTATTAGTGTCGCTGGTGATGTCAGTGTCAGTTAGCCAGTTAGCCTACTTCTGACCCAGTGTCAGTTAGTGTCTGATTTCCCACCACACTATCACAGTCCCACTATAAGTCACTGATGACTGCCATTACTAGTATAAAAAAAAAATCCAGTATATTTACCATTGTTTTCAGATGCTATAACTTTCACGTAAATCAATCAATATAAAATTATTGGGATTTTTTTTTTTTTTTTTTACCAAAGACATGTAGCAGAATACATTTTTGCCTAAATTGAAGAAGAAGAAATTCGATTTTTATAAAAATTTCATTGCATATTTTTTATAGCAGAAAGTAAAAAACTATTTTTTTTTCTAAATTGTCGTTCTTTTTATATATAAATATATATATATATATATATATATAATAAAAACCCAGTGGTGATCAAATATCCCCAAATTAATTATTAAAAAAAGATATAAATTTAGTTTGGGTACAGCGTTGCGCAATTACCAGTAAAATAGCACAGTGCTAAATAGCAAACAATGGCCTGGTCATAAAGGGGGTAAAACCTTCCAGAGCTGAAGTGGTGAATATATGTTTACCAGGTCTTAGATGTGGTGGCTGTATTAATTTATTTTATTTATTTACGACTGGTGATCCAGCTAGTAACACACTTCCTTTTTTTGGGTGGTTCAACCTATGGAGGAGCAATGGATCCACCCTTGGGCAGAGGCATTAGTAAGCAGTGAGGAGGGTAGTGTTAGATGCACTAGCAAATTTAGATGATTTTAATCAACAAATTAAAGCTAAACTCCAACTAACACTATTTTAAAGAGTTACAGCACAGAGTTTTTTCCTTTTGGGATAAAGGATTTTCATCAATGACTAAAACATGACTATTGTAAGCACCCCTGGCTCATGAAACTCAAATTTAGCAAAGAACTCTAGTAAACCCTATTAAAGTCAAAGGAGTGAATTTTGATATTATATTCTGGCTATTTTCAAGGCTTATTGGCAAGATATTGTCAAAAAAAGGACATGGAGAGCTGGGCACTGCCATGGAGGACATTTACCAAAGAAAAGTACAGAAGGGAGAGAGTTAATTTACTGTGATATTTTGAATATGTAAATTATTTTAAACTTTAACATTTAGCTTTGCTTAAATGCTGCAGCAGCACCCCATCCTTTGAAAATACTTTTAAGTAGCTCTGGCTGGGACACCTGTTTTTTTTTTTTTTTTTATCAAGTGGTAATAAAACAGTGGAACTAGCAGCCAAAACAAATCTAAAAGAGAAATTTACACCAAAAAATAAAGCTAAAGCCCTTAACTTTCAAATAAAGTGGCCAGTGGCACAATGGTATAATGGCGCTTTTCCACTGCATGGAACCGAACGGTTCGGCTCGCTTTTGCGCTTTTCCACTGCATGGTACTGCATGGTACGGTGTTGGAACGGTACGGTATGGCGGAGCTTTTCCACTGCATGGAACCGAACGGGCCGTACCGGTACCATATCCCACAATCCTTTGCATGCAGCCTTGACTGTTTGTCACTACTAGCCACTGATTGGTCAGAGAATCGTTGTTATCCCACCCACTTACTATTAGTGGAAAAGCAAACCGCACCAAACCGTACCGAACCGTTCCAACACCGTACCATGCGGTACCATGCAGTGGAAAACCAAACCGAGCCAAGCAGGGCCAAGCAGGGCTGAGTGGAGCTGAGCCGGTACTTGCAGTGGAAAAGTGCCATAATAGTATAGTTTGTGAGCTTCTTTATCACAGTACACTATATTGTCTTAAAAGTTTAAGGAAATGTCAAAACACCTCAAAACCACAACCCCACATTCCTTGAACCCCCTGCCATCCCTGTATCCTCAATTATCCAATAATATTGAAAATATAGACTTCAGGTATGTGTTTGGTAATAATTGACTAGCATTAGAACAGTGCACCCGCACTTGAATAATCAGCAAATAGCAAGAGACAAAGTGGGTTTTATCTTGCAATAAAAAAGAAGTGTCTTATCTGAAAGACAATAACCACAAATAATTTTCAGTGTCTGGACAATTGGTAAACAGCATGGTTAGGACACATAACAAGAGGGAGAGGTGTGGCAGGTTTTATCTTGAAAAAAACATTAGAGTGCATTATCTGGGAGACAACAGAGAAAAAATAGTGTTCTGTGGTTGAACAGAATCTAAGCAGCTTGGTTAGTCCACAAGAAAAGAGGGAAAGATGAGGAAGGTTTTATCCTAAAATAAATATTAGTGTGTGTTATCTGAAAGACAATTGTGTGTACGTGGGTGGTCCCTGCGCTTTCACGGATAGTGTTCTTGATCCCTTCCGACTGCTGCACCACTAGACTGGTACCAGAGCCCAGTTTAATCAGATCTGTATATGGGGGGGGTGTGGCGCGCTTTCAGAAGTGTAAGATACAATAATTAAATAAATAAATAAATAAATAATGAATTATAGCTGTGATAAATGTTATGCGATGAATAAATAAAGTGAGGAATAAATATAGTGTTATATTTTCTGAGTCCTTATTCTAGTGATTTACACAATGATAAAGAAAGACTAAATATGCTGTCCAATTAAACATCAAGGTGTTGAGATCAATAATTCTCAATAAATATGTGCTTCAATCTGATCATTAATATCAAATAATACAAATTCCTTTAAATCAAACTGGGTGTTTTCTAAAAAATTCACTAAATCAATAGAGTCAATAAACTAAAAACAGTCTTCAAATAAGTGCTCGTGCTTTCTTTCCACTTTAAATAATTATAAAACTTGTAAGGTGTGTCTTCAACTTATATTCAACAAAGTGCTTCTGTGCAGAAAAAAGTGCGGTGCCTCGATCCTCCACCAGGTGTCACCTCTAGGTGTACAAAACTCTCACCTTCATATAAAGATAAAAACGCCTGAATATATGTATAGGACCCCCGATTGGGTGTTGATGAGCCTGGATTCACTGCCTGCGGCTTCCTAGTCTTTATCCCCAAATCCTTCTCTGGGTGTGCCTCTGTGTAATCTGGTTCTTAAGGGTCCTAGCCTCTTAGCGTGACCTCAGGGCTCATTTAAAGATAAAGTGCCATCATGGTGCAGTATTTCTTAAAACTACTTTATTTAATAAAATAAATCAATGCACTTACAATGTTACCACTTGGTACAAGCGTGGTCTAATATTGCATAGCGTGTGGAGAACTTGATTCCAGTCCGTAACGTCACTTCCGGTTGATTTGGCTTGCTCCTCCTACACGTTACGTCACATCACGTGGCTTCCTCACCCAGTTTGATTTAAAGGAATTTGTATTATTTGATATTAATGATCAGATTGAAGCACATATTTACTGAGAATTATTGATTTCAACACCTTGATGTTTAATTGGACAGCATATTTAGTCTTTCTTTATCATTGTGTAAATCACTAGAATAAGGACTCAGAAAATATAACACTATATTTATTCCTCACTTTATTTATTCATCGCATAACATTTATCACAGCTATAATTCATTATTTATTTATTTATTTATTTAATTATTGTATCTTACACTTCTGAAAGCGCGCCACACCCCCCCCATATACTTATCTGAAAGACAGTAGTCACAAATATTATTGACTTCCTCTGCACCAGAATAGGTGAAATAGGTTGTATATTTCAAGGCACAGTGAGGAATTTACCTTGCAGCTTTTAAAATTTGGCAACTAATGTTTAGTTGCAGAAACATTGTGGTCAACCCTTCCAGTCTCTGGGCACCAGAATAGACTGAAAACGTTTATGCTCTAAGCAAGATTTTCCCAGCAGAAAACCTGGATGTTTTTCAGCTGAAGTGCAGCTGTGCAACATTGTGTGGCACTCTTACAGTCTTGGAGTAATAGAATACATCCCAAACTTTAAAGCATAATGCAGAATTTATCCTGCAGCAAACGTTAGAGTTTTGGCAGTTTTAGTGCAGTTGCAGAAACATTGTGTTTTTTTTTTTTTTTAAAGGGGTCACAATAACAATACAAGTTTAGTCTGTAGCTTCAGCAAGCAGGAGTTTTGTAGTCATTGGTAATCCAAGACTGATTCATTATAATTAAAGTGAGCCACCACTGAATTCTCCTCCAGAGCTTCCAGTGCACATGCCCTCCACAGCAGGAAAGATCTCTTCCAAATATGGTGTCAGTCCTCAATATTCCTCCATCTTAGTCTGTTCTCTCTCTTCCTAATAATTCCAATTCCACACCAATAGGTGGGTAAGAGCTATTAAGGGCAGTAACCCCTTTTTACACACACTGTCAGGAAAGAGGTTTATTTGCCTTTCTATAACAAAAATATGAAACCACGATCAAAGAACATGGGGATATGACCTCAAACTAACAAGAGGAATGCTCAAAACTAATCTTAGTAAGTATTGTTTTACTGAAAGGGTAATTGATGCTTGGAATAGACTTCAAGCAGAGGTAGTAAGTCAGTCAACAATAAATGGCTTCAAACATGCTTGGGACAAACATAGATCTATACTCAAAGTTAACAAAACAAAAATCAAAATAAACAATAGAAAACAAAAACACATACAAATAAAAGAAAAACAGGCAGACTTGATGGACCACTTGTTTATTTTTGTCCTGTCACTTCTGCAGGGAAAGCCACAAGCTCCAGCCTGGACATCCAATAGTCTATGGGGTCCTCATTTCTGAATGTGTCCACATCAGCTCTGGACCTAATGAAGCCAGTAATTATGTGGTTCAGGCATTGGCTGTGAGTGCTACCTGCAGCTAGGCCTGGCCGCTGCTGCTCTGTCTCCAGTGTCTGGTGTATGCACAAGGAGAAACACGAGAGGGATTGTATCACTAATCCCCACCTTCTATAAGCTCTTCAAAAGCTGCCAAAATGCTGCATATGTCCTAAATGAAGAACCATTGATGCGGTTCAAAGAAACCCAGTGTAGCTGGCCAGCAAGAACCTGTCCTAGGTTGCTAATATGACCTACATGCATATACAGCTAGACCTGTTAATAACCTCAATACAGTGCATATGTTTATATGTGAGAGACAAAAGCAGAGTTATTTACTGTGATTTCATGTTTGGATGTCACATAACAGTTGTATGTTGTGTTCACAGAAGCAAAAGGAAATTTGCCTGTAAGATTCATTTATATGCCTGTAAGGTAAGCTCAGACACAGCAGAATTTAAACCAGAAAGCACAGAGTTAAACTTTATTACCCATAAGGAGTTTGTGGCCAATCACAGCCAATCTCACACTCAGCAACAGTCTTGGCCAATCACAGCCAGCCTTACACCCATTTTTTTTCTCTGAAGCCTCATGCTTTCAGCCAACCTTCTCATTCCACTACAGAGCAAGAGAACTGAATAGACACACAGATCCACAGAGCAGTTTTATGGAAGCAAGTGGCCAAAAATAGGTAATTAACAGTTATACATGTTCCTATTGTTAGTAATGTGATTAGAGCTGTATACTGAACTAGTTATGTATTCACTTGTAGTTCCACCAAACAAACAAACAAACAAACAAACTATCAAACTTCAAAAGTTATATCGAATTCAAACTATCGAACAAACCCAAACAACTCTAACAACTCAAAACCAAACCCAAGCAAACAAACTGAAACAGCAAACAGCAATAGAGAGAGAAATATATACACCATTTGTTATACTGTATTCAGCACATGTTGTACATGGACTGTCTGCTGCAAAAGTGTCACTGTTATCTATGAAGAAAAGTTGAAGTTAATAAAGAAGATATCTTAAGCGTTTGGTGTGCTCTTTAAACCTACTGCTTTCCATAGAACGGTATTAGAGGAATTTATAGAGTAACAGACAGTCTGGTTAGACTGAAGTCAGAGAGATCCAATTCTTCTAATGCCACAGCGCATAAGGCACTTTGTAGTGCTGAGCCTGCCACAGTGGAACTATTTAGCCCTTTGAGGGCAAAGTAATAGTGCTCCTCAACTTGCAGAGTAAAGAGCGCATTTGAGCAGCGGAGCTACATAGAGGCCATAACGTGTGGTTTTAGTCAAACTGCAGCCGACTCTTAAAGTGGCAGAACGGCAAAGGCAAGATAGACACAGAAAGAGCGCCAACCCTCCTGCGATTCCTAGAGAGAGAAAGAGATGCATGGTGGGAGGCCAAAGTCCAGAGCTAGAGTGCCTGCACCACTACCCACGGAGAGACCACGTACTGCAGCCAGCTAGTTTCCCGCCACTAGGCCCAAAGCCTGCAGCACAAAGCATCGTAAGTCAGCACAGAGCATCGCAAGTAAGAGCAGAGCATCGCAGGTCAGAGCAGAGCATCGCAAGTCAGCGCAGAGCATCGAAAGTCAGGGCAAAGCATCGCAAGTCTGCATAGAGCATCAGATCAAGAAAATACAAGTCTCCTTTAAGACTGATATTTGTTCCAGCAACCTACAGATCGCAGTATCCTGCTCTTCAGAATAAGGTCAGAACTTTCCTTTATTACTTATCATTGCAATAGGCTTAACAAGAAAGAGACATTTTCGTGTTCAGGTATAAAAGGACTGTAAGTAAAAAACAAGGGGCAGTTGTAGTACACAGACTCTAAAGTATTTAAAGTGAATGTCATTTTTTACTGCCTGCACCTATTGCTATTGCATTTAAAGTGAAAGTAATTTTTATTGCCTGCACCTATTGCTATTGCATTTAAAGTGAACGTCATTTTTATTGCCTGTACCTATTGCTATTGCATTTAAAGTGAACGTCATTTTTATTGCCTGTACCTATTGCTATTGCATTTAAAGTGAAAGTCTTCTTAATATTCTTATTGAGTGTTATAGCATTTAGAGTAAAAATGTCTAAGTCTAGTATTGCTATGCCACTGTTAGAGTATACAAGGATAGATAAGTTAGAAAGTGAAGAGCAAGGGAACCTGTCTGAGGTAAAAGAGTCAGATGCAGCATTAGTCTTGCCCCAAACTGATATATCCCAACCAGACGAACTAAGACGTTCAGAACGTATCAGAAAACCGACCGCAAAGATGCTGGAAAATTTGGAGCAAGAAGCAGCATTAAAAGGAAAAAAGTTCACCAGAATGTATGATAAGTGGAAATGATACATTAAAGATGTTCGTAGAAGGCTAAAGCAAGAAAGTACAGTGGGTACTGAAAGTATTCAGACCCCCTTAAATTTTTCACTCTTTGTTATATTGCAGCCATTTGCTAAAATCATTTAGGTTCATTCTTCTTCCTCATGAATGTACACATAGCACCCCATACTGTCAGAAAAACACAGAATTGTTGACATTGTTGCAGATTTATTAAAAAAGAAAAACTGAAATATCACATGGTCCTAAGTATTCAGACCCTTTGCTGTGACACTCATATATTTAAATCAGGTGCTTTCCATTTCTTCTGATCATCCTTGAGATGGTTCTACACCTTCATTTGAGTCCAGCTGTGTTTGATTATACTGATTGGACTTGATTAGGAAAGCCACACACCTGTCTATATAAGACCTTCCAGATCACAATGCATGTCAGAGCAAATGAGAATCATGAGGTCAAAGGAACTGCCTGAAGAGCTCAGAGACAGAATTGTGGCAAGGCACAGATCTGGCCAAGGTTACAAAAAGATTTCTGCTGCACTTAAGGTTCCTAAGAGCACAGTGGCCTCCATAATCCTCAAATGGAAGACGTTTGGGATGACCAGAACCCTTCCTAGAGCTGGCCGTCCGGCCAAACTGAGCTATCGGGGGAGAAGAGCCTTGGTGAGATAGGTAAAGAAGAACCCAAAGATCACTGTGGCTGAGCTCCAGAGATGCAGTCAGGAGATGGGAGAAAGTTGTAGAAAGTCAACCATCACTGCAGCCCTCCACCAGTCGGGGCTTTATGGCAGAGTGGCCCGACGGAAGCCTCTCCTCAGTGTAAGACACATGAAAGCCCGCATGGAGTTTGCTAAAAAACACCTGAAGGACTCCAAGATGGTGAGAAATAAGATTCTCTGGTCTGATGAGACCAAAATAGAACTTTTTGGCCTTAATTCTAAGCGGTATGTGTGGAGAAAACCAGGCACTGCTCATCACCTGTCCAATACAGTCCCAACAGTGAAGCATGGTGGTGGCAGCATCATGCTGTGGGGGTGTTTTTCAGCTGCAGGGACAGGACGACTGGTTGCAATTGAGGGAAAGATGAATGCGGCCAAGTACAGGGATATCCTGGACAAAAACCTTCTCCAGAGTGCTCTGGACCTCAGACTGGGCCGAAGGTTTACCTTCCAACAAGACAATGACCCTAAGCACACAGCTAAAATAACGAAGGAGTGGCTTCACAACAACTCCGTGACTGTTCTTGAATGGCCCAGCCAGAGCCCTGACTTAAACCCAATTGAGCATCTCTGGAGAGACCTAAAAATGGCTGTCCACCAACATTTACCATCCAACCTGACAGAACTGGAGAGGATCTGCAAGGAGGAATGGCAGAGGATCCCCAAATCCAGGTGTGAAAGACTTGTTGCATCTTTCCCAAAAAGACTCCTGGCTGTATTAGATCAAAAGGGTGCTTCTACTAAATACTGAGCAAAGGGTCTGAATACTTAGGACCATCTGATATTTCAGTTTTTCTTTTTTAATAAATCTGCAACAATGTCAACAATTCTGTGTTTTTCTGTCAGTATGGGGTGCTATGTGTACATTCATGAGGAAGAAGAATGAACTTAAATGATTTTAGCAAATGGCTGCAATATAACAAAGAGTGAAAAATTTAAGGGGGTCTGAATACTTTCCGTACCCACTGTATAAAAGGAAACTTGAGTGATATTGTAGAGACGATAGAAGAATCTGAATCAGAGCTCATGGCAGCATATGTCAATCTGCGGTCATCCACGACACCTTACCAGGATATTGTAAGGAACATGGACACGTGTACAGCAGTCACTAAAGATTTAGTAAAGCTCATGAGAGAACTATCATCTGAAGCTAATTATGATGAAGTTAAGGCAAGAAAGAGAATGAACGAGCTCTTTATGAGAGACTATGCTAGGTCCTTAGGGGGAACCACAATCTCAAGTGGGACTTCCTTCACTAGCAGAAGTGCCAGTAACATATCAGAGTCCTCAAGTACCTTAATAGCCAAAAGAAAGGAACTGGTCGAACAACTTGCTGTCAAGAAAGCAGAAATTGAGATGGAATCTGCCATTGAGGCGCAGCGCCTACGAAAAGCTGAAATGGAAGCTAAAATGGAAAGTCTGGAAAGGCTGAAAGAAGTCAAGATTATAGAAGCCAGACTGAGAGTACACAAAGAGGACATGAATAGTAATCATAAGTCCAAATCTGTACTAAGTGAAGATGCAGACTCCTACTTCCTTTCATACGCCCAGGAGAATGAAAGGAAATCACCGGTACGTAGTGAAGAAAAAAGTCAGTGCCCTTCTATCCCTGCTCAGAAAGACAAAGAGAGAGACTTCCCTAATTCAGAACTAGGTGAGAAAATAAAACTAGATGATCCTATTCCTCGATGTCACTGCAATGATCAGGAAAATGTTGCAACTATTGTCCCAGCAAGACCACAGAGAACAGTCCCAGCAAGACTGCCTGTTCCAGAACCTGCTGTATTTTCAGGAGACATACTGAAGTTCATAGAGTGGAAGGCGAGTTTTGAAATGATCATTGAGCACTATTGCTCCAGGCCAGTTGACAAGTTATTCTACCTTCAGAAATATGTTGGTGGAGAAGCAAAGAAAGCTCTTGAAGGTAACTTCTATAGAACAGACGAAGAAGCCTACAAGCAAGCTTGGGAAAAGTTAAATGCAAGATATGGTCATCCTTTCTTAGTACAAAGAGCCTTTAGGGAGAAATTGAATAACTGGCCTAAGATAGGTCCTAAAGAACATTTCAAACTCCAAGAGTATGGTGACTTCCTGCAAGCATGCAGCAATGCCATCCCACATGTACGAGGACTAGAAGTACTGAACGACTATCTGGAAAACCACAGGATGCTAGCTAAACTACCTGAAGGAGTGGCTTCTAGGTGGAATCGCTATGTGACTGAACAGTTAGATCTAAATAAGGACTTCCCAAGTTTTGAAAAGTTCTCTGAGTTTGTCAATAAGGAAGCACAAATAGCATGTAACCCAGTAACAGCATCTTATGCCTTAAAATCCTTAGAAGAAAGGCCTGTGAGAGATATAAGACGTTCAAGAGCAGCTAGCTTTGCAACCAACACAGCAGCTAAAGGTCTAGATACCTACGAGAGCAAGTTCAAAGTCACTACTGGGATCAGTAGAGAGACAGAACTGACAAATCCTCAGACTACCTTTAAGTGTTCTGTGGAGAGAACCACTCCATACACAAGTGCCAACAATTGAAAGAGAAGTCCTCAAATGAAAAGAAAAAAATTGTACTTGTTAATCAACTGTGTTTTGGATGCCTAAGAAAAGGACATATTACTAAGGAGTGTAAGAAAAGGGCCACATGTAGTGTTTGCAAAGGACACCATCCTACACCACTACATGAAGAACGTCCAAAGAAGGATGAATCCTCAATACCTAAAGATGCTGAGGAAGAAAAGAAAGTATCAGTATTCTCTTGCAGAGTAAGGGAAGGAGAAAGCAACGGCACATCAATGGTCATACCAGTGTGCATTCCAAATCCTAAAAGGAGGAATAAGAAGGTATATGCCTATGCACTATTGGATGCCCAAAGCGATGTTACCTTCATTGATCAAGAAATCTGCAAGAAATTACAAGTGGCTACAGAACTAGTGAAGCTCAAACTCACCACAATGACGGGGAGAGATACATTAGTGAACAGTCAAAGAGTCAAAGGATTGAGAGTTAGAGGACTTCATTCAAACCTCACATTAAATCTACCTCCAGCCTATACGAAAGACGATATACCTCTAGATCGAGATCGCATACCTACCTGTGAAACAGCCAATAAATGGGAACACCTATCTGTCATATCACATGAAATGTCCCCGCTGAAGGAGTTTGGTGTTGGACTGTTGATAGGTTACGATTGTCCGGAAGCTTTGGTACCACGAGAGGTAATCACAGGAGGAAAGGGTGAACCCTACGCTGTTCGAACTGATCTAGGATGGGGTGTTGTTGGAGGAAAACAGCAGATTGCAAACTCAAGACAGGTGACAGGATTGTGTCATCGAATATCCGTCCAAGAGTTACCAACTGTAAGTTCAGCAAAAGTAATCAAGATCCTTGAGTCTGACTTT
The DNA here is from genome assembly GCF_965119305.1 of Pelophylax lessonae. Classification (NCBI taxonomy): domain Eukaryota; kingdom Metazoa; phylum Chordata; class Amphibia; order Anura; family Ranidae; genus Pelophylax; species Pelophylax lessonae. The sequence continues at coordinate 248,230,181 of NC_138771.1, read as the reverse complement.
GCAGACATAAGTTCTGAAGAAAAGAGTGTATCTCAAGAAGACATAAAGTTCGTACACACTCTAGAAGAAAGTATTCAGCAAAATCAACAAAGTTATCTTGAAATGCCCTTACCCTTTAGAGAACGACCTTGTCTGCCAAATAACAGAAATCTTGCCCTAGCAAGATTGAAATGCCTGAAGAAAAAGATGGGAAGAGATCCCAAATTCAAGCAAGATTATTTTAAATTCATGGAAGGCATCCTTGAAAAAGGACATGCAGAGAAGGTGAATAACCAACCTAAAGAAGGAGAAGTGTGGTACATCCCACATCAAGGTGTTTACCACCCAAAGAAACCAGATAAGATTAGAGTAGTATTTGATTGCTCAGCAAAGTATGATGGTGTTGCATTGAACGATCATCTACTAAAAGGACCAGACCTTACAAACACTCTGCCTGGAGTACTCTGTAGATTCAGAAAGTATCCCGTAGCGGTCATGTGTGACGTTGAAAAGATGTTCCACCAGTTTCATGTGAAGAATGAAGATAGAGACTTCCTGAGGTTTCTATGGTGGGAGGACGGAGATACAGATACAGAGCCAGCAGAATACAGAATGAAAGTACACTTGTTTGGAGCAGCATCGTCTCCAGGTTGCGCCAATTATGGTATGAAGTACCTGGCCAACAAAAATGAAGAGGATTGCCCATCAGCAGCAAATTTTCTTAAGAAAAACTTCTATGTAGATGATGCCCATCAGCAGCAAATTTTCTTAAGAAAAACTTCTATGTAGATGACGGTCTTATAAGTCTAGAGTCCACAGAATCTGCAATCAAACTAGTAAAAGAAAGCCAAGAGTTATGCGCAAGAGGAAATCTGCGCCTTCATAAATTCATCTCAAACAACAGAGAGGTACTGGAATCCATCAGTGACTCTGAACGTGCATCAACAATGAAGGATGTAGATCTCAATTATGATCATCTTCCAGTTCAAAATGTACTTGGATTGGGATGGAATGTAGAGAATGATGAGTTCTTTGAAGTATCCTTTGAAGAGAAAGTTGCAACTAGACGTACCATTCTTTCCGCAGTGGCTTCTATATATGATCCATTGGGATTCTTGGCCCCAGTGATCCTCAAAGCAAAAGAAATACTACAAGAAATATGCAGACGGAAGTTGGGATGGGATGAACCCATACCTGAAAATTTGAGGCCAAGGTGGGAGGCTTGGATAAGAGACTTGCAGAATTTAAGAGAAGTTCGGATACCCAGATGTTTTGTACCTCATGATTTCGGAGAGTACAAGAAAATAGAACTTCATCACTTTTCAGACGCCAGTAGTTATGGTTATGGTCAGTGCTCCTACATCAGAGTGATAGGAGAAGGAAAATGACACTGTGCCCTGGTTATGGGAAAGACCAGAGACGCACCTACCAGTATTCAGACAATACCAAGACTTGAACTGACAGCAGCTGTTGTTTCAGCATCAGTAAGCAAGTTTCTGAGAGAAGAATTAGAGTTAAAAATAGATGAAGAATACTTTTGGACAGACTCACGAGTTGTCCTAGGATACATAAATAACGAAGCTCGAAGATTCCATGTCTTTGTCGCCAACAGAGTTCAGAAAATTCGGGAAATCACAAATCCGGAACATTGGCATCACATTGATACAAAGCATAACCCAGCAGATCATGCTTCAAGAGGCCTGAATGTAACAGAATTGAGAAATTCAAATTGGTGCACCGGTCCAGAGTTCCTTTGGGAAAAGGAGATCATACCCAGTGAAGGTTACACCGAATTGTCCATGGGTGATCCAGAAGTAAAAGTTGTACAAACATTGAGCACTGCTGCCAAGTGTCAAGATGAAATACTTGAAAGACTAGCCAGATGTTCAAAATGGAATACAGTCATAAACGTAGTAGCTCGAATTCAACGTTTGGCAAAGGGAATCAGAAAGAAGGAATCATTGAATGTAGAGGAAAGAATGAAAGCTGAAGAAACAGTCATAAGACTCATTCAACAGAGATTCTATAGTGAAGAGTTGAAGAGACTTAGTCAGGAACCTAAAAGGCTTCCCAACAACCACCCATTGTACAAGCTTAATCTTGTTCTACAGGATGGTATACTGAAGGTGGGAGGGAGACTGGAAAATGCATTGTTACCCAGCAGAGTGAAGCATCCAGCAATTCTACCCAAAAATTTTACCTTCACAAGATTGATCATTGATCACTACCACAACAAATCCTTGCATCAAGGAAGAAGCTTTACCCAGAACTGTTTGAGAGAAGGTGGTTACTGGATAGTGAAAGGAAGCAAAGTTAATACAAAGTATATCAGTAAATGCGTAACTTGTAGAAAGGCACGTAGACCTACCGAAGAACAAAGAATGGCAGATCTACCGACAGATCGTGTAAACCCATCACCACCTTTTCTTTATAGTGGAATGGACTGTTTCGGCCCATTCATTACCAAGCAAAACCGCAAGGAGTACAAGAGATATGGACTAATATTTACATGTCTAAGCTCCAGAGCAATTCATCTTGAAATGTTAGAAGATATGTCAACTGATGCATTCATCAATGCCTTGAGATGTTTCATAGCCATTAGAGGTACTGTCAGAGAGCTTAGATCTGACCAAGGATCCAATTTTGTCGGAGCAAGGAATGAATTGAAGAAAGCTCTAAAAGAGATCGACAAAGAAAAAGTAACTGAATATTTGTCACGGAATCAATGTGACTTTCATATGAATGCTCCACATGCAAGCCACACAGGAGGAGTTTGGGAAAGACAAATCAGAACTGTAAGAAATGTGTTAAGTTCAATGTTGAAAAAGAACTCCGGAAGAATGGATGATGCTTCACTTAGGACCCTATTCTATGAAGTAATGTCTATTGTTAACAGTCGTCCACTTACAGTTGACAACATCAATGATCCAACAAGTTTGGAACCTTTAACTCCCAACCATCTACTTCACCTTAAGTCTGATTACATACATCCACCACCTGGCAAGTTCACCAAAGAGGATTTATACGCCAAAAAGAGATGGCGAAGAATTCAATATCTATCAGAACAGTTTTGGAATAGATGGAGGAAAGAGTACTTAGCCAATCTTATGCTAAGAAGTAAATGGCAAACACCCAGAAGAAATGTCCAAGTTGGTGACATAGTATTAGTGAAAGAAGAAGATTTACCTAGAAGTCAATGGAAATTGGCTAAAGTTCTAGAAGTTCAAAAGGATAAAGACAGACTAGTAAGAAGAGCGTTGTTACAAATAGGAGACTCAAAACTTGACAAAAAGGGAAAACGTCTCACTACTCCACTCAAGTTGGAACGTCCTATACAGCAGTTAGTTGTTCTACTTGAAAGTGATAAAAGACACTTGGAAGTTGAGAACCTGATAGAAAATTCCCCAAATTCATGTTCAAATCCTACTATAGAGAACATAGAATTATAGGTAATTTTGGTGGGAGTGTAGCTGGCCAGCTAGAACCTGTCCTAGGTTGCTAATATGACCTACATGTATATACAGCTAGACCTGTTAATAACCTCAATACAGTGCATATGTTTATATGTGAGAGACAAAAGCAGAGTTATTTACTGTGATTTCATGTTTGGATGTCACATAACAGTTGTATGTTGTGTTCACAGAAGCAAAAGGAAATTTGCCTGTAAGATTCATTTATATGCCTGTAAGGTAAGCTCAGACACAGCAGAATTTAAACCAGAAAGCACAGAGTTAAACTTTATTACCCATAAGGAGTTTGTGGCCAATCACAGCCAATCTCACACTCAGCAACAGTCTTGGCCAATCACAGCCAGCCTTACACCCATTTTTTTTTCTCTGAAGCCTCATGCTTCAGCCAACCTTCTCATTCCACTACAGAAGAGAACTGAATAGACACACAGATCCACAGAGCAGTTTTATGGAAGCAAGTGGCCAAAAATAGGTAATTAAAAGTTATACATGTTCCTATTGTTAGTAATGTGATTAGAGCTGTATACTGAACTAGTTATGTGTTCACTTGTAGTTCCACCAAACAAACAAACTATCAAACTTCAAAAGTTATATCGAATTCAAACTCGAACACGAAATCAAACCCAAGCAAACAAACCCAAGCAAACAAACTCAAACAGCAAACAGCAATAGAGAGAGAAATATATCCACCATTTGTTATACTGTATTCAGCACATGTTGTACATGGACTGTCTGCTGCAAAAGTGTCACTGTTATCTATGAAGAAAAGTTGAAGTCAATAAAGAAGATATCTTAAGCGTTTGGTGTGCTCTTTAAACCTACTGCTTTCCATAGAACTGTATTAGAGGAATTTATAGAGTAACAGACAGTCTGGTTAGACTGAAGTCAGAGAGATCCAATTCTTCTAATGCCACAGCGCATAAGGCACTTTGTAGTGCTGCGCCTGTCACACCCAGCCCCCTTCGAGACTATCATCATACACATCATCATACAATATTATTGCAGAGCTACTCAATGATGGCACCCTGCTGCTTGGATGGACTTGTTTTATAAATAACTCCACTTTTATTGAGAAAAAAACATTCCCCTCTGGGTGATCTCTGTACATTGTAAGGAGTTTAACAAACATTGTTGCAGAATCCTACCTTTTGTTATTCTGAAGAAATCACTGTGGGCCCATGTGCTAAATGAGTCCAGTGGGAGTGGTTTCATAATTATCAACCAGCTGCTGCACCTGCAGGGTTCTGATGAGGAAAGTTGCAGGGTCTGCATCCCTTTAGACATTTTTTCCTATTGAGAGTATCTCACCAAAAATTAAATTTTTGTTGCAGGGGATGCCTGAAATATGATTTGTATCTTAGTGCAGACTTCTGGGAAAATCAGTGAGCCAATCACAGAAGCAGGAAATTATGTTTCTGGGGGACGTTCTGTACACACTCTGTGTGCAGAACACCTCCAGGTAGTCATATTGCATTGCACATTATAGAAAATTACAGCGGCTGTAGATTGAAAAGGAAAGGTAGTTTTAAAAACACTCATTTATAATAGGACTTGTGTCACAATTTATATGCTATATTATTTTTTTTTTTTATTTGATATTTTTTTCCCCTGAAAGTAGAGTTTTAAGTTTTGAAATTTAAATATAAATTTAACTTACAGATATATTAACCACTTTACAACCGGAGGATTTTGCTGTCTTCCGTCCAGGCCACTTTTTGCGATTCGGCGCTGTGCGACTTCAACTGACAATTGCGCGGTCGTGCGACGCCGTACCCAAACGAAATTTACGTCCTTTTTTTCCCACAAACAGAGCTTTCTTTTGGTGGTATTTGATCACCTGTGCGATTTTTACTTTTTGCGCTATAAACAAAAAAAGAGCGTTTATTTTGAAAAAATAACAATATTTTTAACATTTTTTTATATGAAATTCCCCCCAAAAAAGATGTAAAAACCAATTTTTTTAAAAATTTTTGGCCAATTTGTTTTATGCTACATATGTTTGGTATTACTGTGAGCGGTTGCAGAGTGGTTAACCACTTCCCGCCCAACCTATAGCAAAATGACGGCTTAGTGGGGCTCTCGTTGATCGTGCCTCGTGAACATCATATGACGTCCTCCTGGATTGTGCCTCGAGCGCATCCGCAGGGCCGCACTGCAGCAATATCTGTCACTGACAATTTCAACCGGACTCTACCGGACCACTGTAACCAATCACAGCAGGTCATATGACAGTTGTAAACAATGGATGGCTTCCTTTCATGCCATTCATTGTGTACAATTGTGTTGCCAGCTGTGATTGGTCACAGTGATCATATGGTACAGACTGGGCCAAACACAGCCAATCTGTGCCATGTGATCAGCTGTGGCCAATCACAACTAACCACAACAAAACAAACTGAATAAATCACTGTGAAATGCTTGCTTATAGCAAATACATTCTTTGTGATAAGCAAACATAATAATTATATTGCTTTGGTTGAAGTGTACTAAAAAAAAAAAACATAGAAAAAACTATATTTAAAAAACAATTATTTTTTTTTTTTTTTTTCATACTGTCACCAGTCAGTGTCCCTGATCACCACCACACCAGTAATATGATGATATTGTACTGCACTGGTGACAGTATGTAAACAAAAATGCTCTTCTTTTTCCAAAAAATGATGACAAAAAACTACAACTTCTAAAATCCCACCATGCCTCTTACTAAATACCCTGGACTGTTTACATTCCAAAAAGGGGTCATTAGGGGGGTATCTGTACTGTCCTGACATTTTAGGCCTCAAGAAATGAGATAGGCCATCAGTAAATCAGGACTGATACACTTTTTAGATATTATATATCTATATACAATAGTTTGTGGACTTAAAACTTTCCTACAGACTAAATAATACATGCTGATCTGGGTTATTTTCACCAAAGAAATGTAGTACAATATATTTTGGCTTACATTTATGAAGAACAATTATTTATTTGAAAAAAATTATAACAGAAACAAAGAAAAACATTTTTTTTTCAAAATTTTTGGCCTTTTTTTGTTTATTTAGCAAAAAAAAACAGTGCTGATTAACCACTTCAATACCGGCACTTTTCCCCCTTCCCGCCCAGGCCAATTTTCAGCTTTTAGCGCTGTTGCAATTTGAATGACAATTGCGCAGTCATGCAACACTGTACCTAAACCAAATTGATGTCATTTTTTCCCCACAAATAGAGCTATCTTTTGGTGGTATTTGATCACCACAAGGTTTTTTCTTTTTTGCTACATAAATAAAAAAAGACAGAAAAGTTTGAAATAAAAAAAAAAATTTTTGTTTATGCTATAAAATTTTGTAAATAGATAAGTTTTTTCTGCACTGATAAGCAGTGATGAGGCCACACTGACAGGCACTGATGAGGAGGCACCGATGGGTGGCACTGATGGGGTGGCACTGATAGGGTGGCACTAATATGTAGCACTGATAGGCACTGATATGCAGCACTAATGGGCACTGATATGTGGCACTGATAGGCAGCACTGATATGCAGCATTGGTGGGCACTTTTAGGCAGCACTGATGGGCACTGATAGGCAGCACTAATGGGCATTGATAGGTGGCACTGATGGGCACTGATAGGCACTGATGGGCACTGATGGGTGGCACTGATGGGCACTTATAGGCAGCACTGGTGGGCAATAATGGGCACTGGTAGGCAGCACTGATAGATGGCAATTATGGGCACTGGTGGGCAGCACTGATGATGAGGGCACTGGCGGGCAGCACTGATGGGGAGGGCACTGGCGGGCTCCCTGAGCCCTGATTGCCATCACTGCTGGCCATGGAGGGCATCCCTGGGGTCATGGGTGGGCATCCCTGGGGTCATGGGTGGGCATCCCTGGTAGTTCTAGTGGCACCCCCCCAAGGGTCTGCACCGGGATCGGAGATGCGGTGTGTCATAGTGACACGCCGCATCACCGATCGCCACTCTGAACGACCCCCGGGGGTCAGGATAATGTAACCACCTTCCCGCCGTCATTTGCCTATTGGGCAGGCGGGAAGTGGTTAAATACCACCAAAAGAAAGCTCTGGTTATATGAACAAAATAATAAAAATTTTGTTTGAATGACAAATTGTGCGGTCATGCAACACTGCACCCAAAGTGTGACAGCGCTGAAAGCTGAAAATTGGCCTGGGCAGGAAGGGTCAATGTGCCCTGTATTTAAGTGGTTAAAAACAATTTTAAAGAGGTAATGTACTATAAAACCAGTGTCCATAGAAGACAGGCAGACGCTAAAGAATGTAGTTACCAGCTGATCTTTTCCCTATTACTTGTTTTGCATCCTGATATAAGAACCTACAGCATGGAGAACAGTGAGCAGCACAGCAGTGACATCACAAATCCTACTCTATATCTCTTAAGACTAGCAGAGGGAGCAGTGCCTTAGATCTCACACTACAGATATACAGCTATGAGACTGTAGGCACCGGATTGCCAAGACACACTCACATTCCAGAAAGTGCATTGCTATTTTTCAGAAGAAATTCAAGACAAAGTGCGATGCGGAAACCCTGCGTCACACCCGACTCGCAGGCAGTTCACACTGCCATATGAGAACTGCTGGGAGTGTCAATACAAAATTAACGACACCCCCAGCAGTTTGCATATCGCAATGTGAACTATCAATTGCGATCCCATTCTGGTGTGGACCAAAAAAAGGGTCCTAAACAACTTTGGTCTGAATGCGATGCAAATTTAGCCATGCAATATGTATGGCTGAATTCGCATTGCACAGACATTGCATGTGATTTGCATAGCAGTGCGGTGCGAACCACATGTGATGTCTGGCATTGCTATAGTATGAACCGGCACAAAAGGTACATGTTTTTATGGTACTGCTTAGGCATAATAAAAGTTAATGTTGCCTACAGCAACACTTCTTGAGTTCAGGCCCACTGTAAGTTACATTACATTTAGTTAGTTTCTTTAGAAAAATCAACCAAGGCCTCAAAATAATGAAGGCAAAAAATATATATATTGAAAGATATTACCAATATGATGTCATCTGTAAACATCCTTCCCTGATTGCCAAGGACCAGTCTACTAGCATGTGTAAACCATAAAGAAGACACAATCTGGTAATAATTATAGGCCATAAAGGCAACAGTCAATTATTTTCTTTCAGGTTTAGATTTTACATTTTCATCTTTTTTTAATCTATTTGGCAGTGAACTTCCCTGTAACTTTACATTGGCAGCTGCTACAATGACTGAATGCATAATCATAATGCTGCAGGCACATATGGCTTCACCATGAAATGTAGGTTTGCTCAGATCTAGAACTATAGCACTCTGAGCTATAGTAATCCTTCTGAGAACCATGAACTTTAGAAAAATGACCATGCGCAAACTCTCCAGGGAAATTTTCTATAATACTACAACTTATATTAGTATATGATTTCTTTGTCCATTTAAAATCTATACTAAACAGGATTTGCCAAAATCGATCTAGAACTTTATGGGCAATAAACTTAGTAATAACTAATAAAATGATTTTTTAAACATCACTCTGAAATACAAAGTTATTTTATTCTTTATATGGTCTGCCTATATAGAAATTTTCATGCATTATACCTTATTATATTGCAAAAGAGCAGTAGAACCCCTGTTATATAGGCTTCATTCAGCCCACATATAGAACACTTTCGGTGTGAGAAGACATGCTGGGGAAAATTATTGAAACCAATGCATTAGCACAGCCTGAACATATAATTCTACATTACTCCAGCACTATGTGAACATGTCTATACTTTAACAATTAGTTCAGTATTAGGAAAAAGCAAAACTGGGAGGGAGGGAAGGTCACTTCCAGGTTATGGCGGAAACCGGAAGTTCGGATTTCACAGTGTTCAGCTGATGTGTGACCCCTTGGTCCTGACCACCACTCACTAAGCAACTATTTTAACTGTAAGTCTGTACATTATTTTTAATAAATACATCTTAATACTACACCATAAGGAGCAGTGGCGGCTGGTGCTCAAAATTTTTGGGGTGGCGCAAACAGAAAAATGTAATAGGCATTGCTTTGCGGCAAAAAACGCTGTAAAAAATTGGGTGACTTTGAGGTTGCAAAAGTGCGAAAGGGGCCTACAGTAATTAAGGTATAGTGTGCCCCCTTTCAATGCAGAGAGACCAGCTTGCCCCCTTTCAATGCAGAGAGACCAGCATGCCCCCTTACAATGCAGAGTGACCAGCGTGCCCCCTTTCAATAGTGACCAGCGTGCCCCCTATTAATGCACAGTGACCAGCGTGCCCCCTTTCAATGCACAGTGACCAGCGTGCCCCCTTCCAATGCACAGTGACCAGCGTGCCCCCTTTCAATGCAGTGACCAGTGTACATGCCCCCTTCAATGCAGTGAACAGCGTACATGCCCCCTTCAATGCAGTGACCAGCGTACATGCCCCTTTCAATGCAGAGATCAGCGTACATGCCCCCAATGCAGAGACCAGCATACATGCCTCCTTCAATGCAGTGACCAGCATACCATTCCCCCAATGCAGAGATCAGCGTACATGCCCCAATGCAGTGACCAGCATACATGCCCCCAATGCAGTGACCAGTATACATGCCCCCAATGCAGTGACCAGTATACATGCCCCCAATGCAGTGGCCAGTGTACATGCCCCCAATGCAGAGATCAGCGTGCGTGCCCCTAATTTAGTGACCAGCATACATGCCCCCAATGCAGAGATCAGCGTGCATGCCCCCAATGTAGTGACCAGTATACATGCCCCCAATGCAGAGATCAGCGTGCGTGCCCCCAATGCAGTGACCAGCATACATACCCCCAATGCAGAGTACATGCCCCCAATGCAGAGATCAGCGTGCATGCCCCCAATGCAGTGACCAGCATACATGCCCCCAATGCAGAGTACATGCCCCCAATGCAGAGATCAGCATGCGTGCCCCCAGTGTAGTGACCAGTATACATGCCCCCAATGCAGAGATCAACGTGCGTGCCCCCTTACCTACCTGGAGCAGCAGTGGCGGCGGGCGGCTTCTTCTCAGTCCCGGTGACCGGTGGCGCATCTCCACAAGTCCTTCCAGCAGCAGCGGCCGCGGCAGATTCTTCTGAGTCCCAGTGACCGGCGGCGCGTCTCCACGAGTCCTTCCGCTCCCACCTCCTCCTCGACCAATGGCAAGGGGTTTGCCTTGCGGTCAATCAGGAAGCGCGTATCGGACGCGCTTCCTGATTGGCCAGGAGGAGGATCGGTGTGACAATAGCGAATTTCCATTCGCTATTGTCAAACACTGGGTGGGCTCGGGACGCACTGCTCTGCGCCCCGGGTCCACCCTTTGCATTGCCCTATTAGAGCCTCTGGCTCTAATCAAGTGATGCCAAAAAAAATCCCATTGAACTCCATGCGTGCAGATTAGGGGGCCGGACGCATGGATGGGGGGGTGGCGCCCCTGTGCCCTCTGTACACCGGCCGCCACTGATAAGGTGTTATTTTCCTTATTTCATTTGCAATGATCTGTGACAGATTGCAACGTATGGAGATCGCTCCAGCAGTTTGATGCCTATTATCTTAGGACTGGAGGTGAGTGGCCATTGCACATGGTGGTGGAGTTTATTTGTGTCTCTGGATCTAGCACTGGGTTGTGATCACTGACAGTGGGATTTCTTTGTGCAGCACTTATTTCACTAATAAGAACTTTATTTGTGTTCACCATTACATTTTTGCACTGGACTTTTATTATATCCACCATTTTTATTTTTTCATCAGATGTGTTCATATATTCATTGAATGTTTATATATATATAGGTGCCACAGCTTTAGAAGACATGCGAGGGCAACATGAAGTGGCCTGGAGGGCCGGATTCGGCACACGGGCCTTGTGTTTGACACATGTGCCCTAGTTGATCCGGGCAAGATGTTGTTTGGAGATGTTTAGCCATTGATTCAAGTTTGTGCGGAGTTGGCTTTGTCTAGTAGTGATTACCTTTCTCCCCCCTTCAGTTTGGCTCAGGTAGAATCTCTGGTATGGTTTTTGGAGGATGACTTGGCTTATTTTTTTGAGCACTATTCAGCATGTTCCTAACAGGTGGTAGTAAAGTGTATTAATGCAGTGCAGTCTCTTGCCAGACAGGCAGAGTGTAAACTGAATCTTGATAAACCATTCCTACAAGCATGGTCAGATATATTGCACTCAGCCTCAGTCAGCTTGCACCAACCCATTCCATCTGCTAGACACCTGCCTGCTCAAGTATCTCTCTCTCCATCACCCACAGTAACCACAATAGCAGCTTAGTATACCCTACTACTAACCATTTGTCAGTACCCTGTTTACACGTGCTGCACCTACCCTGCCTTCAACCCCTTGAAGATTACCTCTTTTCCGCTGCCTGCGCCAATCCCTCAAAAAATCCTCCTTAGCAACTGCTCCTTCTTTTTCACCATCCCCCAGATTTTCTTTTCCATCAGCTGCTCCCCCTACTCACAGCCCTGTGTTCACATGCAGAACCACAGTGGCCAAACCCAAAAAGAAGCAAAAGTTTTTCCAAAGTTGCACAATCCTTCCACTATCCAATTCTGGCTCCACGCCAGCCGATTTGCTCCTGTCTGCTTCCACACCAGCCAATCTGCTCCAGTTTGCTTCCACGCCAGCCAATGTGCTCCAGTTTGCTTCCACCACGCCAGCCAACATGCTGCAGTCTGCCTCCATGCCAGGCAATCTGCTCCAGTTTGCTTCCACACCAGCCGATCTGCTCTAGACTGCCTCCACTCCTGCCGATCTGCTCCAGTCTGCCTCCACGTCAGCCAATCTGCTCCAGTCTTCCTCCATGCCAGCCGATATGCTCCATTTTGCCTCTATGATTGTCATCCCGAACATGATGACCTGACTGACCTTGCTGATCCTCTGCTTGCTGCCCAGCCTGATGTGCCACTGCCTGCTGCCCAGCCTGATGTGCCACTGCCTGCTGCCCAGCCTGATGTGCCTCTGCCTGCTACCCAGCCTGATGTGCCTTTGCCCACTGCCCAGCCTGATGTGCCTCTGCAAGCTGTCCTGCTTGATGTGCCTCTGCCCGCTGTCCAGCCTGATGTGCCTCTGCCTGCTGTGCAGCCTGATGTGCCTCTGCGTGCTACCCAGGCTGATGTGCCTCTGTCCTCTTCCCAGCCTGATGTGCCTCTGCCTGCTGCCCAGCCTGATGTGCCTCTACCCGCTGCCCAGCCTGATGTGCCTTTACCTTCTGCCCAGCCTGATGTGCCTCTGCCTGCTGCCCAGCCTGATGTGCCTCTGCCTGCTGCCCAGCCTGAAGTGCCTCTGTCTGCTGCCCAGCCTAATGTGCCTCTACCTGCTTCCCAGCTTATTGTGCCTCTGCCCACTGCTCAGGCTGATGTGCCTCTGCCCATTGTCTAGCCTCTGCCTTCTGCCCAGCCTGATGCACCTCTGCCTGCTGCCCAGCCTGATGTGCCTCTACCCACTGCCCAGCCTGATGTGCCTCTGCCCGCTGCTCAGCCTGATGTGCCTTTGCCCGCTGCTCAGAATGATGTGCCTCTGCCTGCTGCTGAGCCTGATGTGCCTCTGCCTGCTGCCCAGCCTAATGTGCCTCTACCCACTGCCCAGCCTGATGTGCCTCTGCCTGCTGCCGAGCCTGATGGGCCTTTACCCACTGCCCAGGCTGATGTGTCTCTGCCCGCTGCCCAGCCTGATGTGCCTCTACCCGCTGCCCAGTCTGATGTGCCTCTGCCTGCTGCCCAGCCTGATGTGCCTCTGCCCACTGCCCAGCCTGATGTGCATGCTGCCCAGCCAAATGATCCAGTGCCTGCTGTCCAGCCTGATGATCCAGTGCCTGCTGATCCAATGCCTGCTGTCCAGCCTGATGATTCGATGTCCAATGTCCAGCCCACCTCTGAAGGTCCCCTGACCAATGACCAGCCTGATTTTAATGATCCTCTACTTACTGCCCAGCTGGGTTCTACTGACTTTGTGCCTACTGCCCAGCTAGCTTTTATCTACTCTTTGCCTGCTGCTCAGCTGAATTGTCCTGCAAAGTTTAGGATTTTATCTGCTGTTGGGTCTGACACCTCTTCATGTACTTTGTATGGGTTACCTGTTTTGCCTGAGATCCTCACTAACCTCACTAACTATGTAACTATGTAACAGGACAATGATCCCAAGCATACCTCCAAGTCCACTAGAGCATGGTTGCAGATTAAAGGCTGGAACATTTTGGAGTGGCCATCACAGTCACCAGACTTAAATCTGATTGAGAACCTCTGGTGGGACTTAAAGAAAGCAGTTGCAGTGCACAAGCCTAAGAATGTGACTGAATTGGAGGCTTTTGCGAATGGGCGAAGATACCCCTAGATTGCTGCAAGACACTTGTGTCAAGCTATACTTCACGTTTAAAAGCTGTTATAACTGTAAAAGGATGTTGTACTAAGTACTAAGATTGAATGTCACTTGGGGGTTGAATAAAACTGATAATGATGTGAGCACAGAAAATACATTTGTGGTTATTTCATTATAAATGTTATGTTATATTTGTCTGACCTACACGTGCCTCTTTGATTTAATTGTAAGCAGGATGACTGAATGATCAAAATCAATGTCAAACTGGCCAAAACAATCAATTTCAGTGGGGGTTGAATAATTTTGAACACAACTGTATACAACAGTATATAAAACATATACAATGTTTGGGGGTTCTGATTAATTTTTTTAGCAAAAAAATGATTATTTTTACATGTAGGAACGGAGTGCCAGAATTGGCCCGGCATGGAAGTGGTTAAAGTCCTGTGCCTAAAATTTACTTCTTATAGTCACTTCTTATGTCTGCTTGTAAAAGTTAGATACAATAAATATTTAGACTGACGGGACAAAGAAACAAATTGTAAGAAAACTTGTAGGAGAAAATACATTAGATAAAAACAATGGATTGCTAGCATTAATGATTTGCCAAATGTATACTTATACTCCACTGAGGTCCCATGACATACAAACTTTGAGATCAGAGACTGCAGCCATACCAGGGTCTTAGGGCAGGATGAGGTGCATGTGGCCACCTGTCCTTGTAGTATGTGGCTACAGTACACCAATCACAAATGTTATACTTGGGCAAATTTCTGATGGTCACAAAGCAAGCATTATTGGAAATGGGAACATGCATGAGGGCTCATGATCGGCCAAATAACAGTGGTATTGTAGTTAGAGTGTAATGACATCTTATCATACCCACAATGGTGCTTTCTTGGAACCAATTCAGAATTTCAAAGCATTAGCAAAGCAGAGAATAAATAAGAGAATGTTCTAAATTGAAAATATTAACTGTAAAAAAAAAAGTTCATTTTATTTAAATATCTCATAACTCAGACTTACGGACCAGCATTTATTCCCTAATTGTGCTCTTTGGGAAGTAACTGTTTTTGAAATGCCCAGGTGTTCATGTCACATTTCATGACACTTCTTGTAAACTTAATGAAGCAAAACCATCATAAAATATGGTTACACGGCAACAGAATATTCCAGATTACTCATTAATTTTCATCTTTCACAGGTTTGTAGTGAACCATTTTAAATGCCAACACAGCAACCTACAGAATGACAACTGTCCTGCAAAAATCTTGTTGAAAATAAAACAGCAACTTGTATATACAGTAATTAGTAGCTATAGAGTTTTTTTCCCTTTTCACATAGTTGCAGTGTTAATAAATATATTGTTTTATTTATTTCATTATATGTAAAATAAAATCTCTTAAAATGAAAATCCTGGGTCTATTTACTACCGTGGGCCTCCTAGCTTTTACATCAAAGAGGGCAGAGAATCTCCACTGTATGATATTTACATATTAATAACCTAAAGCCAGCAGTGAGACAGTGGGGGTCCAGGCTTACTTGGTCACACAAAAACGTACCAAAATGAAAGTATTATAATTGGTTTTAAAAAAAAAATAGAGCTTTCTTTTAGTGGCTGTGTAGCGAAGTGCCAATTTATTTACATGCTCAGATGCAGGCACAGAACCTTTTACTCCATTAACCACAAATCCCTGGGTTCCTGGATGATCCTAAGGAGTATAAATTCCTTAGCTTCCCTCCCTCAGCAGTTTCAAGAGGCACACTAGATTTGGCAGAGGTGGACGGCAAGTGATCTTCAGCCAGGTGAGAGGCCATCTGCTGTTACAACTGGAATGTGGGAAGCTGGTCCAGAGACCAATATCATGCATCTTTGACAGTAACAATTAAAAATGTTGTTTAGTGCTTAGGCACTCTGGGTTTAAAAAGTGCCACTTTTACAGTAGAAATGGCCCGAACACCACCAAGTTCGCGCCAGAACTTTCAAACATCGCAAAAGTTCGTAGCCGAACAACGAACCTCTTTAAAGTCTACCCAAACTGGAAAAATCAAAAGCGCCCATTTATAAGGCTTATATGCAAGATAATGGGCATACAAAGGGTATGGGGGTCAATGCAAAATCCGTTTTTAAAAAAGATAATTTTTAAATTAGCAGTGATTTATTGATACTTAAAGTGAAACAATAAAAATGAAAAATTCCTATAAATATAGTGCCTGGGGGTCCCTTAGTCTGCCTGTAATGTGGCACATCTGTACCATGTAAATAACCTGCTGCAGCAAAAACAACATTTATAAAGGAAAAAAAAAGACATTTTCCCTGCAAGCTTTCTTTATTTTTTAAACAACAGCTTGGGGAGCAAGCCTGTATGATGAGGCCACAATTTAGTGCACTTGGAACAAGATTAGAGATTCTTTGGATAAATTCTGGTGTGTATTTCGCAGACTTTGGATAGAAGTAACAGGTGTGGAAAAATTGCACTTTGGGTGTTGGTGGTGCCTTCACACTGTAACCCTATGAGGTACTGTTGATGAAAACAAGAATTTGCCTTGCTGTAAAAAAAACTAATTATATGCCCCGGTCAACCAGCAAACACACACACACATCATAGGTTGAACTGGATGGACTGTTGTCTTTTTTCAACCTCACTAACTATGTAACTATGTAACCAGTAGTGGAAAAATTGGGCTTTGGGTGTTGGTGGTGACTTCACATCGTAACCCTATAGAAGTACCCTTGATGAAAGCAAGAACTGGCCTAGCTATAAAAAATGTCAATTATATGCACCTGTCAAACAGGTGTGGAAACATTGTGCCCATGAAACCTACACCAAAAAATGTATTTCAGATAAAATCAACACTCCCCAAAACTTGGCAGCCTAGACAGTCTTGCAGAGATTTCACATTCCAAAAACACTTAATTGGCAACATCAGCAACAGGGGCTTGATAGCTGCTGCTAATCCAGGAATGATTCATTTTGATAAATGTCAGCCGGTCAATGGAGTGACAAAGAGTGAACTCTACCAGTTTAAGCTCTGCTGTACAAGGACTGCAAAACTGATGCCAAGACAAATTCAGATTCTTACACTGTTTGCAAAAAAAACATAAAAGGATGTATTAATGAATATAGAGCTGTGTTAGTCTTTTTTATCTGCCTGGAGTTCAGCTTTAAGGCTCTTTTACTCTAATTCTCATTTGTACTTCTGCATGCATGATTTCATGTATTAGCTTGTGCTTTGTTAAAGCAGCACATTCATTTTAAAAGGGCTAGTAGTATACCCCAATACAGGAAAAACAGCAGCATTTTCGACAATGCAATGGACCACAATGCACAGTATCTTTGTTATGGTACGCTGTAGTGCAGGTACGTTGGCTGCTACTCCACAGTATATGTGCTTTGTGTTGTTGCTCTAAATAAATGGCATTTTACTGCATGTTACTACAATGCACAAATGTGAAGTCAGCATAGATTTGAGGCTCCCAAGAGAGCTTTTGGTTTTGAAGAAGCATTGACCAGCATGTTGGTATGATGGTATGTTTTCAGCAAACAAATGGCTGAAATAAATCTGTTCAGTAATAGTTAGGGTATTCATTTTCTTAACTGCACTATACCTTATATCTGTAAACCTGATTAAATAATGTATTACTATATGTAATGTACTATAAAACAAGTGGTGATTATGATTTGATGTATTGCTTGCAATACTAGTGTCATAAATTGTATCCTCTAAAGCAGTAACAATTATATGCAAATATTATTTGTAACATAAGGAAAGAATGCTATGACTTTTGATTTTATCAAACTTGCCTTTACCTCTGTTTGCAAGGCAGAGCATGCATAACACTGATAAAAAAATATTGTGTGTGTGTATATAATATATATATATATATATATATATATATATATATATATATATATATATATATATGTTTGTTTAAAACCATTACAAAAAAATACAGTACTTGCTTTACACACTTGAGTTGAGCATCTTTGGTTATTATTATAAAAGGCTTTTTTAGCTTTTGTACGGGCGTTTTTTTTTAGTGTTTTTTATTTTCATTATTTTTAGCCAATGGAAAAGTTGGTTACTGGGGAAAAAACCCACAATAAGCGCATTTTCACATGTTTTTCTTGGCATTCCCATTAAAGTCTATTGGGGTAAAAAAAGCTTGAATCTTGTAGTTCAGAAGAAGCTCAAGTACTTTTTCGAGCTAGTGACACTATAACCATGTGTGAACAGGCACATTTGAAAACCATATGATTTATGGAGCACTTTGGAAATTCGAGCTACAGAATATTCAGATATGAATGGGGCCTAAGGATAGAGCCAGGAAATACTTACCTTAAGTTAGTTTCAGACATCTGTCTAAAACTCTCTTTCTTCTGAAGCATGATACGACTAGATCGCACTTCAGAGGCTACTGACAGATGTGGAGGAAGTGATGGAACACCTCTTCACCACCTGTTTTACCCAATTTTTGCAGATACTGTATATAAGCCACATTGCATACGATTGCAGGGCACCTGGTGATCGCTAAATGTTGGGTGAACCTTTCCGTGGGCAAGAAGCGAAGAATTGCTACCACAACATGTTAAACACCCCTTTCCACTGCCTATTGCAGCTTAAGGAGGGGGAGGGCAGTTGGTGGGCACCAAAACTGCAGCTTATCCAAACATTTTTGCTGTCCCCCCAAATGCACATCTAAACAGAGCCAAACATTTTTCTTAAAATAAATAATAAAATAAAAGCATGACTAAAGGCAAAATATATTTTTTTTAAGTTTTGGGTAGAGTTTTGGATAGAGTGGTGTGGAATTAGAACATTTGTCAGGTTTTTTATTCCCGAATTTTGGGTTGTCCCCAAAACAGGAACAGAGGAGTAATCTTCCAATACTAAAACACAGAGAATCACTCAGCACCTCCACCATTCAGCCAATTACCTGCATGTTTTTCCATTTCAATATCTTTATTGAAGGTTTTCACACAAAAAAAAAAAATGGAACGTTAGCAATACCGATTCTGAGCACTTTCCTGCATATGGAATACTCGTCTGTCAACCATAGAAAAAGTTTACGTGGGTATTCAAATAAGAAAGATCTCCGAACAGTATCGGTCAAGCCTTATAACTTACAAAGAGTCTACTAATACTAAGATAACTCAATAAGGCGAATGTTTGTATGAGGCCTTACTCCCACCACCTGCTTCAGGATCCTATGTTAACTACAGCCGAGAGCTGTAAGATAACTGGGAAGGCTGCAAAGCCCAGAAAGACAGTAGTGCCAAAAGCTTACAGAATTGTTTTGGCATACTTGCAATTACACCCTAAAATACATTCTGCTACTCCTCCTGAGTATGGCAATACCATATGTTTGAGACTTTTACACAGGCTGGCCACATACAGAGGCCCAACATTCAAGGAGCACCGTCAGGTGTTCTAGGAGCATAAATTAGACATATAATTTGCTAACGACCTATCATTTTTGAAGGCCCTGACACCAGAACAAGGGAATTACCCACAAAATGGCCCCATTTTGGGAAGCAAACACCCCAATGTATATTCTATGAGGCATAATGACTCTTTTCAACATATCATTTTTTTTACAAGTTTTTGGAAAATGTGGAAAGAAAATGAAAACGCATTTTTTTTTTTTTTTACACAAAGTTGTCAATTTATAATTTATTTTTTTTATATTTCTAACACATAGCATGGACATAGCAAAAATGACACCCCAAAATACATTCTTCTACTCCTCCTGAGTATGGCAAAACCACATATGTGAGACTTTGTCACAGCTTAGCCACATACAGAAACCCAACATGCAAGGAGCACCATCAGGTGTTCTAGGGGCATAAATTACACATATAATTTCATTACAACCAATCACACCTTTGAAGGCCCTGGAACACAAGGACAATGGAAAACCCCACAAAATGAACCCATTTTGTAAAGCAAACATCCCAACACATAATCTAGGAGGCATGGGCTGCAGATAGGTACTCAGGTACACTGATCAGCTTCAGAAAGGTACTCGGGTACTCTTCTGAGCATCAGAGAGGTACTTGGGTATTCTGATGGGCTAGAGACAGGTACTCGGGTAATCTGATGGGCTGCAGATAGGTACTCGGGCACTCTGGGCTGGAGACAGGTACTCGGGTATTCTGGGCTGGAGACAGGTACTTGGGTACTCTGGGCTGGAGACAGGTACTCTGGTACTCTAATGGGCTACAGAGAGGTACTCAGGTGCTATGATGGGCTGCAGAGAGGTATTTGGGTACTCTGATGGGCTGGAGACAGGTACCCGGATACTTTGATGGGCAGGAGACAGGTACTCAGGTACTCTATTGGGCTGCAGATAGGTACTCAGATACCCTTATGGGCTGGAGACAGGTACTCAGGTATTCTGATGGGCTGCAGATAGGTACTCTGAAGGGCTGGTGACAGGTACTCGGGTACTCTGATAACAGGTACTTGGGTACTCTGATGGGCTGGTGACAGGTACTTGTGTACGCTGATGACATATTCTCAGGTACTCTGATGGGCTGCAGAGAGGTACTTGGGTACTCTGATGGGCTGCAGAGAGGTACTTGGGCACTCTGGGCTGGAGACAGATACTCGGGTACTCTGATGGTATACAGAGAGGTACTTGGGTACTCTGATGGGCTGGTGACAGGACAGGTACTTGGGTACTCTAATGACAGGTACTCAAAGTACCAGAGTACCTGTCATCAGAGTACCCGAGTACCTGTCATCAGAGTACCCGAGTACCTGTCATTGGAGTACCCGAGTACCTGTCATCTGAGTACCCGAGTACCTGTCATCAGAGTACCCTTAGTACCTGTCATCAGAATACCCGAGTACCTGTCACCAGCCCATCAGAGTACCCGAGTACCTGTCATCAGAGTACCCAAGTACCTGTCATTAGAGTACCCGAATACCTTTCACCAGCCCATCAGAGTACCCGAGTACCTGTCATCAGAGTACCCGAGTACCTGTCATTGTAGTACCTGAGTACCTGTCATCTGAGTACCCGAGTACCTGTCATTAGAGTACCCTTAGTACCTGTCATCAGAATACCCGAGTACCTGTCACCAGCTCATCAGAGTACCCGAGTACCTGTCATAAGAGTACCCAAGTACCTGTCATTAGAGTACCCGAATACCTTTCACCAGCCCATCAGAGTACCCGAGTACCTGTCACCAGCCCATCAGAGTACCCGAGTACCTGTCACTAGCCCTAGCAGTAACTAGCTGTTACCGCAATCTCCTCCTCACACAGGATCAGTGTGTGAGGAGGAGAACACAGTAACAGCTAGTTACCGTGGTCTCTGTTGACATTCTGTAACCGGCTATGATTGGACACAGCCGGTCACGTGGTAAAGAGCCAATTTCATTTGCTCTTTACCCTGATCATGAGGAAAGTGCATGTGGCAGTATGATTGTTTCCGATTTTAGGTGCTGAAAGCGGTACAATTATTTTGCATGTAATTCTTAAGGACGAGCAGCCCAAGCCAACTATTTACATATGATATTTTTTACTGTGCGTTCTTCTTTATAACATCTTGGGTATGATAAAGTGTGAAACGCAAAATCATAAATTATAATATAATAAATAACTATAAATAAGTTAAAGTATATATATATATATATATATATATATATATATATATATATATATACACGTATACATATATTATGACGTGACGCTCGCAGGAGGCGGAAGCCGGGGCTCACAGCATCGGGCGGAAGATCCGGCCGCCATATGCTGCAGGGACACATCGCGGGATCCTGGGGACAAGGTAAGTAACCTCTACCAGGATCCAGCGATGCTCCCTGGCGGTACCCCGAGTGTGGCTCGGGGTTACCGCTAATGGCACTGAAACTCCACCCAGAGCCACACTCGGGAATACCGCCAGGGAGGTTAATGTAGCCTAAAGAGCAACATTGAAAATACACAAATTGTTTAACCTAGATTCACATCTATAGGGCTGCAGTTGATGCATTTTTCCGGCACATTTCGCTTTTTCAAACCCGCATTTTTGCATGCAGTTTTCGTGTGTTTTCCATTTTTTTTTCTCTTTAACAAACTGTGAATAGCTGGTTGTTAACCTCTTAATCCCCGGAAGCTTTTACCCCCTTCCTGACCAGGGGGTATTTTGCGATTCGGCACTGTGTGACTTTAACGGACAATTGCGCGGTCATGCGACGCTGTATCTAAACGAATTTGGCGTCCTTTTTTTCCTACAAACAGAGCTTTCTTTTGGTGGCATTTGATCACCTGTGCGATTTTTTGATCACGCGCTATAAACAAAAAAAGAGCGTAAATTTTGCAAAAATAGCAATATTTTTCACGTTTTTAATATAAAATTCCCCCCCAAAAAAATGTAAAAATCAAAATTTTTTAACATTTTCGGCCAACTTGTTTTATGCTACCTATGTTTGGTAAAAAAAATCGCAAAAAGCGTATTTTGATTGGTTTGCGCAAAAGTTATCGCGTTTACTAACAAAGGGAAAGATTTTTGTCATTTTTGTTGTTTTTTTTTTTAACGCATAATGGCGGCGATCTGCGATTTTTTTTGCGGTACTGCGACATTGCGGCGGACAGATCGGACCCTTGACTGACATTTTTGACACTTTTGGGGTTACCAGTGACATTTCTACAGTAATCAGTGCTATACATATGCACTGTTACTGTAAAAATACACTGGCAGTGAAGGGGTTAACTTTTTTTGAAAGGGAGGGGCTGTGTGTGTCCCTAGGGGCATGCTTTCTACTGTGATTGGCTGTGGCTTCAGATGTATGAAGAGTGATCAACGGTTCTACATAGTAGAACCGTATGATCATCCTTCATACACAGGGGAGAATGACAGGCAGCTTGTTTACACAAGCCGCCTGACTTTCTCCCTCTCCCCCGCCGATCGCAGAGTGACCGGCGGACATCGGGTCCGCCGGTCACACGCGCGGGGGGGTCCGTGACCACGCGGGAGCGCGCCTCCGGGGGCGGGAGCGCTCGCTCGCTCCCTAGACCCTCACAAGCTAGTGACGTAGCCCTACGTCACTTTGCCTGTGAGGGGCTGACTGCCGACGTAGATCGGCGTTAGGCAGTCGGCAAGTGGTTAAGGAGTTGGCCAGGAATCCGGCCACTGCATCTTTTACAACCGATGAGTCATCAACTCAGCTGAATGAAAAATAAATAAAAAAAAAGCAGTATGGAAATCCCCCCCCTAAACCAAACCAGGCCCTTCGGGCTCTGCTGTCCCCCCCCCCAACCCAAAGCACTTTGTCCCTATGTTCATGGAGACAAGGACCTCTTCCGAACAACCTTGGCCAGTTGTTGTGGGGGTCTGCTGGCTTTAACAAGGGGGCCCTCAAAACCCGGCCCCGGCCTCTCTGCCCTATGTGAATGAATATGGTGTATATAGTACCCCTACCCATTCACCAAAAAGTGAGTAAAGAAACAACACAAGTACTTTGCTAAAAGATAAAAAAAAATGTCCCCCGATGTAGAACCAATCGTCAATCATGACGCCCCCGCCACCTTCGACCCGAAAAAAGCTCCACTCGCGCCACCGTCTGCCTGCTCAGCCGTCTGACAGTTCCTAAGCCCGCCCCAAAGCACCCCCCCCCAGGTTGAGGGTATGTGGCCTGGTAGGGTTCAGGAGTGGGGCACTCGCTCGTCCCCTCCTTTTACTGAGCTGCATGCTCA
The DNA here is from genome assembly GCF_965119305.1 of Pelophylax lessonae. Lineage (NCBI taxonomy): Eukaryota > Metazoa > Chordata > Amphibia > Anura > Ranidae > Pelophylax > Pelophylax lessonae. The sequence goes on along the minus strand of NC_138771.1, from coordinate 248,206,699 downwards.
GATAAGAGCCTGGTATGGATTTTGGGGGGATGCCAGTTTTACCAATTTTTTATCATCAGCTGACAGCTGATGACTCATCGGTTGTTAAGGATGTGGCAGCCAGCTTCCTGGCCCACTCCTTAACAACCAGCTATACACAGTTTGTTATGGAGAGAAAAAAAAAATACAAAACGCATAAAAAAACGAAATACTTTAATTTTGGCTGCGGGCCCATTGAAGTTTATTACACGCAAAGCACAATCTGCTGTGGGGAAAAAAAGTCCCTTAACACTTTCTAAAAACATACTGGCTGAAAAACACATAGATGTGAATATGTACCATAAGAAACCATGTTAAATGGACTGTAGTACGTTTTGCAGTTTGCATAGGTGTGAACCTAGGGCAGTGATGGCGAACCTTGGCACCCCAGATGTTTTGGAGCTACATTTCCCATGATGCTCCTGCACTCTGCAGTGTAGTTAAGCATCATGGGAAATGTAGTTCCAAAACATCTGAGGGTGCCCAGGTTCGCCATCACTGATCTAGGGTAATAACATGCTTTGGGGATTCCCTAAACCTGCACTTGAAGTTATGCAAGCAGTAGGATGTACGCTTTTAAAAGTGACATATTGGGGTTTATTTACCAAAGGCAATAGGCTGTTCACTTTACAAGGGAATTTACCCTTAGATTAGTGAATGAGGTGAAGCAAGCAAAAATTCAGCTTTTTTATTTTCCTTGCAGGTGTTTGGGTATTCTTTGCAAAGTGAATTTTCACCACATTTATTAAGCTAAACGTAAATTCATTGCAAAGCAAACAGTCTATTTGCCTTTAATAAATCAACCCCTCTGTGTTTACATGCAGCATCTGAGAATCTGTCATTTACGGTGGTCTTAGAAAAGTGGTCACTCTCATTTACGGTGGTCTTAGAAAAGTGGTCACTTGTGTAGAGGAGAAGAGGTTCAGCGATTCCGCCGGAGGCGGCGCTGAGAGAAACCGGAAGTGTGTGTACGTGCGGCAAGGGAGCGAAGAGGAGCTGCGGGGACACGTGCGGGGGGAGCCGCACAAAGGGGTGCGGGTGCACCGTGCAGGGGGCCGGTAACCATCAACTGAGCGGCGGTGGAGGACGGGAGCCGCTAGAAGAGCAGAGGGAGCGGCAGCAGGGACGTGAACAACCGCACCAGGATACCGGGTGCAGGGACCGAGGAAGAGCGCGGCGGTGGAGGTCGGAAACTGCCTCCCTTAGTGCCTGGATGAAGAGGAGGAGGACCGTCCGTGCCCAGTGAGGAGGAGGAGACATCCGTCCCAGTGTGTGTGTGTGTGGCAGCAGCTGTGAGTAAGGCAGCAGCTGCAAACAGGGAGAAAGCTGTGTGACTGAGCTCTGTGAGAAATCAATAGTGCTGTGACTGTCTCTGCAACAGAGTACCTGGGAAGTCTGGTGAGTATCCTTGCGACTGGTAAGTATCTTGTGACTGGTGTGTACCCTTGCCACAGGTAAGTATCTTGTGACTGGTGAGTATCTTGTGACTGGTGAGTATCCTTGCGACTGGTGAGTATCCTTGCGACTGGTAAGTATCTTGTGACTGGTGAGTATCCTTGCGACTGGTGAGTATCCTTGCGACTGGTAAGTATCTTGTGACTGGTGAGTATCCTTGCGACTGGTAAGTATCTTGTGACTGGTGAGTATCCTTGCGACTGGTGAGTATCCTTGCGACTGGTGAGTATCCTTGCGACTGGTGAGTATCTTTGCGACTGGTGAGTATCTTTGCGACTGGTGAGTATCCTTGCGACTGGTGAGTATCTTTGCGACTGGTGAGTATCCTTGCGACTGGTGAGTATCTTTGCGACTGGTGAGTATCCTTGTGACTGGTGAGTATCTTTGCCACTGGGAGTATCTTTGCCACTGGTGAGTATCCTGCGACTGGTGAGTATCCTTGCGACTGGTGGGTATCTTTGCGACTGGTGAGTATCTTTGTGACTGGTGAGTATCCTTGCGACTGGTGAGTATCTTGGCGACTGGTGAGTATCTTGGCGACTGGTGAGTATCCTTGCGACTGGTGAGTATCCTGCGACTGGTGAGTATCCTGCGACTGGTGAGTATCTTTGCGACTGGTGAGTATCTTTGTGACTGGTGAGTATCCTTGCGACTGGTGAGTATCTTTGCCACTGGTGAGTATCTTTGCCACTGGTGAGTATCCTGCGACTGGTGAGTATCCTGCGACTGGTGGGTATCTTTGCGACTGGTGAGTATCTTTGCGACTGGTGAGTATCCTTGCGACTGGTGAGTATCTTGGCGACTGGTGAGTATCTTGGCGACTGGTGAGTATCCTTGCGACTGGTGAGTATCCTTGCGACTGGTGAGTATCTTGCGACTGGTGAGTATCTTTGCGTCTGTTGGATCTTTGCGACTGGTGAGTATCTTAGCGACTGGTTAGTATATTAGCGACTGGTGAGGACCCCAGGTTTAGTACCAGGGGAGACAGAGGTAGTGTAGGTAAGGAAGAGCAGGTCGTTAATATTATCCCCATAGAGTAGAGGGTAATAATGTCCAACAGGATTGCGGATGCTACTCAGTGCACTTCTTGCTGCATGTATGCATTCCTTGATGAACCAATCAAGGGCGAATACTGCTGTGCAAGATGTGAGTATCCTTGCGACTGGTGAGTATCCTTGCGACTGGTAAGTATCTTGTGACTGGTGAGTATCCTTGCGACTGGTGAGTATCCTTGCGACTGGTAAGTATCTTGTGACTGGTGAGTATCCTTGCGACTGGTAAGTATCTTGTGACTGGTGAGTATCCTTGCGACTGGTGAGTATCCTTGCGACTGGTGAGTATCCTTGCGACTGGTGAGTATCTTTGCGACTGGTGAGTATCTTTGCGACTGGTGAGTATCCTTGCGACTGGTGAGTATCTTTGCGACTGGTGAGTATCCTTGCGACTGGTGAGTATCTTTGCGACTGGTGAGTATCCTTGTGACTGGTGAGTATCTTTGCCACTGGGAGTATCTTTGCCACTGGTGAGTATCCTGCGACTGGTGAGTATCCTGCGACTGGTGGGTATCTTTGTGACTGGTGAGTATCTTTGTGACTGGTGAGTATCCTTGCGACTGGTGAGTATCTTGGCGACTGGTGAGTATCTTGGCGACTGGTGAGTATCCTTGCGACTGGTGAGTATCCTGCGACTGGTGAGTATCCTGCGACTGGTGAGTATCTTTGCGACTGGTGAGTATCCTTGCGACTGGTGAGTATCTTTGCCACTGGTGAGTATCTTTGCCACTGGTGAGTATCCTGCGACTGGTGAGTATCCTGCGACTGGTGGGTATCTTTGCGACTGGTGAGTATCTTTGCGACTGGTGAGTATCCTTGCAACTGGTGAGTATCTTGGCGACTGGTGAGTATCTTGGCGACTGGTGAGTATCTTGGCGACTGGTGAGTATCCTTGCGACTGGTGAGTATCCTAGCGACTGGTGAGTATCCTTGCGACTGGTGAGTATCCTTGCGACTGGTGAGTATCTTGCGACTGGTGAGTATCTTTGCGTCTGTTGGATCTTTGCGACTGGTGAGTATCTTAGCGACTGGTTAGTATATTAGCGACTGGTGAGGACCCCAGGTTTAGTACCAGGGGAGACAGAGGTAGTGTAGGTAAGGAAGAGCAGGTCGTTAATATTATCCCCATAGAGTAGAGGGTAATAATGTCCAACAGGATTGCGGATGCTACTCAGTGCACTTCTTGCTGCATGTATGCGTTCCTTGATGAACCAATCAAGGGCGAATACTGCTGTGCAAGATGTGAGCGACTTGTTGCTCTGGTAGACCAGATCCTGGACCTACAGAACACAGTGGCAACACTGCGTGGCATCAACAACCTGGAAAGGAGCTTGGACATTGCCTATCAGGCGCTGGTAGGGGCCAGCATAGAGGAGGGAGGAACAGAGGAGACGCAAGCAGCAGAGGTACGCAGCTGGGTGACTGTTAGGAAGGGTAGAGGGATGAGTGCCAGGGAGGCCAATCCTGAGTTGGTACACCCTAACAAATTTGCAGAGTTGCAGGTTGAGGGGGATATCAGCTCAGGGGTGGCAGAGCTGGAGAACGCGCCCTCCCCCAGCTGCCAGGGGAGGGACGGCTCCAGGAAGAAGGGGGGCCGTGACACAGGAAAGGTTAGAAAGGTTGTGGTAGTTGGGGACTCAATTATCAAGAGGACAGAGAGGGCAATCTGTAAAAAAGATCTCGTGAACCGAACAGTTTGTTGTTTACCGGGCGCCCGAGTTCGGCACATCGCAGATCTGGCAGACAGATTGATGTGGGGGGCTGGGGATGACCCAGCGGTCATGGTGCATGTGGGCACTAATGACAAAGTTAAAGGTAGGTGGAGGATCCTTAAGAACGATTTCAGGGACTTAGGTAATAGATTGAGGAAAAGGACCTCCAAGGTGGTTTTCTCTGAAATACTGCCTGTACCTCGAGCCACACAGGAGAGGCAGAAGGAGATTAGGGAACTTAACAAGTGGCTGAGGAATTGGTGTAGGAAGGAGGGGTTTGGGTTCCTGGAGAACTGGGCTGACTTCTCAGTCGGCTACCGGCTCTTTAGTAAGGATGGGCTGCACCTTAATGGGGACGTTACAGCTCTTTTGGGGAGAAAGATGGCCACCAAGTTGGAGGGGCTTTTAAACTAGGAGACGGGGGGAGGGCTCAGAAGTAGAGTCAGTCAGGAGGGAGCAGAGGACTGAAGGCAGCTGTAGGGTCAGCAGCGACAGTAGGTCCACAATGTCAATTGGCAGGTCTGTGCGGGAAAATCTCAGACCAAACAGGAATAAACATAACTGCCAATTGCGCTTAACTTCCGTAAAACTAAGAGGGGTATATGCTAATGCCAGGAGCCTAGCTAATAAAATGGATGAGTTGGAAATATTGGTACATGAGGAGGACATAGACCTTGTGGGAATAACAGAGACTTGGTTCGACCCCTCACATGACTGGCTGGCCAATATCCAAGGGTATTCGGTGTACCGGAAGGACAGGGTAGGAAAAAGAGGGGGAGGGGTATGTCTCTATGTCAAGAACAATATAAAGGTGATAGAAAGGAGTGACATTACGGATGGGATGAGCATGGATTTAGAATCTGTGTGGGTTGAACTCCATAGGGAAGGAGAAAAGGGGAAAGTAATTGTGGGGGTTTGCTATAGGCCACCTAACCAAGGGGAGGAGGTAGAGCTGGAATTCTTAGCACTAATGAGTAAAGTGGCAAAATTGGGATCAGTCGTCATATTGGGGGACTTCAATTATCCCGACATTGACTAGGACGAGGGGACTACACACTCACAGAAGGCCCGCCTATTCACGGAAACCTTACTGGATAATTACATGTCACAGTTGGTGGATTCTCCGACTAGAGAAAATGCAGTCCTGGATCTATTGATCACTAATGACCCAGACCTAATCTCGCAGGTAGGAGTCCAGGACAATCTGGGCTCTAGCGATCACAGGATGATCACATTTAGTATAAATAACAATATAACAAGGCAAGTGGGGAACATAAGAACCCTAAACTTCAGAAGGGCAAACTTTCCAAAATTGTACTCATTGATGGAAAGGGTAAACTGGGACCAAACCCTGGGATCCCTGACCACAGAGGAAAAATGGGAATGCTTTAGGAACATATTAGGCAAAGGCATCTTGCAGTGCATTCCTATGGGAAATAAATTTAGAAGAGACAAAGCCAAACCTGGCTGGCTAAACCGTAGCGTCAAAAAACTTATTAGGGGGAAAAAATTGGCCTTCAAGAAGTATAAATCAGAGGGCACAGTATCGACTTTCGAGCAATACAAGGAGGCAAATAAGAAAAGTGAACAAGAAATCAAGATGGCTAAAATCAACTTTGAGAGACAAATAGCGGAGGATAGTAAAAAAAACCCAAAGAAATTCTTTAAATATATCAACAGCAAAAAAACTAGGGCAGAGCATATTGCACACATAATTAACAATGATGGGAGGATGGTTACAGAGGACACTGAAAAAGCAACCGTGCTGAATGCTTTTTTCTCGTCAGTCTTTACACAGGAAACGGAGGGGTACACTGACCATGACTGTTTGGTTAGTAGTAATACACAGGACTTGCCACTATGGCTAACAGAGGGTGAAATCAGGGAAAGGCTGGATAAACTCAACACAAACAAATCACCAGGCCCGGATGGCGTACATCCGAGAGTACTCAAGGAACTCAGTAAGGTTATATCCAGACCACTGTTCCTGATCTTTGCTGACAGTATTAGGACAGGAGATGTACCAGGGGATTGGAAGAAAGCTAACGTGATTCCGATATTCAAAAAGGGCCAGAGGCATATCCCGGGAAATTATAGGCCTGTCAGTTTGACATCAATAGTATGTAAACTTCTGGAGGGGATGATAAGGGACTATATCGTAGAGTTTGCTAAAGACAACAACATCATCAGCAGTAATCAGCACGGGTTTACAAATGGGCGTTCTTGTCAAACCAATCTTTTAACATTCTACGAGGAGGTGAGCTGTGAGCTAGATAGGGGGAGACCAGTGGATGTGGTGTACTTGGATTTCGCTAAGGCGTTTGATACAGTTCCCCACAAGCGCTTAATTTATAAAATAAGGTCTGCAGGTATCGACAGCAGGGTTTGCTCTTGGATACGGAATTGGCTTAAAGGGCGTGTCCAAAGAGTGGTAATAAACAGCGCATACTCAGACTGGTCTGAGGTAGTAAGTGGGGTGCCCCAGGGCTCAGTCCTGGGACCAACCTTGTTCAATTTATTCATAAACAACATTGAGGTCGGGATCAGTAGTTCGATATCAGTTTTTGCAGATGACACAAAATTGGCCAGAGCAATAACTGCACAGCATGAAGCAGATATCCTACAGAATGACCTGGACAAAATTACAGAGTGGGCAATGACATGGCAAATGAGGTTTAACGTGGAGAAGTGTAAGGTTTTGCACTTGGGGACTAAAAACATAAAAGCACAATACACGTTAGGAGGGGAACCCTTGGGGGAATCAAAAATGGAGAAGGATCTGGGAGTCTTGGTTGATGATAGATTAGGCAACAGCATGCAATGTCAAGCGGCAACTGCCAAAGCCAGCAGAATATTAGCATGCATAAAGAAAGGGATGTATTCCAGAGATAAGACTATAATCCTTCCACTTTATAAAACTCTGGTCCGACCGCATCTGGAGTATTCTGTCCAGTTCTGGTCACCAGTCCTCAGGAGGGATGTGTTGGAGCTGGAGAGAGTCCAGAGAAGGGCAACTAAACTAATTAGGGGATTGGAGGACCTTGACTATGAAGAGCGTCTACAATCGCTCGATTTATTCTCCCTGGAGAAGAGACGTATGAGGGGGGACATGATAGCAATTTATAAATATCTTAATGGGGATCCCAGCTTAGAAAAAAAGCTGTTCATTCGAAGGGATTGCATGAGGACTCGAGGGCATACAATGCGATTAGAGGAGAAGCGTTTTAACCTCAGGCAACGTGGGGGGTTCTTTACTGTTAGGGCTACAAGATTGTGGAATTCTCTACCACAAGAGGTGGTTTCTGCGGGTAGTATGGTGGCTTTCAAAAGACTCTTAGACTTACATCTCAAGGATCAGAACATTCAGGGGTATGTGAGATGATTACAGCCACACACACCTACACAGGTTGAACTGGATGGACTATTGTCTTTATTCAACCTCACCTACTATGTAACTATGTAACTATGTAATTTAGCATTGATAGGTAGTGCATCTTCTTGGAATGGAAACTGTGCCAGTGAAACAATAAAGCAATAGAAGATTGTAGCAAGCTCACATGGGTAAAACAGTGATGAACCAACAGTTCATCCTCATCAAGGCAGAAAAGAAAAACACTGACAGCCAAGAAACTAGCATTTTTAGAAGAATGGATAAGCAATGGCAGTTTACATATTTCTGTCAAAACAAGTTTCCTTTCACATTTCTTCTTCTATGTTTCCCGAGGCTGTCTCCATATATCTTTCCTGGTGCATAAACTGTCAAACTGTTATATAAAAACTTTAGTATAAAATGACAGTTTTCAATATGCATAACTTTAATTATGTGTTTTACATATAATGTATAACTATCAATAGCTTATTATTGAATCTAATAATAGATGAACTAGTAAAAAAAAGCAATATCCAACTTCCTTTACTTGCAGTTTATCCTTTTTATTAGATGCCTTTCAAATCTTCCTTTTAGAACTTTTCCTTTGCTTTTATCACTGTTGTGAAGTACCAAGACTGGGAATTTAGTTTCTTGTACATTTTAGGAAAACTTGCTAGAGGCTGCATTTTTTTCCTTTCAAAAACAGCATACAAAAGAGCAAGTGAAAAGTGGCAAGCTGTAATGAGAATTTGTAAAGTTTTAGGCCAAGTGGAGATTTTGACAAGATCAAACTGAAGAAAATAAAAAAAAACCAGGTGAAAATCTGTATGTAAGTTAAGGTTAAAGAGAACCAGTCACTATGGGGCTTATGCAAGAATCTGAAAATGTAGGGGTTGAATCAATACGAATGGAAAATAAGTCGTTCACTTTGCAAGGGAAGTTGTAATTTGCAAGGGAATTTGCCCTAAAGATTAGTGAATGTAATGCAATTCTACTTGGCAAAAAATACCCAATCACATACAGGGAAAATAAAAAATAAACAGCATTTTTGCTTACACATGATTAGATGATGGTAGTCAGCAAAGCTTTACCTCATTCACTAAGCTCTGAGAAAATTTTTAGTGTCACATTAAAGCCGGCCATACATGGGTGGAATTTTGAACACATTTTCTTTCGAAAATTATAAATAAGAATTTTCGCTCAAATTTCACACTATTAATGGGCCACAGCAACAGCCAATTTTCATGCGGCCATCAAATTGTAGTGGTCGGGCATGTTGGACATTTTTTGGAAAAAAAAAAAAAAAATTTCTTAACAGTGATGGGAGAATCCTACAAGAAATATAATCGAAAAAGAAATGTGCATGAGCTGTGACCTGGAAAAGAAAGAAGATTCCAGGTCACAAAAATTAATTTCTGTAGCAACATGAGGTGAAATTGAAGGTTGAATTGAGAAATCAATGGTGACACCATCAGATCACAAAATGCATGAAATTTCAGATTTTTTAAAAGAAAATAAGTTCAGAAATCCACCCATGTATGGCCTGCATGGCTCACTTGGGGGGGGGGGGGGGGTGATTTACTAGACACTACACGTAATCTGGTGCAGCTGTGCATAGTAACCAATCAGTTTCCAGGATTTATTCTCAAAGCTTAAGGCCCCTTTCACATGGACTTTCCAATTAGGTCCTCCTGTCAGTTTTTTCAGGTGGACCTGATCGGATGCTCTATGGGGTGCATATGGAGCGGCAGATGTCAGCGGTGAAATGTCCGCTGACCCCTGCTGCTATCCGATTTGATCCTCTCTGTGAATTTTTTCCTATTTTCCATCCATCTGGAGGATCGGATCGGATAAGATCGGATGAAAACACACCTGGTCCGTTTTCATCCAATCTCGCATAGAGGAGAGCAGGGATCTGACAGGTCTGTCTCTGTAAAGTAAGCGGAGACGGACCTGTTATCCGCCTGCTCAGCGGGGATCGGCAGATCGATCCGCGCTGAGCATAACAGAGTCTCCTGGATGGAAAGCCCATGTGAAAGGACCCTAATTGAACAAGCTGAAGTTAGAGGCAAATTGGTTACTATGCACAGATTGCACCAGAATCTGGGTGCACTAATTTTAGTGAATCTCAGGAACCAGTCTCCATACATGGATCAGGCAAATAAATGATACGTATGTATCCAATCACACTGCACCAATGGAAATGTATCCCTTGGTTTGCATATGTGTTATCTGAATATATGTTGTTGTATTTACAGATATGGTGACTATTCCTTGACAAAGGCACATTACTGTAACCAAGCCGAAACGCGTTGGATTTTCTGATATTTTCTCTGCGGAGTTCCAAGCTTGATCACACGCATGGAACAACAGAGAAAAATGTTCTAAAAAAAGTCACCATTCACCCATGTCAATTAACTTTGATACTTTCCTCACCTCTTCACCAATGAGCCTTTAACCCAACACACAGGATATGTGTAATTTTTTCAAATAATATTTTAATAAATTGTTTAATTTTATTCATACATTGAAAAACTTCATTTCTATCTGCCCATAAAGTCCCATTTCTCTTTTGGTTTGAGACACCAAACCCAAACAAATCAGTATATTAACCTCCCTGGCGGTATGATTATGTCAGGAATTATGTACCAAAAGCGGTACAACTTTTTGCATGAAATTTGGCGTTATGTATTATAGGCCTACAATTCTTAGTAATTACTGACTTAAACCAGACCAAAACAAGAGTCTAGTGGACATCCCAGATGTGATAAATTTGAAACACAAACGCATGAATTATAATCTAATCAAAATATAATTTTATTATATAATATAATATATATATATATATATATATATACTATATTATATAATAAAATTATATTATTAATTCATGCGTTATATATTATATATATATGTATATATATATATATATATATATATATATATATATATGTATATATATATATGTGTATATATATATATATATATGTGTGTATATATATATCTATATATATATCTATATATATATATATATATATATATATATATATATATATATATACAGTATATACATATATATATATATATATATACATATATATATATAATATAAATGTTATGTGTTTGTGTTTTGTGCAACATTTGAATTTCCCTCCCAGTTCCACTCCCATGCACCATTGCTGCTGCAGGGAACGGAACCAGGAAGTCATCAGACCGACGGACGAGCGGCGGGGATCTCGGCTGGCGATCACAGCAATGGGAGATCAACGCTGGATCGCCAGGAGAAGGTAAGGAACACTGCTGCATGCTCTGCACATCTACCCCGAGCGTGACTCGGGGATACCGATAGTAGCATAAAAAATCCACCCCGAGTCACGCTCAGGGATACCGCTAAGGGGGTTAAGGGATGTTGGCAAAATCTTTATTTTCGGGCCACTTAGAGAATCGCAAACCCTCTTCTTCCAGTGAGTTAACCACTTACCAACCGCCCGCCGTCGATTTACACTGGTCCTTTGCGCTGCCATAACCCTGGTATTTTTTAAAATGGTGGGCAATCGGCTTTCAGGTAATGGTGGTCCCAGCGGCGGATTCACCGCGGGATCACCCTTACGGTGGGGAGGAAGAGGTCCCCCCCCCCCTCCTGCCAGCTGGGAAAATGTTCCGGTCCCGGATCCTCTTAGACAGGAAGTCGAGTGAGGACAAGATGACCCTCACTCGACTCTATGGTCTTGGAGGACTGGAGTGACGTCAAAAGTCGTTGCCTAGCAACCGGTTTAAAGAGCCGATTTTTTTAACCATTTTTTTTCTTTTTCTTTTTTAGTGTACTTGTGAGGTCTGAGGTCTTTTTGACACCAGATCGCACAATAAAGAGGTGCTGTCATTCCCATTTGTATTACAAGGAATGTTTACATTCCTTGTAATAGGAATAAAAATAATCTTTTTTTTTTAAAACTGTGTAAAAATAATAAATTAAAAAAAATTAGGGAAAAAAAATTCAAGCGCCCTGTCCCCGTTAGCTCGTGCGCAGAAGCGAACGCATACGGGAGCCCCACCCACATATGTAAACGGTGTTCAAACCACACATGTGAGGTATCACTGCGATCGTTAGAGCGAGAGCAATAATTTAAGCCCTAGACCTCCTCTGTAACTCTAAGCTGGTAATCTGTAAAAAAGTGTCGCCTATGGGATTTTTAAGCACCAAAGTTTGTCGCCATTCCGCGAGCCTGCGCAATTTTGAAGCATGACATGTTGGGTATCTATTTACTCGGTATAACATTATCTTTCAAATGTAATAAAAAATTTAGGCTAACTTTACTTTTTTCTTATTTTTTAATTCAAAAAAGTGATTTTTTTTTCCAAACAAATTGCTTTTGGATGACCGCTGCGCAAATACGGTGTGATAAAAAATATTGCAACGATCTCTATTTTATTTTCTAGGGTCTCTGCTAAAAAAATATATATGCATAATGTTTGGGGGTTCTAAGCAGTTTTCTAGCAAAAAAAAAATGATTTTAGCTTGTAAACACCCCGTGTCAAAAATAGGCTTGATCTTAAAGTGGTTAATGTGACACTGAAGTGTTTTATAAAATATTTTCATGTATGTATTCTTACCTTAAAAAGTACCTACTATTGCTCTGAGCCTCTTCCAAATCTGAAAATGTTCTTTTTTTTTTTTGCTGCTGTGATCTGACTTCCTGTTAGAAGGTGGCTACATTCATTCTTCATGGTTCCACTTTAGCTGGACTGTAGCCACCAAGGTACTCACTAATGAGATGAACTAGAGTAGGGGCACCCAACTTTTTGAAGAGCAAGGGTCACTTAATGGACTAAATAAACAGTCTTGGGCCACAATGAGTGGAGCGGGCAGATGACAGATCTGTGTCTACTCTGCATTTGCAGAACAGACATAGACACAGCCCACTCTACTCTATAAGCCCTCCGATCCTATCCACTCAGAAGGAAGAGGATGGATCCCCTTCTGTTTGTTTTAGCGGATCATAATGGAGGTAGGGGGGTGTAAATGGACACAAGTCAGTTAACATCTGCCGCTCCATATAGGTGAATGGAGGGTCCGATTGGGTCCACCTGAAAAATGGACAGGCGGACCAGATCAGAGCGATCATGTGAAAGGGGCCTAAGACTGCTTTCACACTGATGCGCTGTGGTTTTCCTGCGGGTTAGCTGCACTTTGCCATAGACTAATATTATATCTTGCCGGTGTGGTCCACTATCTGGAAGCGCACCAAACCCCCAGGTAATAACAGATGTCTATGGCTCAATGCTCAGTTTGAAAGCAGCCTAGTAACCACCGCAGAAGAGATATGCCAATATATACACTGTCATTTTAGAAGATACTGTAAACTGACCTTGAATGAAATTGAATTCCATTCAGGAATCTCTCTTGCTACAGGTATTGCTGGCTTTTGCTCTCCCAGGCGGAGTGCAATTGGTATCACTTCACCTGTGACAGGAGCCAGCCCTATACAGGAAGTATTGGCTTATGGGGCTCTGCTCCCTCCGCAGCTGTGCTTCCTCTAGCACCGACTAAGTTCTAGAACACTGATGCTCTGGGATGGTGGGTCAGGAACCTGCGATTAGAGCAGGAGTAAATGGGCCACAGCATAGGGTGGCCTGTGGGTCAGCGGTTGGGCACCCTTGGACTAACGACTAGGGTCTATGGAATTTGTAGTGTGCATAGAGCAGTTTACATAACAACACACACTGCTTGTTTGCAAACAGAAGAGGGTTCACAGGGGATGTTGCAGTGGGACATAGGATTGCCACCTGTACTGTAGCAGGATTCACCCGGACAGTCTGGGTTTTGAATCATGTGTCCAGGTTTCAGTCCGCCTGGAACCCAGACACATTATTCAGATAGCATACTTGCCAGTGAGGTAGAAATGTTCCCATTGCCTGCCATTAAAGACTTTGCCCGTCATCTCTGTTCCCGGTCCAGAAACCACACTGCCCACACATCTCTGTTTATAACTGACGTCTGTCCTCCGTGACTGATGTTTAAAGTTTACATTTAATGGCTTTTAGTGCCCCAAAACAGCAGGCACCTCTCAGGACAGACCACCAGCAGCTAAAGGACCCCTTATCTCCCTGAGTGTGTGTCTGTCTTTTGGGCACTGTGTGTCTCACATGCTGAGATGCACTTAGCAGAAGGAGCAGCAAGTGCAGCTGGTTACTGCTTGTAACATGTAGGCGAAGCCCAGTCATGGCAGCCTCAGTAGAGGGAGCTTCCCACAGCCTACAGAACTGGACAGCAGGACATAGGTATACAGTCCATCACTGGACACCACTTTTTCCTTACTGTAAACCCCACTGTTCACCTGATTACTGCCCCCTGTCTACTCCACTGCCTCCCAGTTCACCCCACTGCCCCGTTGCAGCCAGCTGCCTCCAAGTCTATCCCACTTTCCCCAGCCCACCCACTACCCCCAAGTCAATCCCTCTGTCCACTCCACTGCCCCCCAGTCCATCCTATTGCCTCCCCCCCAGTTCCTCCACTGCCCCTAGCCTATCCAACTGTCCCCCTGTCCACCCCACTGTCCCTCAGCCCATCTCACTGTCCCCTAGTCATCTCGGCTGCCCCCCTGTCCACCCCGTCTATCCTGCTGCCCCCCTGTCCACCCACGTGTGCATGTGACTAGATCCTGTTTATCCCACTATCCCGCAGTGCTTTCACTGCCCCCAAATCTATTCCACTGCCCCCCAGTCCACCCCACTGCCTCCCAATCCACTTTTCTGCCCCCTATTTACTCCACTGCCCCTCTGTTCCCCCCACTGCCCTCTGTCCACCCACTTGACTACACCTTGTCCACCCCACTGTTACCCAGTCCACCCCAATGTCCCCCAGTCCACCTCACAGTGCCTAGTCCACCTCACTGGCCCCAGTCCATCTCACTGTCCCAAGTCCATCTCACTGCCCCACAGTCCGCCCCATGGCCCCACAGTCAACCCCACTGCCCCTCAGTCCATCCCACTGCCCTCCTAGTCCACCCTGCTGCCCCAGCTTATCCTGCTGTTATCTTGCCCACTCCACTGCCCCCCAGTCCACTCTGTTGCCCCCCTTTCCACTCCACTGTCCCTCTGTCCACCCAACTGCCCCCTGTCTATCCACCTGTGCACCTGACTACACTCTGTGCATCCCATTGCCCCCAGTCTCTCCCATTGCCCCTGTGCACCCGTCTGCCACCATTATCACCTAACCACCCCTTGTCCACCCTGCTGCCCCGCTGTCTACACTTCTAACCCCCATCCACCCCAAAACCCCCCTCTTCCCCCACTGTCTCCCTGTCCACACAGCTGCCCCCTTATCCATCACACAATTCTTCCCACTGCCCAAACCGATGCCCCCCAGCCTGATCTTCTGTTCCCCTTTCCACTTCACTGCCCCCCTAGTCCTCCCTACTGCCCCTCATTCCACCCCACTGCCCCTTGCCAATGCACCTGTGCACCTGACTACACCCTGTGCACCCTGCTGCCCCCCAGTCTATCCTACTGCCCCCTTATGCACCCGACTGCCACCATGTACACCTTACTTGCCCCATCCACTCTGCTGCCCCACTGTCTACACTTCTGACCCCTGTCTGCTCCACTATGCCCTCTTCCCCCACTGACCCAAGTCCATCCCACTGCCCCAGTCCACTTAAATGCCCCCAGTCCATCCCACTGCCTCTCAGTCCGTTTTTCTGCCCCCTTTTAACAGATAACAATAACTGCCATTTTTCCCCTACTGACCAAACATAGCGGCCTTTTCCCCCTTTATTGACCACAGATATCAGGCACTTTTTTCCCCACTAACCACAAATGGGGGCAATTTTTTCCACCCACTTATCACTAGGGCCAAACATTTTTTCATCCCATTGACCACATACCTAATCATTTGTGCTCCCTAACTAGCAGTATATGGGGCAGTATAACATGACCGCTGTATATTTTGTCGTGTATTAAAGTGCTGCTGACCGCTGTACGTTACATACTTCTGAGCAAAGTGTTTATTGCCTCAACAGCTGGTTGCGGTTTTTGTCTATTTTAATTAAGGTTTTCTTTATGGCCAGCTCAGACAAGGTTTTACTTTTTTTTTTTTTAATGGTTCTTTAGGTTTAGACATGTCTGTGAGACTCCTCATTCTGAAACATTAATGGGTTAGTATGTTGTGGGTACAATGATGGTTTCTATTGCATTAGGAAAGTTTACAGCTTTGGTTTATTTAATTCAGAAATAACTGAAGTGTAATGCCTCCTAAAGCCTCATGCACTTTGGGTATTTAGCCTCTATGCCTGAGGATCCATTTTTTGTGAAGATGGAAGGCACTGGCTGCAGCCTGTAAACATTTGTCTATGATAGACTGAAAGCCGCTGTGACTAGACAGTGTACTGAGTGGTACTGATATTTAGGGCTGTATGCACCCACAAACAAATGCCTAGAATGTATGTAGTCTGTTGGGGAAATTTATCCTGGGTGCATAAGGCCCAAAAGAGAGTACAACTTTGTACAGCACCCAGCCTCATCCAGTTGCAGCATATTTCAGCCTGCCATAGACTTTGACAGGCTGCAGGCAGCAAGGATGGACACCTACAGTGGATAAAAAAAGTCTACACACCCCTGTTAAAATGTCAGGTTTCTGTGATGTAAAAAAAAAACTAGATAGAGATCAATCATTTCAGAACTTTTTCCACCTTTAATGTGATCTATAAACTGTACAACTCAATTGAAAAACAAACTGAAATCTTTTAGGAGGGGAGTAAAACTTACAAACTAAAATAATATGGTTGCATAGGTGTGCACACCCTCTTATAACTGGGGGATTTAGCTGTGTTCTCAATTAAGTAATCACATTTAAACTCAAATGTACTTTTAAATATGAGTCAGTACACACCTGCCATCATTTAAAGGGCCTCTGATTAACCCCAAATAAAGTTCAGCTGTTCTAGTAGGTCTTTCCTGACATTTTCTTAGTTGCATCCTACAACAAAAGCCATGGTCTGCAGAGAGCTTCCAAAGCATTAGAGGGATCTCATTGTTAAAAGGTATTAGTCAGGAGAAGGGTACAAAAAAAATGCCAAGGCATTAGACATACCATGGAACACAGTGAAGACAGTCATCATCAAATGGAGAAAATATGGCACAGCACTGACTTTACAAAGAACTGGATGTCCCTCTAAAATTGATGAAAAGACAAGAAGAAAACTGGTCAGGGAGGCTGCTAAGAGGCCTACAGCAACATTAAAGGAGCTGCAGGAATATTTGGCAAGTACTGGCTGTGTGCTACATGTGACAACAATCTCCTATATTCTTTATATGTCTGGGCTATGGGGTAGAGTGGCAGGGCGGGAGCATTTTCTTATGAAGAAAAAGATCTGAGCCCTGCTAAATTTTACAAAAACACATCTGAAGTCTCCCAAAAGCTGGTGGGAAAATGTGTTATGGTCTGATGAAACCAAGGTTAAACTTTGTGGCCATAATTCCAAAAGATATGTTTGGCGCAAAAACAACATTGCACATCATCAAAAGAACACCATACCGACAGTGAAGCATGTTGGTGGCAACATCATGCGTTGGGGCTGTTTTTCTTCAGCTGGAACAGGGGCCTTAGTCAAGGTAGAGGGAATTTTGGACAATTCCAAATACCAGTCAATATTGCTAGAAAGCTGAACATAAAGAGGAACTTCATCTTTCAGCATGACAAGGACCCAAAGCATATATCCAAATCAACAAAGGAATGGCTTCACCAATAGAAGATTAAAGTTTTGGAATGGTCCAGCCAGAGCCCAGACCTGAATCCAATTAAAAATCTGTGGAGTGATCTGAAGAGGACTGTGCACAGGAGATGCCCTTGCAATCTGACAGATTTGGAGTGTTTTTGCAAAGAAGAGTGGGCAAATGTTGCCAAGTCAAGATGTGCCATGCTGATAGACTTATACCCAAAAAGACTAAGTGCTGTAATAAAATCAAAAGGTGCTTCAACAAAGTATTAGTTTAAGGGTGTGCATACTTATGCAACCATATTATTTTCATTTTTTTTCCTTCTCTCCACCTAAAATATTTCAGTTTGTTGTTCAACTGAGTTGTACAGTTTATAGGTCACATTAAAGATGGAAAAAGTTCTTAAATGATTTATATTTGCAATTTAATCTTGCATGCCCTCTGCATAATTCTGCTACACATACTGCCTACCTTCATACCTTCTGCACTCATCTCCTACATACACTACCTGCTTTCATACACTAGTCTTTTGCATGTACTGCACACTGTTATAACTTCTTATCTTTGCATGTACTGCACACTACCATACCCTCCGCACTTCTCTCCTACACACATTGCCTACCATCAAACCCTCTACACTCTTTTCATAAACATGCTACCTATTTTCAAACCCTCCACCCTACTCTCCTGCAGATACTGCCCACTGCCATACTCTTTTCTCTCCTCTCTTGCATACACTACTCATCGTCATACCCTTGGCACTCTTCCGCTATACATACTACCTACTGTCATATTCTCCTCACTCCTCTCCTGCACATACTGCTTACCACCATACCTTTCAAAATCCTCTTGTGCACATACTGCTTACCACCATACCTTTCACAATCCTCTCGTGCACATACTGCTTACCACCATACCTTTCACAATCCTCTCGTGCACATACTGCTAACCACCATACCTTTCACAATCCTCTTGTGCACATACTGCTAACCACCATACCTTTCACAATCCTCTTGTGCACATACTGCTTACCACCATACCTTTCACAATCCTCTCGTGCACATACTGCTTACCACCATACCTTTCACAATCCTCTCGTGCACATACTGCTTACCACCATACCTTTCACAATCCTCTCGTGCACATACTGCTAACCACCATACCTTTCACAATCCTCTCGTGCACATACTGCTTACCACCATACCTTTCACAATCCTCTCGTGCACATACTGCTTACCACCATACCTTTCACAATCCTCTCGTGCACATACTGCTTACCACCATACCTTTCACAATCCTCTCGTGCACATACTGCTAACCACCATACCTTTCACAATCCTCTCGTGCACATACTGCTGCCACTATTCTCTCCACTATGAATCTAACTTACTAAAGCAGTCAACATTATTTAGAATGTTCCCAATGTTGCCCTCTTTATAATGGTCACACTTTTTCTAGCTCAGCAATCGTAAAGCCTTTATGATTAGGCTCCACATGTGCAAAGTGCATCGGGGGTTCTTCTATTTGTGGAGAACTGAGCTGAAGCCAATTCTCATAATTTCTCACTACTTTAGCTTTACAGTCTGCTGATCCTATGAGCAGTTGGGGCCATTTTCTTTTGTTAATGCTGTTTCCATCCTCTGATCACTTCCAATTGGAAAATGTCCCCTCTTTTAATGTTCTGGGGACAACCCAAACTTTGCAATATTCTTACACTTTTACATTTGATTATAACTGTAAACATGACAAATAGAGTAAACGACTCTTCCTATTTGGGGCACAGACAGCAACAAAAACCATATATTAGAATCCCTTTCCAATCTGCCCAAAACAAACAAAAAAAGTTTTGCCTTTTGTTTTACTTTAAGGAGAACAAAGCTTTATGGTAAGCTTGCTCTCACATTTATCTCATACTTACTTTACATATGTCCCACATGTGGAGAAGGACTACACTTTAAAGAGGTACCTTGATGTGGTGGTATGGCTCAGGGTTGGGTATCTGGATTAATTGCTAGAGGATTTCACTAGAGGGGATGTCAGAATCAGTGTAGTATACTGGAAATGTCTGCATTCATAAGCCTTTTGGGTCATAAGATGCAGCCTACGGGTATGAAACTTTATGTAGAGAAAGGTGAGTGCAAAACACAGTGCCAGCAAGAGAAGAGTTCTTGGAGGCAGTAATCTGCCATATCAGGGACTATATAGCGCAGCTGACACAGGTGGTGGAGAGGCTCCTTTCCTAGCATCAGTAGCTGGTGTAATCTGATTGCAGCACATTGTGTTCTACCTTTAGGTCTAGGTAATTCAGAGTTGTAGCTACTTCAGAATGTGCTACTTATTTTTTTAGTCTGAAGGATAAGGAAGGTTAGCTCAGAATCTAAAAGAGACAAACAGAGACATTTTTCTCAGACGTTACTGGCATTTAATGGTTGCTGGTGTCAACACTATTGGATTCTATCCAAGAAAAGACCAATAGTTGCCTGTAGGTGACATTGCTGTTACGTACTGTTAAGTATGCCATTATGTACTCTTGATTTACTAAGCTTCCACACTGCTTACTCTAGTCATAAAGCTTTAAACTCCACATATGGCTGACATGTGTGAGGAACTTGTAAGAGATTATCTGATATTAATGACTTAGCTGTGTGGAATCAATGTATCAACACCATGCATTATTAACTGTTTAAACTATACTTCTTTGAAACAAATGTGGTGCCTAGTTTTTTTCTTGAACTAAAGCACCCACGTCAACATGTGCAATTGTATCTAGTGTCTTCACCCAAGGCCCAACATTCTATTTACAAACTGGCAGGAAATGAATTCAGTTACTTACACACAATAGGAGTGTTATAAAGACTATTGTGGAAGTACTGCCAATTAAAACATGCTAATCTAAATCCAGTAATAACCTTAACAATTAATAAAATAACCTGTTTCTTCGAATAGGAGAACATTTAATCACGTCTTCTTCTATTTACAAAATATGTACATTATGAATTTATCATATTGTTATGTAAATTAATTTAAATCAGCCATGTTTGTTACTTTCAATATTAATTTAAAACTAGGCTTAGATATTAGAGCGTGCTTGAATGTGCAGTCTTGATAGGATCGCCAAATGTTCCCCTTTCTGCAGTAAATAGTAACATAATTGTACATGTTTGTTTATTGACAGCAGGTAATTATCTCAAGATAACAACAGAGATTGGTTATAAAGATTAAACATCGCCAATTAACTTTTTCTCAGAGCAAAAGTCTGTCTTCTCATCTTAATATTTATCACCCAGTGTGACCAAATTTATACAGATCAGGTGATCAACTATTATTTATAGCTACATTTATAAAAAATATATATATATTTATGCCTTTGTAAATATAAGTTGTCTTGGCACGTTTTCCTGTATTTACATTACTGTACTTTTTTCTTGGTGACAACAATGGGAAAAATATCCCACATTTTTGCTTACATCTACATCTACAATTCAGATGTTTTTAAAGTAAACCATTATAGATGGAGCTGACACATGTTTAATGCAGCAAAATGAGCTAAAGTTGCAAAAATAAACAGTCACGGTTCTTGGTGCCTAACTCAGATGCTTAACAAATTGATGAAGTAAAGGTTCCCTGGCTTCATTTAGTAAAAAATGCTAATGAAGAGCCATCCCGTATGTTATTCTACACCTGGGAGGCACACGTAATTATGTGGTTTACCAAAGTAAAGCCTAATAAAGAAATTTTCCCCTCGTAATGAGCTTGCTTTTCATGTGAATGCAGTGCTTGTGACACATTCCAGGTTATGGATTATGGAAAGTAATCTGTTATAAATACAGCACAGGAAATCAAAACTAAATAATCTCACACATGGAATGCTGTCAATGTGCTCTTAGAGGACGCACCTGGGTGAGCAGACTGTTTACAGTTTTGGTTGAAATAAGGCAACTTTAGGTTGTTCCAGTTGTGAACTTGTAATTCTGTGTTTGCCCGTTCTGTGCCGTAACTGAGTGTCTAAACAGAATATGAATAGAAATCTCCCCAGTGAGGTTACAGATAACAAAAATACCTGACAGAGGTTTTATCACTACCCCCAACTACTCACCACTATAAAAAAACAAATTATGGCTGGTTCTGGGCTTAATAAAAAGTGAATATGTTTCTCTTTCTGATCCGTATGTAAATAGATCCTAATATGCAGGCAGGATTTCTGTATTTCATGGAATAGCACTTTCACCTAGCAGCAAGAGGGTCGCTGGTTCGAATCCCAACCACGACACTACCTGCCTGGAGTTTGCATGTTCTCCCTGTGCCTGCGTGGGTTTCCTCCGGTTACTCCGGTTACCTCCCACACTCCAAAGACATGCTGGTAGGTTAATTGGATCCTGTATAAGGCTCCATTCACACCTGGGCGTTTTTGAGTGTTTTTCAGCTCTAAAAACGCTCAGAAAAAAACGTTCCAAAACGCCCAACAGGTAAAACCCCATTCATTTGAATGGCCCTGTTCACATCTGAGCGTTTTGCAAAATGCCTGTAGCTGAAAAAAAGTACATGAGCTTCTTTTTGGGCATATTACCAGCATTTTTGATAGATGTCAATGCCTGCCTCCAAAAACGCCTGAAAAAAACGCCTGAAAATCGCGGTAAAGTCGCAGTTAAAATCGCGGTAAAATGCTACGCTCAAGTGTGAATGCAGCCCAAAACTGACCTTACTATGTGTATGTATGAATGTGAGTTAGGGACCTTAGATTGGAAGCTCCTTAACCTCCCTGGCGGTATGATTATGTCTGGAATTACATACCAAAAGCGGTACAATTCTTTTCATGGAAATTTGGCGTTATGTATTATAGGCCTACAATTCTTAGTAATTACTGACTTAAACCTGACCAAAACAAGACTCTAGTAGACATCCCAGATGTGATAAATTTGAAACACAAACGCATGAATTATAATCGAATCAATAATATTATTTTATTATTTAATATATAATATATATAATAAAATTATATTATTGATTAGATTATAATTCATGCATTATATATTATATATAGATATGTGTGTGTGTGTGTGTATATATATATATATATATATATATATATATATATATACATATATATATATATATATATACACACACATATATATATATATATATAATATATAACGCATGAATTATAATTGAACCAATAATATAATTTTATATATATATGTGTGTGTGCATATTATATATATATATATATATATATATATATATATATATATATATATGCATATGCATATATATATATATATATATATATATATATATATATATATACACACATATATATATATATATATATATATATATATATATATATATATATATATATATATATATATATAGATATATATATATCTATATATATATATAATATAATATAAAGTGTGTTTTGTGTAACGTTTTTTTTTTTTTTTTTGAATTTCCCTCCCTAGTTCCGCTCCCATGCAGCATTGCTGCTGCAGGGAACGGAACTAGGAAGTGATCGTACCGACGGAGGGACGGAGGAGCGGCGGGACTCTCGGCTGGCGGTCACAGCAATGAGAGATCATCGCTGGATCGCCAGGATAAGGTAAGAGAAGCTCCGCTGCGCTCTCTGCAATCCACCCCGAGCGTGACTCGGGGTTACCGCTCCTGCAATGAAAAATCAACCCCGAGTCACGCTCGGGATTACCGCTAAGGCGGTTAAGGGCAGGGACTGATGTGAATGTTCAATGTATATGTAAAGCGCTGCGTAAATTGACAGCGCTTTATAAGTACCTGAAATAATAATAATAATAATAATAATATCACTTCTGACAATAGCCCTACATGGAACCTGTACTGAGATTTTTGGACTCTGCCATTGCTGAGCTTTGTTCATTTAAAAATGTTAGATATCTGGCTGTCTTGCTGATCAAATAGCTGTCATACTTTCTAAGTCACTGGTGTTGATTTACAAAAGGCGAATAGGCTGCTGCACTTTGCAAGACAACTACCTGCAGAGCTTAGTGAATGAGGTAAAATTTCACTTTGCAAAGAATACCCAATCAAAAGTTTAAAAAAAAGAAAAAAAAAAACACAAATTTTCCTTGCACACGGTTGGAGTAAGTGAACTACCAAATAATACAACAAGGGAGGAACTGTCCTATACTTTCTTACATTCCTCTTCAACACCACCACCAAACACCAATGAAGCATTTAAGACGAAGGGGAGTGAAAAATGTGGGATTTTAAATGTCATACACATACATATACACTATATTGTCAAATGTATTGGGATGCCTGCCTTTACACATACATGAATTTTAATGGCATCCCAGTCTTAGTCCGTAGGGTTCAATATTGAGTTGGCCCACCCTTTGCAGGCTTTAACAGCTTCAACTCTTCTGAGAAGGCTGTCCACATGGTTTAGGAGTGTGTCTATGGGAATGTTTGACTATTCTTCTAGAAAGCTAATTTATGAGGTTGGGCACTGATGTTGGACAAGAAGGCCTGGCTCCGCTCTAATTCATCCCAAAGGTGTTATATTGGGTTTAGGTCAGGACTCTGTGCAGGCCAGTCAAGTTGCTGCACCCCAAACTCGCTCATCCATGTCTTTATGGACCTTGCTTTTTGCACTGGTCCAAATCGTTTGGTGGAGGGGGGATTATGGTGTGGGGTTGTTTTTGGGTTGGGCTTGGCCCCTTAGTTCCAGTGAAGGGAACACTTAAGGTGTCAGTATACCAAGACATTTTGCACAATTTGATGCTCCCAACTTTGTGGGAACAGCCCCTTCCTGTTCCAACATGACTGTGCACCAGTGCACAAAGCATGGTCCAAATTCGGTATTTACATGATGTATTTTCAACTCCCCCCCCCCCCCCAATTTAGAAAATCAATGAAACAATGGGGTTTAGAGAGGCAAAGCAGCTTCCCGATCACCTGACCGCTGTGACTGGCTCTCACATGATCAGAAGTCCATCCTGCTGGCCCCCAATCAGACACCATGACCAGGAGCTATTAAGACAGCTTGGTCAGTGTGTTGGGGGTGTGCAGTGAGCATGTTCCCAGTACACAACCTCAGCCCACCATAGACTCATATGTGCGGCAGCTGGCCATTAAGGCTCAGTTTTCCTGCCTCCTCATATGGGCATTACACATTCTGGACTCTGACAACCAAGTAATTAGTTTTCTTAGAGGAAGACTAGCAATGGCAGTCCCTATAGATCAGCATATGGTGCCTTCAAAGAGTTTCTGTCAAAAAATTATATCCTTTACAATACAATGCATATTGTAAGTTCCACTTTGTCATTAGAATACTGTATATGTGAATCCTTACCTTGTAAAGCAACCCATACAGTTTAAACTAGAAATCAAAAGCAAGACATTATATATATATATATATATATATATATATATATATATATATATATATATATATTAATATATTACCTTTTCATTAATAGGAATAGGAAGGGTAGGGAGCTGACAGGAGCACTGGATATTTTTCACACAGAAAGAATTACAGAGAGAAAATGTTAATTTGTAATACAAGACAAGTACATTGTACAACAGGCACATATCAGGCATATGAAATGTTGGAGTAACATATTCTTTAGGTCTTAAATTTAACTGAACAGAGCATGCACTTGCAGACCTAGCATATTCTTTTGTCTCTTCCCTATTTTGCACCCCCAGCATACACCCCTCCCTTACCAGTATCTATGACAGCAGTAAAATGGCCTCTCCAATGCACAGAGCTATCCTTCCTATATGCTTTCCTGTATAAAAAAAAGGAGTGCTGGAGCCTTCTTTCATCCATTAAGCTTTACACCCTCTGCATGTATGCTCTCATCTCACTATCTGCTTTTCCTCTCACCTCAACCAGCTCTGCTTTGCAAAAGAAGATCCCCTGTTTTCTGTATGTTGGTAGGTGCAGTTAGCCTTGTCTCTTGTCTGCCACTAGATGGCTCTGTTCTCAGATAGTATGGTAAACAGAAAGTTGTAATTATGTGTTAGCTCCACCTCTAGAAAAATATTTTCCTCCTAGTGCTGTATTGGCTGGGGCTAGTGCCTACATAAATACCACTGGTGGGTGGAGCCTAAGCTAGATGGGACATGGGAGCCAGACACAGCACACACTAAGATATAATCTCCTGCAGTATTGATCTAAAGGGCCCTTAGCAGGGCTGAAGTCCCAGCAAGGTGATACAGACCATGGAAGGTCTGGACAGAGTCCTCTTATGTGAGTAGTGTTTAAAACCTGGGAATGAGTATGCCATTTGAGAGCATGCCTGACTGAACAGGGCTATAGAAGGGACAAGAAGAGAGAAACTAGTATATTAAAGAGGGCACCTTGATTCCCCCTGACCCTCAGCTGCAGGTCCTGTAGCGAGGTAATGGAAGCTAATACTGTGGACATAGTATACATGGGGAAGTGGTCCCAACTCTGTGGTGCTCCCAGGGAGAGAAGTGAAGATGTAGGGGGAAGTTGGCTTAAAAGATATGTACTTGCATTCTACATAGAAATGCCAGCTACAGAATGTCTATACCTATGTGTGGTGTTCCACGCCAAAGAATTCTGATAGTGTGTCAAATGTAATGATAGATGTCAACAAAGTCTTTGTGAAGTTAGTGTAAAGTGCAGAAAGTGCATTTTATGTGTAGACATTCCTTTTTTCTGAAATATTAGCACCTCAGGTCAGGGATGTCGTGAGTGGGTCTATATCCAGCAGTATGACATACTGTAATATGGCAGAAGGTAATCTAACTATAAGAGGGTAGCCTATCCTATCCAAGCAGTGGGCAGGAACTTGCATAGTTTGGCACCAACACCTGCCCAATCATAGTCCCCCTTGCATATCATCTGTAAGTGTCCACCCTTCTACCACACACTTACCTTTGCAATATTAATTTCTCCTCCCATGTGTTTATGTCTCTCCTTTTTTGCACACACACACAAACTGGCAAGAGCATGCCTTTTCTATCCCCAGTTTGTATCTGGTGGGCCGAGAGGAAGAAAAATAAACCTCTGAAATCTCAAGATAACTTGTCTCCACAGTAAAAAATAAAAATAAATAAATAATAATAATATTAGTAATAATAATAGCTGTCATATACTCTACATACCTCCCCTTTACATACTCCCTGCTATCATACCCTCGGCACTCCTCCTCTGCACATACTGTCATTTTTTTACCCTTTGCACACTTTCCCTGCACATACTGCCCACTGTCATGCCCTTTACATACCTCTCCTGTCATGGATATGCAATAATGTCTGGTAGCTTACCTGTTCCTCATGTCTGCATTAAGGGCCAGACTGTTCCTTCTGGCTGCTTTTATCACCTCTACTTCCTGTTCCTGGCCCGCCCAGGTCATCACAGGAAGCCTATATTAACCAGCACACTGCAGGCCTGCCTTGCTGTTCAACAGTAATAGTTCCTGTTTCCTGTTTGCCGTGTGCTTGAAACTACTCCTCTGCGTACCGACTTTGGCTTGTCTCTGACTATTCCTGTTTGCCTGTTACCCTGACCTTTGGCCTGTCCATTGACTACCCTTGTCTGCCTGTTACCCCGACCTCGGCTTACCCTTCACCATTCTGTGTGTCCTGAGTGGCTGCTTCCCTTCTCTCCCTACGGAGCATGACCTGAGAGACCCCAGGGGCCGCGACCTGGGACCAGCTGCAGCGAAGTCCATCCTCACCACTAGAGGCCCTGGTGAACACCTGCTGGGTCTTAGACTCCGCGCCCTGGGGAATCTTGGGTTCACGTTCCGGTCCATCCGCAGCAGTCTGCTATAGGGTTCACTACCTTGCGCTGCACCCCTGCCTCCAACAGGGTGCAGTTGTCACCTGGCCACAGGTGACCTGACAGTTTGAACAGCCACGAACCAGGTTGACGTGCCGCTCCCCCCAGACGATCCATTACAGGGCTTAGTTCACAGACTCGAGACGCAAGAAGCTAATCAGACTCAGGTGATGCGATTCCTGCAGGAGCTGTCTTCCCGCTTTGAACAGCTTCCGACCTCGCTGGGACTGGCCTGTCGCGCCAGTCACAGATTCTCATTCACTGAATCTACCTCCTCCAATCCGTTTTTCTGGAGACTCCAAGGCCTGCAGGGGGTTTCTTAGCCAATGCACCATCCATTTTGAGCTTCAGCCGCAAAACTTCCGGTCTGATCGGGCAAAGGTAGCCTATATTATTTCCCTCCTTTCCGGTGAGGCTTTAGCCTGGGCTGCCCCCCTATGGGAGAGGAATGATCCGGTAGTTTCCAACCTGTCTGACTTCCTGAAGCTCTTTCGTAATATCTTCGAGGAGCCGGCTCGGGTTTCTTCAGCGGCTAGTGCTCTTTTACGTCTCCGCCAAGAATCCCGTTCAGTGGGACAATATGCTCTTCAGTTCCGTATCCTCTCAGCTGAGTTGAGCTGGAACAATGAGGCCCTGGTCGGTACCTTTTTGCAGGGTCTATCTGAACGAGTGAAGGACGAATTAGCAGGAAGAACCATCCCCGTCGGTCTGGACGAGGTCATCACCTTATGTAACCAGATCGATATTCGTTTTCAGGAGAGGTCCATAGAAAGAAAACGCCAACACTCCCTGGGACCTAGCCAGTCTGAGCTCCCCTCTCTTCGTTCCGAGGAGCATCCTCTGCCTGAGGAACCCATGCAGCTGGGCCGGACCAGACTAACCCCCGAGGAACGTGCTAGGCGCAGAACTTTGGGCTTATGCCTCTATTGTGGGGGCAAGGGCCATTTTCGTGACTGTTCGCTTCGTCTGGGAAACGCTCGGGTCTAATACATTTGGAAGGTGGAGTATTGGACCCAGAAAGATCACCTTCCCGTCTTCTTCTTCCAGTATCCCTTCATGTAAGCAATTCTCCTCAATCAACCCTTGCATATCTGGATTCCGGGGCTGCCGGCAACTTTATGGACTGGAGAACTGCTTCTTCTATGAAGCTCACCCTTTCACCCCTTTCTACGCCGTTGGTAGTCTCGGCTATTGATGGATGGCCCTATTCGCTTCCAGACACTACCCATTAGGATGTCAGTAGGGATTCTCCACCAGGAGTGGATATCCTTTCTCATCCTGCCCAAAGCCTCTACTTCCATTGTATTGGGCCTTCCTTGGCTACAGCTCCACTCTCCCCATGTGGACTGGGTCTCTGGGCAGATCCTGGCTTGGGGCCCTTCATGTATCTCGTCATGTCTTTCCAAGGTGACCTCTAAGGAGAGACTTCCGGTTGCTACCACATCGGTATCTTCTGACCTTCCCGCTGCATACAGCGATTACCGGGATGTGTTCTGTAAGAAATCAGCTGAAGTGCTTCCTCCCCACAGGTCTTTCGACTGCACCATTGACCTTGTTCCCGGGGCAACTCTGCCCAGGGGTCGTACCAACCCATTGTCCATCCCTGAGACCCAGGCCATGTCTGAGTATGTCGCAGAGAATCTTGAGAAAGGTTTCATACGGAAATCCTCATCGCCTGCAGGAGCAGGGTTCTTTTTTGTCGCCAAGAAGGATGGTACCTTGAGACCCTGCATTGAATATCGAGGCTTAAACGCTGTTACTATTAAGAACCGATACCCCTTACCCTTAATATCTGAACTATTCGATAGGTTGAAGGGTGCCTCCATTTTCACCAAGTTGGATCTCAGAGGGGCGTACAACCTCATTCGAATTCGTGAAGGTGATGAATGGAAGACGGCATTTAACACTCGGGACGGTCACTACGAATACCTGGTCATGCCTTTTGGGCTGTGTAATGCCCCAGCTGTGTTTCAAAACTTTGTCAATGAGATCTTCAGGGACCTGCTGTACCAGTTTGTTGTCATCTATCTGGATGACATTCTGATCTTTTCGGAAAATCTGCATGTCCATAGAAACCATGTCCGCACTGTACTCCAGCGCCTTCGAGAGAATAATCTCTATGCCAAGCTGGAGACATGTTCCTTTGAATGTTCTGAGGTCCTATTTCTAGGATGCTTCGTCTCAAGTTTGGGCCTTTGTATGGATCCTGGGAAGGTCTTAGCCATTACCAACTGGCCCCTTCCTGCTAGTCTTAAGGCCACACAGCGCTTTCTGGGCTTCACAAATTGCTATAGGCAGTTCATAAGGAATTACTCTTCCATTGCTGCACCTATCATCGCCTTGATCAAGAAGGGTGCTAATGCCAAAGTCTGGTCCCCCGAAGCTGTCGCTGCGTTTCATGATCTGAAACAGGCCTTTGTCTCTGGACCTCTCTTGAGGAGACCTAATCCTGGGGATGCATTCTTTATCGAAGTGGACGCTTCTTCAGTGGGGGTGGGAGCTGTTCTTCTTCAACTCTTTGAGAAGAAACGTCAACCATGTGCATTCTTTTCCAAAAAAATTTCTCAGGCAGAGAGAAATTATGCCATCGGCGACCGGGAACTTCTCGCAATCAAATTGGCGCTGGAAGAGTGGCGTCATCTTTTGGAAGGTTCTCCTCACCCCATAACGATCTTCACTGATCACAAGAATTTACAGTACCTACAGAATGCTAAACGTTTGAATCCCAGACAGGCCAGGTGGAGTCTTTTCTTTTCCCGTTTTAATTTCACGATTACGTACAAACCTGGTTCCCGTAACGGTCGGGCTGATGCACTTTCTAGGTCCTTTGACACTTTGGACGAGGAGTCCACTCCTGAACCTGAGCCGATCATCCCCACTTCATGCATTATTGCCCATTCTACCACCCTGGACTCGAAGATTCCTCCTGGTAAGACCTTTGTCCCCACTGAGCTAAGAACTAAGATTCTTCGTTGGGGGCATGATTCCAAAGTGGCAGGCCACGCAGGGTTTCTCCGCTCCTTCTTGCACATCTGCCGTCACTACTGGTGGCCTAATCTCCGCTCGGAGGTCAAAGACTATGTCAAGGCTTGTCATGTCTGTGCTCAGTCTAAATCCTCCACACAAGCTCCTGCTGGTCTCCTCATGCCTTTGCCCATTCCGAAGGAACCCTGGGCTCATGTTGCCATGGATTTTATCACCGATCTCCCACTGTCGGACGGTAATACATTTGGGTGATAGTCGATTGGTTTTCCAAGATGGCTCATTTTGTTCCTCTTCCTGGTCTTCCTTCTGCTCCTGCCTTGGTTCCCATTTTTATTAGAGAAATTTTCCGCCTCCATGGGGTTCACATTGTTTCTGACAGGGGCGTTCAATTTACGTCTCGTTTCTAGAGAGCCTTTTGTAAATCCCTCAATATTGCCTTGGATTTTTCCTCTTCTTACCATCCTCAATCTAATGGGCAGACGGAGAGAGTTAATCAGGAGTTAGAGGTTTTTCTTTGCACCTTAGTCTCCGCTCATCATGACGATTGGTTCTCTCTACTTCCGTTTGTGGAATTTTCACATAGCAATCATGTAAATACCAGTTCGCAGAAAACACCCTTCTTCGCAGTTTATGGAAGACATCCTCAACTTCCGCTTCCCATGGCCTGTTCTCCGGATATCCCAGCGTTGGCTTCAGCTCAGGAGTCCTTCAATTCTATCTGGAGTGACGTTCACGATTCCCTCCGGGCAGCTGCCGACAAATTCAAAGGCTTTGCTGACCGCCGCAGGCGTAAACCACCTTCTCTTCAGCCAGGGGACAAAGTTTGGCTCTCCACCAGGAACATCAAGCTTTGAGTGCCTTCCCTGAAGTTTGCTCCAAGATTCATTGGTCCATATACCATAATTTCTAAACTGAATCCGGTTTGTTTCAAACTTCAGATCCCCAAAAGCCTCAGAATTGCTAACTCCTTCCATGTTTCCCTTCTGAAGCCTTTAGTCCTCAATAAGTTTTCTCGTCCTTTCCCTACCATGGCACCGGTCTCTGAGGATAATCAGGAATATGAGGTCAGTCAAGTTCTGGATTCCCGACTCTGTAGAGGCGTTCTTCAGTACCTTGTTCATTGGAAAGGCTTTGGTCCTGAGGAGAGGTCTTGGGTTCCTGCATCGGAGGTCTTTGCACCTCGTCTGATAAGAAGGTTTCATCTGAGGTGTCCCTCTAAACCTGGGCCCAGGCGGGGTAGGGGGAGGCCTCGTAAGAGGGGGGGTACTGTCATGGATATGCAATAATGTCTGGTAGCTTACCTGTTCCTCATGTCTGCATTAAGGGCCAGACTGTTCCTTCTGGCTGCTTTTATCACCTCTACTTCCTGTTCCTGGCCCGCCCAGGTCATCACAGGAAGCCTATATTAACCAGCGCACTGCAGGCCTGCCTTGCTGTTCAACAGTAATAGTTCCTGTTTCCTGTTTGCCGTGTGCTTGAAACTACTCCTCTGCGTACCAACTTTGGCTTGTCTCTGACTATTCCTGTTTGCCTGTTCCCCTGACCTTTGGCCTGTCCATTGACTACCCTTGTCTGCCTGTTACCCCGACCTCGGCTTACCCTTCACCATTCTGTGTGTCCTGAGTGGCTGCTTCCCTTCTCTCCCTACGGAGCGTGACCTGGGGGACCCCAGGGGCCACGACCTGGGCCCAGCTGCAGCGAAGTCCATCCTCACCACTAGAGGCCCTAGTGAACACCTGCTGGGTCTTAGACTCCGCGCCCTGGGGAATCTTGGGATCACGTTCCGGTCCATCCGCAGCAGTCTGCTATAGGGTTCACTACCTTGCGCTGCACCCCTGCCTCCAACAGGGTGCAGTTGTCACCTGGCCACAGGTGACCTGACATCTCCTTTGTACACCCCCTGCTCTCATACCCTCCTGACTCCTGCCTTTCACATACTGCCTGCTCCCATACCCCTAGCACTCCTCCCCTGCACTCACTGCCCACTATCATACCCACTGAACTCATTTTCTGCACATATTGCCCACTAAATCACTAAATTACTCTGAAGATTTAGCTGTGGCAGTAGGGTTTTGAAAGCTGCTGCAGGTATGTTCAAATACATCTATTGAGGCTGAGTACCGGTAAATAGATTCTTGTGTACGAAACATGCACCAAGCATCCCCTTTTGATCTAAATATGCCTTAAAGTTAATCTGTTCACAACTTTTCTAAAAGTCAGTTCTTGAGTAAACTGACCTTGGGTGTGCCTCCTGAATGTCATTATTTCCCATAGGTGTGCACAGCCTATTGCATTAGAGCACTTCAAAGCTCAAACATATATATGTGTATATATACTGATGGTGTCAGTAGAGCAGTGGGCGGTGTCAGTAGGGCAGAGATTGGTGTCAGTAGGAAAGTGGATGGTGTCAGTAGTTTTCATTTTATTATATTTTGTTTTTTTCAATTATTTTTTCCAATTTTATTTTTTCAATTATTGTTTCACAATTTTTTTAGAAGCCCCATTAGGGGGCTTTGCTGAAATATTAGGGGTTTAAACAGGAGCAATCTGCACCACACAGGGTTTATTAGCAGTGATAGAAGTAACTGTGTTTAAGTAAACGGCGTTACTTAACGCAGTTACTTTAGAGGGTAACGAGTAATCTTACTAAATACTCGTCCCCTCAAGGTAATGCCTTTGAAATTACATTGGCCGAGTTACCGCAATTACATCTACCGCCACTAGACGGCACTAGTGTAATTCCTCCTCTCCTCTATGACCGAGGCCGGCGCTGTCTGCAGCACTGGCCTCAGTCGATGAGAGAGAGAGGCAGCAGCACAGGCCTGGAGGAGGAGGACGGAGCCAGATGGACCCAAGTGTGCATGGGCAGGCCACACACCACCAGCAGCAGCCAGCCACTACCACCAGCAGCAGCCAGCCACCACCACCACCAGCAGTCAGCCACCACCACCAGCAGCCAGCCACCACCAACACCACCAGCAGCCAGCCACCACCAGCAGCCAGGCAGCACTGCAGCAGCAGCACAACAGGTACCAAAAACAACAAAAAAAAACTCAGTCACAGACAGTCAAGACAGGAGGACTCAGGACTCAGATCCCCACAGTGCGCCACACCACCACCAGCCACCACCACCTACCCACCCTATATACCCATTGACCCCTATATACACCTACCCACCCACCCTATACACCCACTGACCTCCAAATACACCTACCCACCCACCCTATACACCGTCAGTGTACCACGCAGGTACCACAGTGCCACTCTCAGCAAATACCACTCAGGTACCACTAACCAAATACCACGCATACAAGGGGCATATAAGTTATTTGAAATATTTGATTGTTTTTTTAAGGTAACGCAATAGTTACGTTCCCTGGTAATTAGTTACTTTTTTACTGATGTAACTCAGTCACTAACTCAGTTACTTTTTGAGAGAAGTAACTAGTAACTATAACTAATTACTTTTTTTAGGTTACATGACCAACACTGGTTATTAGGGTGTTCCCAAGCATACCTGGCACACCCTGTGTGCACGCCTATGCTATTTCCTCACATAATGACCTGTGAGAGCCATGTCGAAACTGCTGATGTGAGTAGAAATTTTACCAATACTCTTTTGTGGTTTAATCTTCTGAAGCCTAATTTAGCTGTTCATAATGACAACCCTACTCTTGTTGGAGCAGGAGCGTATGTCAAAATGAAAAAATAATTTAATCTGACCTTAGGTGTTCTTTTCTTTAAATGGCTATAACAAGAGACTTGTTTTATGCCAAGTGATTAAGGGTGTTTTCACACTAGCACTTTTGGTGCGCACCCGGGTTCGATTGATGTCAGAATTCCGTTCTTTTTGATGATGTGAACACTGTCTTTGAACTCGGGTGCGCATCTGCGAACTGTACCCGAGTCCAATTAAAAAGGGTGGTCTGGGGTACGGTTCATGTGAACTCCAGTACGGTTCGCTTCTGATGAGAATGTAATCGTACCAAAGCAAGCAATTCTATCCATTTTGGCACCTTCTTGTTTACATCGGTTGCCAAGCAACATGAGTACGCGCCGGCTGCTGCTTGATGACACAAGTGTACCTCGGTTCGGATACAAAAATCAAATGTGAACACAGTCCATCGGGGGCAGGGGGAGGGGGGAGCAATCAAACTCGGGTTCGGACCAGGCAATCGCACCAAGTGTGAAGACACCCTAAGAATGGGAACATATGGTCAAATATCTAGCTGTTTCCAAACCATGGGCATAAGGAAGGGTTCCTGGAGTCAGACATTCCCATAATCCACCATTATGCCAGACCCTCCATTTACACAGACTTACCCAGCACAGTACTTTAAATGGTACAGTTAGTGATGTCATCTAAATATTTAAAATTACAACACTGCCTTGCCTTTTAATAGCCTTAAATAGGAAATTTTTTTTGATTTTATAAAAATTTGAAACAAATAAACATAAACCTTTAATACATGGGACCCCTGTAACACTGGATTCACAGAGAATTATGTTTTTTGTTTAACCACTTGACCTCCTGAAGATTTACCCCCCTTCATGACCAAGCAATTTTTTGGGATATGGCACTGCGTTACTTTAACTGACAATTGCGTGGTCGTGCGACACTGTACCCAAATAAAATGTATGTCCTTTTTCCCCACAAACATAACTTTCTTTTGTTGGTATTTGATCACCTCTGCATTTTTTTTTGCACTATAAACACAAAAAAAAGCAACGATTAAAAAAAAAGAAAACATTTTTTAATCTCTGCTATAAAACACATCCAATTAAAAAAAGAA
The DNA here is from genome assembly GCF_965119305.1 of Pelophylax lessonae. Lineage (NCBI taxonomy): Eukaryota > Metazoa > Chordata > Amphibia > Anura > Ranidae > Pelophylax > Pelophylax lessonae. Next base: position 248,171,801 of record NC_138771.1, on the reverse strand, counting down.
AAAAAAAAAAAATTTCTTCATCAATAAGCGTATATTGATTGGTTTGCGCAAAAGTTATAGCGTCTACAAACTATGTGATATTTTATTTATTTATTTATTTATTACTGGTAATGTCAGTGATCAGGGACTTATAGCGGGACTGCAATATTGCAGAGGACATTCTAAAACTTTCAACACTTTTTGGGAACCAGTGGCAAAATTAAAGTGATCAGTAGAAAAAATATGCACTGTCAGTGTACTAATGACACTGGCTGGGAACTTCAGGGGCAATCAAAGGGTTAACTATGTGTCTAGCCTGTGGTTTTTGTCCCCTAAACTGTGGGAGGTGCTTTTACTAGGGGAAGACTTGATTCCTAGTAGCTGTTTTGCAGAGACACAGGATCAATGCCTTCCCTCTTATCAGAACGGTAATCTGCCTTGTTTAAAAAGGCAGATCGCAGTTCTGTCTCTCTGTCTGAGGATTGGTATGTAATGACAGCGCAAGCGAGCTCAGCGCAATCAAGCTGCCGGCGGTACGCATTTGTGCCCTCTACCCGGCACTACAGGATCACACATATACAGTCAGGTCCATAAATATTGGGACATTGACACAAGTCTAAACTTTTTGGCTCTATACACCTGCCACAATGGATTTGAAATTAAACAAACAATATGTGCTTTAACTGCAGACTTTTAGATTTAATTTGAGGGTATTTACATCCAAATCAGGTGAACGGTGTACGAATTACAATGGTTTGTATATGTGCCTCCCACTTTTTAAGGGACCAAAAGTAATGGGACAATTGGCTGCTCAGCTGTTCCATGGCCAGGTGTGTGTTATTCCCTCATCTAAAAAAGCCTTCACAGTTCTGGAACAACATCCTATGGGCAGATGAGACCAAGATCAACTTGTACCAGAGTGATGGGAAGAGAAGAGTATGGAGAAGGAAAGGAACTGCTCATGATCCAAAGCATACCACCTCATCAGTGAAGCATGGTGGCGGTAGTGTCATGGCGAGGGCATGTATGGCTGCCAATGGAACGGGTTCTCTTGTATTTATTGATGATGTGACTGCTGACAAAAGCAGCAGGATGAATTCTGAAGTGTTTTTCGGGCAATATTATCTGCTTATATTCAGCCAAATGCTTCAGAACTCATTGGACGGCGCTTCACAGTGCAGATGGACAATGACCCGAAGCATACTGCGAAAGCAACCAAAGAGTTTTTTTAAGGGAAAGAAGTGGAATGTTATGCAATGGCCAAGTCAATCACCAGACCTGAATCTGATTGAGCATGCATTTTACTTGCTGAAGACAAAACTGAAGGGAAATGCCCCAAGAACAAGCAGGAACTGAACACAGTTTCAGTAGAGGCCTGGCAGAGCATCACCAGGGATGAAACTCAGCGTCTGATGATGTCTATGCATTCCAGACTTCAGGCTGTAATTGACTCTAAATGATTTGCAACCAAGTATTAAAAAGTGAAAGTTTGATTGTTAATCTGTCCCATTACTTTTGGTCCCTTAAAAAGTGGGAGGCACATATACAAACTGTTGTAATTCCTACACCATTCATCTGATTTGGATGTAAATATCCTCAAATTAAAGCTGAAAGTCTGCAGTTAAAGCACATCTTGTTTGTTTCATTTCAAATCCATTAATTAAGCCAAAAATATTAGAATCGTGTAGATGTCCCTATATTTATGGACCTAACTGTATAGCAGGCGCTAAGTGGTTAAAGAAAAAAAAATAGCAGAATTTGTTTGCTTTCAGAAACACTCTCTCTGCTTAAAAACTCCAAGAGAAGGAAAGTGACAGCATTGAATCATGCCTCTGACATATTCAGTAGGTGTGTGTAAATTTGAGCTTGAGCCATTGAGCTCTGTGAATAATGTTTTTTTTTTTTTTAAACTGTTAAGAATAGACTTGTAACTATGTGAAAACAAACCTAGGACTTCACATTCTGGCCAGAAACATAAGTATGATTGTTTTAGAGGCAATATTTCATTTAGCTAAAAGAAAATATTTTTAATGTTTTAGTCCGCAACATATACAGTATACAACATATACTCTGCCAGGTATACAGAAATAGTGCTTCTGTGTAAAATATGCTGTTGTACATCATATAACTACAAAAAATGTTGTGGAGGTTAATCCTAGCAGCAAAAGGGTCGCTGGTTCGAATCCCAACCACGACACTACCTGCCTGGAGTTTGCATGTTCCCCGTGTGCCTGCGTGGGTTTCCTCTGGGTACTCCGGTTTCCTCCAACACTCCAAAGACATGCTGGTAGGTTATTTGGCTCCTGTCTAAATTGGCCCTAGGATGTGTATGTATGAATGTGAGTTAGGGACCTTAGATTGTAAGCTCCTTGAGGGTGAGGACTGATGTGAATGTAAAATGCTGCGTAAATTGACATTGCTAGTTATATAAGTACCTGAAATAAATAAAATAAATAAATAAATAAGACAGTATAACACAATTAAACCCATGATGCTAGAAATCAAATAAAAGCAGTGTTTCAAAAAGGTGTGCTTTTTGGTAGTTTCATCTGAGAAATTCAGAACACATACTAAGAAGAAAACATTGAAATTAAAATGTGTTAACATGGGGTGATATTGTATTGTTTAATGCAGCATCTATTCTTCAAAAGAATGTTTGATTTTTTTCAGAACTACAGTGCCACCTTCTGTTCGGCCACATTAAGATTAGAAAGGTATACATGAAGTGCACAAAGTTCAGAAAGTCTCACAATTTATAATAGAGGTCAGTAGTTTTTTTATGTGTTATATACCATATGTAAATGACAAAATGTGAGCATGATTGGGAAATACAAAATATTTATTACATAAACATATTAATTGATATGATTCCTATTTTTTTCTTTCCATGCCCATGATTAAGTGCCTGATAATGCTATGACAAAGAAACAGTTTGTTTTTCTACATCATTTTTGGGATGCATTAGTGGAAAAGTGTATACATGGATCAAGTGTGAGCTGAAAGTAAATCAGTGAATTGTAAATTCTATTTTAAAAAACATGATTCAAAGATTTAAAGCATAACTCTGGGTTTAGTGGATGAATACATATTTGTGAACTGCCTTATCATGCTGAAAGATTTGTAACTCTGTTCAGCCACTCTTGTGATTGAAGCTCCCATGTCAAATAGACCGGAGTACTGGACCTATCTTTGGACTGCATTACAGTTAGAGTAATCTTCAGCATTGTCTCTGCAAAGCAACAGGTTCACTTTAACTTTCTGTCTCCCCAGCTCCACATGCATCTCATGCTTTCATTCAGCTGCAGGGATTTAGGAGCGATAGACATTGCCCTGTGTGAGCTATGAGTCGCTTATGTTGTAGCATACAGTACACAGGAATATGGACTTCCTATATGACCAAGCAGAAGTCTGGTGATGGGCTTAGCACTGTCATATGGAGTGACAATTAAAAAAAACTTCTAAAAGCTGAGCAGTGTGGGAGCAAAGAAATGGTGAGTATGTAATGCTGGGAAGTGTGATTTAAAGCAAACCTGTTGCCCTTCATTGGCAAAGCACACATTTGCATTAAGTTGTACAGCCTGCTCCAGGGCCTGCCCCAGCTTGTGCTTGTACAATCAAGGAATAGCTGTACATTCACAAGGTCATACCTGTGCTCTCCCCGATTAAAACCGTATTCTTGATAAAACTGTGCAAAGCGATAGACCCCTGACGATCTGGCTCTCCGTTTCCCAGTCTGAATTCTGCTGTACAAAAGAATAGAGGTGGCTAATATCAAGATTCCTATTTCTGCTAGTTGCATTTAAAATATGTACATTTAATTATTATTACAGAATACACAACTGCAATTTTTTTGAAATATCTGCCTGGATTTTTATAAATGCAGCATAGCAATCTCTATATGTCCTTCTAAACTCAACCAAACCAATATTGGGCAACTCAACCAATCTTATAAAACCATGAAAGGATGCAATGTAGTGGCATTCTAAAATGTATCAGTGATCTATCTGCCAACAAACATGTAATAGAAGGGCCTGCTTTATTGGACATAAATTTGATCATTTAGTTTCGGTAGGTCCTCATATTACATATTGTATTTGGCATGGTGAGCTTAAAACTGAAATGAAAATGTCAGTAAAAAGCACTGAAATGGGAAAATGTTCCCCTCTTTTATTCGTCACAGTAGTATGTATGACAAATTTGAACCCTTGATTCATTAGGACGCATTGTCTGCTACTACATTTTATATAAGACACCTAGGCAGAATAGGAAGGGTTTTTAAAGGGTAACTACACTTTCGTGGGGAAAAAAAAAAAGTGAATAAAGAAAAAACAATATAGCATATACAATTGTGACACAAATCATATTGTAATTGAATGTTATTAAAAATTACCTTTCCTTTTCAATCTGCAGCTGTTGTAATTTTCTAAAAATTCAATGCAATATGGCTACTTGGAGCTGTTCTGTACACATAATGTGTACTGACCACACCCCAGAAACATAATTTCCTGCTTGTGGGATTGGCTCACCAATTTTCCCAGAAGTCTGCCTAAGATACAAGTCAGATTTCTGGCATCCCCTGCAACAGAAATGTCATTTTTGGTGAGATACTCCCAATAGAAACAAAGGGATGTAGGCCCAGCAGATTTCCTCATTAGTGCTCTGCAGCTGCACAGCTGACAGTTAATTATGAAACCACTCCCATTTGACCCACTCAGCACAGAGGCACAGAGGAACAAATAATGATTTCTTCAGAATAACAAAAGGTAGGAATCTGCAACAAAGTTTTTTAAAATCCTTGTAATGTACATAGATCACCCAGAGGGGAATTTATTTTTCTCAACAAAAGTGGAGTTACGCTTTAATGCTGTCTATATCCATATGGTTAGAGAGTGAGAAGTTGTTTTTGTTTACATATGGTTAGAGAGATTTCCTGTGGAGAAAACAGTACATTTCTCCATTAGGGACACAGAAATCAATTGAAACTTTTTTACAGTTGAGTGGGAAGAGAAAGAAACTCTTAATTTTGTCTCTGTTGACATCAGAAAGACTTTTCCTTACTTTGTTTCCTGGTAACATTGGTTGCTGGAAGAAAAAGTAAGGGAAAATATTCCTAATATTCACAAGAAAAAAAGCATATAGGGCAGAGGTGTCCAAACTTTTGAAGAGCAAGGGCCACTTAAGCGACTTAGTAACTGGTTGCAGGCCTCAATGAGCGGAGCAGGTGGATGACAGGTCCATGGCTACTCTGCATATTCAGAGCAGACACGGACACAGCCTGCTCTACTCCAAGGGCCCTTCAATCCTATCTGCCCAGATGGAAGGGGACAGATCCCTTTCTATTTTCATTTAGCAGATCAGATTGGAGGTAATCAGGTGTAAATGGACAGAAATCTGTTTACATCTGCAGCTCTATAAAGGTAAATGGAGGGTCTGATTGAGTCCGCCTGAAAAACAGACAGGTGAACCTGATAAGACTGACTGTGTGAAAGGCTGCTTTCACACTAATGTGTGGTGGTTTACCCACACCGCGGGTGCAGCGCAGTGCACGTGTGGCTTTCCTGCGGGTTAGCTGCACTTTGCCATAGAATTCTATTTTGAAAGTGCACCAAACCTGCAGGTAATAACAGAAGTCTATGACCCAATGCAGGTAACCTGCAAGTGCACTGCACCTGCAGATCAGTTTAAAAGTAGCCCAGTGTAGCTAGTGTATCAGTGTAGAGAACAGATATGCCCATTGCTGTTTGATTTTTATTAAAAACTGACCTCAATCTTCACTTTAGGCAGGCATGGCTGGCTGCTGCTGTCCCCCAGGTGGGTATGGCTGGCAGCTGCTACTGACTTTCCCCCAGGGCAAGTATGGCTGGTGACTGCTGCTGGCTGTCTGCCTCCCTGGCTGTCCCCCAGGGAGGGTATGGCTGGCAGATAATGCTGACTGTCCCCCAGGGTGGGTATGGCTGGCAGGTACTGATGGTTGTCCTCCACAGTGGGTTTGGCTGGCATGTACTGCTGGCTGTCCTCCACAGTGGGTTTGGCTGGCATATACTGCTGGCTGTCCTCCAGGGTGGGAATGGCTGGCAGGTACTGCTAGCTGTCTCCCTGAGAGAGTATGGCTTGTGCGTATTGCTGGCGGATACTGTTAGCAAGTACTACTGACGGATATCACTGGTGGGTACTGCTGGCGGCTGCTGTCCCAGGCGGAGTGCATTTGGTATCAGTCCATCTGTGACAGGAGCCAACGCTATACCAGAAGCATTGGCTCTGCTCTCTACTGGAGTGGCATGCTTACTCTAGTGTGGGCTCCGTTCTCCACACTGATGCTTGGGGATGGTGGGTTGGGAACCCATGATATGGGCTTGCTGACCCACCATCCCAGAGCAGGAGGTGGCGGACCACATCAGAGGGAGCCGTGTGCCACATGTGGTTGGGCAGACCTGATATAGGTGTTTATTTACTAAAACTGGAGAGTGCAAAATCCGGTGCAACTGTGCATGGTAGCCAATAAGCTTCTAACTTCAGCTTGTTCAGTTAAAGCAGAGTTCCGGCCTCGGGGGTCAATTTGAGCTAAAAATACCCCCGAGACAGTCAGGGATAGTACATTCCATAATGGATAGCCTCTGAACTGTCCCGGGTCGCACTTACCTGTAAGAAGAAATACTTACCTTGAAAATTTATTTTCCAGCGCTGCCATCTCAGGTGTGGGCAGCTGAAGACGCAGCGTCCCTCTTCGTGTCCTCTTCCGTGACGTCGGAAGTCCCACAATGCACTGCACCGGCCCCGCTTGTCACTTCCGGTGCAGGCGCGGCATCCCTGCACAGCTTCTGTGCATGCCCGGAAGCTGTTTAGCAGTGAAACCGGAAGTGACGAGCGGGGCCGGTGCAGGCGCATTGATTCCTGGGAGCGATGACGTTCAGCTCCCAGGAATCATCGCAAACCGGAAGTGACGGCGTGGGCAGCGGCCGCAGAGGGAGGAAGTGGAAGGAAGGTGAGTATATTTTCTTCTATAATAAGGTAAGTGACCAAAAAAAAAAAAAATCGGCTCTATCCATTTCTCTTTCAGGTTGCCCTCAGCAAGTGGATGGTCCAAAATCGATTTTTTTTTTATTTTGAGGCCGGAACTCCGCTTTAAGGTTTGACAAAAAAAACCTGGAAGCTGATTGATTTCTTTGCAGAGCTGCACCCGATTTTGCTCTCTTTAGAGAGGGGAGTTTTGAACGTACCTAAAAACTGTTATCAAGATTTTTGACTAAAAACAGAGACACGCTGTACCACTGCTTTCTACTTATCAGTAAACGTTATTGTCATTTTGAGCAACAATACATAAGTGTATTAAATGTATTTGATGTTTTACACATTATAGTATATACACCACTGCATTAAATCACCAAGATTATCAAAGAAATGTGGCATTTCAACTTTAAATGTATTGGTCAATCACAATCCCTGGAGTTCATAGAACTCAACAATGAAATGGCAACATTTCATTCTTTGTGTGTTATTAGTTTAAGCAGACTGTGATTGTCTATTGTTGTGACTTAGATGATGATCAGATCACATTTTATGACCAATTTGTGCAGAAATCCATATAATTCCAAAGGGTTCACATACTTTCTCTTGCAGCTGTATATATATACTGTATATATATATATATATATATATATATATATATATATATATATATATATATATATATATATATATATATACAGTGCTTTAAGTGGCCCAAAAGAGGTGCCGGTACTCTATTATAGCCTATAACTTTTTTCGCCCCCCCTCACCCCACATCAGGGTCCCCACAGAGCACCCCCCCCCCCCTGGCCTGGGCTGGGACTTTGGAGCAGGGGGACTCACTGGTGGTGACTGGTCTGGCTCTGGAGTGGGAAATATTCTTGGGGGGGGGCAATTGAGGGCGCAGATGTCCAAAATGAGCGTACTGGTACGCTAAGGCGCACGGAGAGGTGGCTCAAGAGCCATATTTGGAAGTGGTGGTACTGAGTACCATTGCATACCGGCCCACTTAAAGCACTGTATATATATATATATATATATATATATATATCTATATATATATATAGATATATATACTTTAACTTATTTATAGTTATTTATTATATTATAATTTATGATTTTGTGTTTCAAACTTTTTAATACCCGAGATGTTATAAAGAAGAACGCACAGTAAAAAAAAATCATATGTAAATAGTTGGTTTGTGCTGCTCGTCCTTAAGAATTACATGCAAAATATTTCTACCGCTTTCAGCACCTAAAATCGGAAACAATCATACTGCCAGGGAGGTTAATAAGGTTCATGCATGTATGCTGGCTCATCAATTTGTCAATGTTGTGGAATAGTGGGGTTTGTTTTTTTATGTATATATATGGGGATTTCGATCATATTAAGCAAACTTCCTGTTGATACTAGTTGCTTAGCAGTTAGGGCTATTGCATTTTCTGTTTCAGTGTTTTTTCTGTTTAAATATTAATTTTTTAGGATATATGCCACATGTGAGCCTAACAAACGCTGTTTAACAGCTTTATTCAACAAATGTTTTTAGTTTACCTGATATTGAAATCTTCATTTCAAACAGTGCTGAAACATTTGCTTGTAAGGCGTTAACTATCTAGCTTAGCTATAAGTGAAACTGCGCATTCCACACATCTGGTAAATAGTTTTCTGCACACTTCTAAAGTAACAAAGCATTTCTTAATGTTTGAATATTTGAATGCTAGAATTCCATGTAGTGTTTAGTAGTAAAAAGAAAATGAAAATGTCACTTACAACTGTAATAAAGAGTATTGAACGCAAACCTGAAATATTTTGATGGATCTTCCATGCTCCACTAAAATAATTGATCCCTACACCAGTCAGTCATACAGGGGGAGATTTAATAAAACTGGTGCACTCAGAATCTGGTGCAGCTGTGCATAATAACCAATCAGCTTCTAAATTCAGCTTGTTCAATTAGACTTTGAATAATAAAATCTGGAAGCTAATTGGTTTCTATGCAGACCTGCACCATATTTGGAACTCTCCAGTTTTAGTAAATCTCCCCCACAGGCTTCTACGCTGAAAGACTAGTTTTAACTAAATTATATCACTGTTTCACCAGAGAGCTAACACAAGCCCAGAACACAGGGAAGCAAGCTAGAGTTATCACCAAAGCCAACATTTTCAATGTATAATTTAGTTTTGTTACAGTCATAGTCATTCCTGTCTGAACAGTTGCAATTCAATTCAGCAGATAACCTATGGCTGAGGAGAAAATGTATTAGCTGTTAAAAGTAGCTGCAAAGAAAAAACTCTCTGTAACTCATGTTGCAGCCATTTTTTTCCTATACACTTTCTAGTGGTGGATTAAATGGCCTCTAAGGTGGTTGGACTTGACTCCAAGTCACCAGCATTTTAGGGCAACTGAAGTCACAACATTATTATTATATGTAATGTATAGTCACAGGGATAGCCAAATGTCTAAAATGACATTTTTGAAAGTATCACAATTCATCAAAGAAAAGTAATTTTTTAACAGAGAAACAACAGCAACTGCTTTTTTTCCCCCACTATTGCAAATTAATATTCATCATGCAACCACACTTTGTTGTTCTTATTTTATATAATATCTGTATTTTAGCATTTTTATGTTGGCATAGTAACAATTCATATAATCTTGAGATTCACAATTATCCCACAAATGATTAAAATCAGATAACTAAAACTACGGTACAGGTGAATAATTGCTATTTTCTGTTTGAAATTAAAACTTAGACTGACGTTCTTTACATTTATTCACTAAAACTCATTACATGGCTTAAAGAAAAACAGATGGATGCCTACACAGAAGAAACTGAAAAGTAAAAAGGTCACATTGCTCATTTCAGGATAGGATGAAGAATAAATTGATTAAATTCAAGTTTCTCTCCTCCCAAAGCTGATATGAAACATAATTGTCTATAAATATTAGATAGAATCTACTTTTTGATCCTTAAAGCCAAATAACTTTAGAGACTGGCAAGTCACTTTGTAAATACCATGACATGTCCCTTGGGACCAAGTAAAGCATTAGACAGAGAGAGCATATTCATAATAGTTTCATTACTTAGTGATTTCACGAAAAAGCCTATGAATTGATGCTAGTTTTATGGGAATTTTCAACACAAAGTTCAATTTTAGAAATCCACAATGAATAGTAAAATGAATTACATACACAAACCATTTATATTCACATATTTCACCTAACTCTGCAATACGCCTAGAGTACAGCAGAATTGACAGTAATTTATTTTACAAAATAGATGCTAGAGTGGAGTCCCCATAGAGTAAGGCATAACAGGAGGCTTTATCCTTCATGGAACAGAAAAGAAGAAGCAAAAATTGCCAAAACTGGTTACTTCAGGACCACCATAAAAAAAAGAAAAAAAGAAAAAGGATTGTGTCCTATGGAAAACACTAAATAAGAAGATACTATAAAGGTATCTGGGTAAATTTTGTTTTTTAAATTACATTTTAAAATATAGAAGTTTAAAGTTAAAAAACCTTTTCTGTATATATATTTATATATGTATAATAAAGGATTTACAGAGCATTACAGAATACTAAGGAACAGCAGTGACAGCCTTTACTGAAGAAAGATTTTTCTAATGGAAACCTCCAACAATTTCCTCTTACAAAGGAGTAACTTCTCCGACTCATTCATTTGTGTGTGTAAATTTCAAAGTGAAACAGAGGCATAAGCTTTTGCTGGCTAAAACAAAATACAACATATTACTATTTTAAATTTACCCAGCAAAAAAAACTGTATTTTTAGTTTTGACCATAATAAATAAAGAAAAAAGTATAATACCCAAATGTTGATGGACTCTGTCTTAATATCATCTTAGGTGCACTTGTATTTCAATATATTTCATCCTGTCTTGGATGGAAAGGATTTTATCAACAATGCTAGCTGAGACTAGCTACATTTAAAAAAAATGAGGAAATTATCAAAAAGAAAAAACTTTTGTAGATAGTCTTGCTCCAGATTCGTTTTTTTTTCCTATAAAAACAAGGAAAGAATCAAAATTACTCTCAGAATAATGGAATGCTCCATCTAGTATTTTATCAGTATGTGTCAGTCTTGTATAAATGCTATGCACTAGTTTACTCCAAAAGTACCAGACTTAATATTTTTTGCTTGGTATCACTATTTCTACTACCTTTTTTCCCACTATTATCAGTGAAATATTTTCTCCTTATTTGAGGAAGTTGTCATATTTTCCTATTATCAAGCTTTCATTTTGGCATTGTTGCATTCATGAGAAAGGACATAACTAACACTAATGTTGAGGAAAAATGTTTTTACCATATCTTTCTGCTATAGTCTTGCTGACATCCTATTGTAAATCAAATCAAACATATTATTGCTTGCTATCAACAAGGAGTAGATCAATTTGTTTGCACTTAAAAAGGTAAATTCATTGAAAAATATTAATTCTTATGGAGTCTGATTAAGACATTAGTACAGAACTCTATAATAATGGAGATTGTAGAACTGCTTTGGAGCGTGACAGCCTTGGGTTTGGAGTTGTCAAGTGTATAAGCAGCAAGTCTATGCTTTACCATGCAAATAAATAATCAGTTATGAGCGTTGAATGGTTTTATTCTTTAGCCAAATGTTTTATGTGTATTTATTGTAAAAATCTGTCGTCATATTAGGTGTTCTCACTTCTATGAGTTTGTGTCCTTCTTTGACTTTGTACACATATTTATATAATAAAAGAAGTATATTTTATATACAAATTAAACTAGTTTTTATGCATTTGGACATGTTGTGCTATTGATTTGATTGAACCATGTACTGTATTCAGTGCTGCATGCACTGCATAATTGTGAACAGTACCACTTACAAAATAAAGTAATACACTTTGTGAGTTTACCCAGCTCTCTACTTGTGAGCAAAATATTTGATATCTGGTGCTATTATCCAGAAATAATTGAAAATTGAAATTCAATGTGGAAATGAAAAAAATGATGATCATAGAAACATTTTAAATGTCATTTACTTCCCTGAAAGGTGAAATGTGCCCTTTGTTTGCATTTAAAATCTCCAAACAGCAGTAGTGTTAAGACAAAAAGTCTTTTATATCTTCTAAAGGTCGAAACCTCAGCATACATATTATATATTTAAAATAAACATTTATCTAGAAACTATATTCCTTTATAACACTTTTTCTTTCATTCTCTCAAAATCGACTTGAAAATTCACTCGGATTGGTCTTGACCAGTGAAATGTGAACCAGAAAAGTTCTGTTTGATGCACATTTGGGGAATCCGTTCGGAATTTCAAAAATACTGAATATAGTGATTAACCTCCCTGGCAGTATGATTCTTTCCGATTTTAGGTGCTGAAAGCGGTACCATTATTTTGCATGTAATTCTTAAGAACGAGCAGCCCAAACCAACTATTTACATATGATCTTTTTTTTACTGTGCGTTATTCTTTATAACATCCTGGGTATGATAAAGTTTGGAACACAAAATCATAAACTGTAATATAATAACTACCTATAAATAAGTTAAAGTATGTATGTATGTGTATATATATATATATATATATATATATACATATATGTGTGTGTATATATACATACATATATATATATATATGTGTGTGTATGTGTATATATATATATATATATACTGTATACGTGTATCAGGGTGTTTGGTGTGTTTTACTGTTTGAATTTGCCTCCGGTTCCATCCCCCTGCGAGAGTCACATCGCTGGAGACGGAAGCCGGGGCACAGAGCATCGGGAGGAAGATCCGGACGCCGCACACTGCTGGGATACATCGCTGGATCCCGAGGACAAGGTGAGTACCCTCTCTTACAGGATCCAGCGATCTCCCTGGCGGTACCTCGAGTGTGGCTCGGGGTTACCGCTTTTGGCACTGAAATTTAACCCCGAGCCACACTCGGGAATACCGCTAGGGAGGTTAACCCAATTTAAGCTTATAGAAGCCAAATTGTGTTATTTTGTTCTGGCCTTTTTCAAGGCTAATGTAAAGGTTTTTTTATAAAAAAAGGCATTTGCTACTACCAGAACTGCCTGATCATTCCCTTGGTTTGGATAAGGCCCATCGTACATTACAACGCTTACGAACTGAAGGGCCGCCATGAGATAATATTGCCAAGCCTCATTATTACAAAACGAAGGAACTGAACATGCCTAAGCCCAGGGAGGCATCCTCTGTCTCCCTTCTTAGTCACACCGTGCAAGTTTTCAAGATGTTTCCCCCTTAAAGCGGAGTTCGGCCTCGGGGGTCAAATTTAGATAAAAATACCCCCGGGACAGTCAGGGCTAGTACATTCCACAATGAATAGCCTCTGAACTGTCCCGAGTCGCACTTACCTGTAAGAAGAAATACTTACCTTGAAAAGTTATTCTCCAGCACTGCCATCTCAGGTGTGGGCAGCTGAAGCCAGCGCGTCCTCTTCGGCGGCCTCTTCGGTGACGTCGGTGTCCCACAATGCACTGCACCGGCCCCGCTCGGCACTTCTGGTGCAAGCGTGGCATCCCTGCACAGCTTCTGGGCATGCCCAGAAGCTGTTTATCAGGGAATGCCGCACCTGCACCGGAAGTGACGAGCAGGGCCGGTGCAGGCGCATTGACTCCTGGGAGCGATGATGTTCACTCTCCGGAGGGTTCACAAACCGGAAGTGACAGCGTAGGCCGCGGCCGCAGAGGGAGGAAGTGGAAGGAAGGTTAGCATATTTTCTTCAATATCAAGGTAAGTGACCAAAAAAAAAAAAAATTGGGAGCATCCATTTCTTTCTCAGGTGGCCCTCAGCAAGCGGATGGCCCAAAATAGATTTTTTCGATTTTGAGGCCGGAACTCCGCTTTAATGGCCCAGAAAAGTAGGACCCTGAAACCTCTACTAAAATCCCAGACATGTAAAGCTATCAAATACAGATGGGCAACTTCCCTTTTGTTTACCTTTCACCTATTTAGATAGTGGAAACTGTGCAAAATGTTCTAGAAAATATTCTTTTGTTTGTGAGCAGCAAACACAAAATAGGACATTCTTGCTAAAACATGACAATAAATAATAGGTGGGGCGCTATATACATGAAAAAATAATTATACAGTATGAGAAAAAATCAAAACCAACATATAAATTGCATCCTAAAATAAAATGAATGAATTAAAATAAAAAAAATGTGAAATGATCACTAATACATAAAGAGAAGTGATTTAACACAAGCAAGTGATAAAGTGTACAAATAAATATTAAATTAAAAAATAGTTCACACTGAAATAGTGTGCCAGTCCCCTTTAAATAGGAGGATACTTCAAAATCTTCACCCTCTCATCTGAAATCACCAGTGTCCCAACACCACAGTAAAGCAAGTTGGGGGCTTACCATGTGCATCAACCCTCTTATTCGGAGTGGTCATTGGGACACTGGTGATTTCATCGGAGAGAGTGAAGATTGTGAAGCATCCTCCTATATAAAGGGGACTGGCACACTATTTCACTGTGGACTATTTTTCATGTAATATTTATTTAGACAATTTATCACTTGATTGTGTTGAATCACTTCACTTTATGTAATAGTAATCATTTCACATATTTTATTTTTTATCTTTCACGTATGCCATCTGATAATATTCCTTCTCCACTTTCCAGGAAGGAAAGGAGTTGCTACTGCACCTTGGGGGGGAGAGAGAGAGAGAGAGAGAAGAGAGAGAGAGAAGAGAGAGAGGAAGAGAGAAGAGAGAGAGAGAAGAGAAGAGAGAGAAGAGAGAGAGAGAGAGAGAGAGAGAGAGAAAGAGAAGAGAGAGCGAGAGAAGAGAGAGAGAGAGAGAAGAGAGAGAAAGAAGAGAGAGAGAGAGAGGAAGAGAGAGAGAGGGGGAGAGAGAGAGACTTTTTGCCCCTAAGGAGACTTATGCCCCATACACACGTGCAGATTATCTGCAGACTTTTGTCTGCAGACTTACCTTTTCTATGTAGTGCAAGGGCCTGCCGGATTGCATACAAATTGAAAGTGTTTAGGTTTGACCTCATATTATATGGTTTTGGTAAGTCTGCAGACAAAAGTCTGCAGATAATCTGCACGTGTGTATGGGGCATAAGTCCTCGGATCTTAATATCACACACCTATGTTTTTACTACATTACATATTTTGTCTACAACCAATAAAATGCATGTAAAATTTTGCCAAAAAACACAAATTGTGTCACAAATCTCAACAAATAACAATCTTAACAAACATGTTAATCTTTATTTATTAACATTTGCTCGTTCTTCACACCTTAACTGCATAAAAACTGATAGAAAAACTTCAATTGCAAGGACATTTGCATTTCACATCATCTGATTGTGCATTAATGCATAATAAAGTGCTGCAGTAGTGGACTCACTTACTGCAATATTTTTAATTCACTACTGCAGTCCAGTCAGTGCAAAACTGCTAGAAAAAAAGCTAGGCAACAACAAAAGCTACACAACAGTGGATTGGACTGGAGTCAGTGGAGGACTACCTCTGCAGTATAGCACTCACTGCAACTACTGCAGTGTGCAGTCAGTCAGTGCACAACTGCTGTAAAAAGAGCAAAGCAACAGCTACACATGTCACAGTGGATTGGACTGGACTCTGAGTCCGTGCAGAATTACCTCTGTGTGCAGTATGGCACTCACTGCAACTACTGCACTCAGTGCAATATACTACTAGAAACAGAGCAAGGCAACAGCTACACAATGTCACAGTGGATTGGACTGGAGTCACTGGAGGACTTTCTGCAGTATGGCACTCACTGCAACTACTGCAGTCAGTGCAATACTGCTAGAAAAAAAAAAGCAAGATAACAGCTACACATGTCACAGTGGATTGGACTGGAGTCACTGGAGGACTATCTGCAGTATGGCACTCACTGCAACTACTGCAGTCAGTGCAATACTGGTAGAAACAAAAGCAAGGAAACAGCTACACAATGTCATAGAGGATTGGACTGGAGTCACTGGAGGACTATCTGCAGTATGGCACTCACTGCAACTACTTCAGTCAGTGCAATACTGTTAGAAAAAAAGCAAGGCAACAGCTACACGATGTCATAGTGGATTGGACTGTAGTGAGTGACTACCGCTGCAGTAGGGCACTCACTCACTGCAATAATTTTAATTCACTACTGCACTACTGCAGTAGTGATTTAAAATTATTGCAGCAGTTAGTCACGTTCTACTGCAGCAGTTGTCCACTGGCACTGACTCCAATCCACTGTCTACTATGTCTTTTTTTTTCATCTAGCACTTTTGCACTGACTGCAGCGCAGTCAGTGCAAAACTGCTAGAAAAAAATAGATAGACACAAGCTAGACAGGGGATTGGACAGACTCAGTGGACTGGTGTACAGACACAACTACTACACTTTCAAATCAATACTCCCAGTTAAGTAGAACAATATTATAGTGCAAAAAGCATAACATTTCAGCATGGTCACCAGTTAAATGGCTTCTCTTCTTTTCATAAATTGCAGCCACTTCACTAAAAACATCTTCTAGCATGGGAAGCAAGTCTTTTGTAGCGTGCCTCATTTTCTTTCCACCACTGAAGAGGATCACTTCTTCTGTCAATTCCTGGCTCCTTCAAATAGAGATGAAGTTCACTATCCAGGTTCATTATTGCAGATTCTGATGAATCCTCTGCATGAGGCCCCAATAAAATGCTGAACATTGCATCTATTTTACCACAATGAATTTTCTCTTCTGTCCGTTGTCTTTTGGGACATTTTTCTCCTGCATCCTGCACTTCCACATCAGAAACCTTCTCTTCTTGTCCTTGACTTTTCTTTTCCTCAGGAGGAACCTCCTGCACCTTCTGTTGAATATCTTCTGTCAGCCATTGCTTTGCTTTGGCCAATACATCATCAGAAGAGAAAGGATGGTTCTTGTATCGAGGATCCAAAAGACATGCAAGCACAACATTTTTATTCTCCTCGTGCTTCTCAAACCTTTTGGTGAGGCTATCCCTAATGGCCTGCCTACATGCTTCGATGCCACGTGTGTTGGGTCCTTCATTCTGTTGAAGAAGCATCTTCAGGACTCTCACACTTGGGATCACAGAGGAAACAGATGAGTCATAATGACTCACCTCCAGTGTCACTTCCTCAATGGGTACCAGTGTCTCTATAATGTTGGCTACTATGTTCCACTGATCTGCAGTAGGGTAAGAATGTCCTCCAAGTCCATATTCACCAGAATATATAGTGAGAGCTTGCTTCTGCTCCAGCATCCTTTGTAACATGTGTAGCGTTGAGTTCCATCGTGTTGGAGCAGCCAGGATCAGGTTGTTTTTGGGTAGGCCAAGGTCTTCCTGAATGCACCTCAGTCGCTGCTTGGCAAGAACAGAATGGTGGAAATGGCATGCACACTTCTTCAGCATTATAATCATGTCCCGCAAAGCTTTGTGGTTTGACAGACCATCATTTACCACAAGTTGGAGGGTGTGTGCCATGCAACTGAAGTCTTACACTTCAGTAAGTCTCATAACTTTAACCATGTTCGCTCCACTGTATCACTGCACAAGCATCACTCGGTCTTTGCTGATTCCCCATTCTTCTCGCATGCCTAGAAACATTTCTCTAATGTACTCCCCAATGTGGGATCCTTGCATCACTTTTGTATTCAACACCAAATGCCTTCTTGTCCATCCACAGTCAATGAAGTGGCATGTAAGTCTCATTAGTGATTCTGTTTGTCCTGACCAGCAGTCCGTCATGAATGAGAGTGAGTTGCCAGCATTCTCTGGTGGCAGCATAGTCTTTACTTTGTCAACGACCTTTTGGTGAATCTTTTGCAGCATTTCAGTTCGATAAAACTTGTCACTCTTCAGTGTGTACCTTGGCTTAACTATGGACATCAATCGCTTAAATCCAGAGTCAGACACTATTGTGAATGGCTGGTTATCAGTCACCATCATCTCTGTGATTACTTTGTCCAGCAGTTGGGATCTTCCATCCGATTTTAGCCACCTGTTTTTTTTCTGAAACATATCTGTTATTGTTGCCTGGGATAGGGATGATCCACCTTGTGATTCATTTTGTTTTTTCTGTGCTGCATTATACAATTCAACATGAAAAACTCTTAGATGGGCCCAAAGATAGACATATTTTTGTTTTTTGCAGTTATTGATCCCATGCTCACATTGTTTTTGCAAGTGTTGCATAGTGCTGCTGATTTTCCTGGAGATGGAGAAGAGAAATAGTCCCAGGCCAAACTTTTAATTTTTCTATCTCCACCCATCTCCATTGAAACAAGAACGAGTCAGACACTAACAGGCTTAAACAAAATGGCTGGCTGGCTGGCTGGCACCCTGTGGTGGCTGGCACCCTGTAGTGGATGGCTGTCTGGCTGGTTGGCACCCTGCAGTGGGTGGCTGTCTGGCTGGCACCCTGTGGTGGGTGGCTGGCTTGCTGGCACCCTGTGGTGGATGGCTGGCTGACTGGCACCCTGTGATGGGTGGCTGGCTGGCACCCTTTGGTAAGTGGCTGGCTGGCACCCTGTGGTGATTGTGTGGCTGGCTGGCACCCTGTGGTGGTGGGTGGCTGGCTGGCAGCCTGTGGTGGGTGACTGGCTGGCTGGCACTCTGTGGTGGTGGATGGGTGGCTGGTACCCTGTGATGGTGGGTGGGTGGCTGTCTGGCTGGAACCCTGTGTTGGGTGGCTGGCTGGCTAGCACCCTGTGGTGGTGGGTGGGTGGCTGTCTGGCTGGCACCCTGTGGTGGGTGACTGGCTTACTGGCACCCTGTGTTGGGTGGGTGGGTGGCTGGCTAGCTGGCACCCTGTGGTGGGTGGCTGGCTGGCTGGCACCCTGTGGTGGTGGGTGGGTGGGTGGCTTGGCTGGCATCCTGTGGTGGCTGTCTGGCTGGCACCCTGAGGTGGGTGGGTGGGTGGCTGGCTAACACACTGTGGTGGGTGGGTGTCTGGCTGGCACCCTTTCATGCCTGGCTGGCACCCTTTGGTGACTGGCTGGCAGTGCTAACCTGTGGTGGCTGGCTGGCACCGCTTTGATGGCTGGCTGGCACCCTGTAGTGGGTGGCTGTCTAGCTGACTGTCTGACTTGCACCCTGTGGTGGGTGGCTGGCTGGTTGGCACCCTGTGGTGGTGGGTGGGTGGCCATCTGGCTGGCACCCTGTGGTGGGTGGCTGGCTTGCTGGCACCCTGTGGTGGGTGGCTGGCACCCTGTGGTGGGAGGCTGACTGGCTGTATGGCTGGCACCCTGTGGTGGGTGGGTGGGTGGCTGGCTGGCACCCTGTGGTGGTGGGTGGCTGGCTGGAACCCTGTGGTGGGTGGGTGGCTGGCTGGCACCCTGTGGTGGTGGGTGGGTGGCTGGCACCTTGTGGTGGGTGGCTGTCTGGCTGGCACCCTGTGGCAGGTGGCTGGCTGGAACCCTGTGGTGGTGGGTGGGTGGGTGAGTGGCTGTCTGGCTGGCACCCTTTGGTGGGTGGCTGGCTTGCTGGCACCCTGTGGTGGGTGTCTGGCTTTCTGGCACCCTGTGTTGGGTGGGTGGCTGGCTAGCTGGCACCTTGTGGCAGGTGGCTGGCTGGCACCCTGTGGTGGTGGGTGGCTGGCTGGCACACTTTCGTGGCTGGCTGGCTGGCACCAGGTGGATGGCACCCTGGCTGTCTGGCACCCTGCGGTGGCTGTCTGGTTTGCACCCTGCGATGGGTGGCTGGCACCCTGTGGTGAGTGGCTGGCTGGCACCCTGTGGTGGTGGGTGGGTGGCTGGCACCTTGTGGTGGGTGGCTGTCTGGCTGGCACACTGTGGTGGGTGGCTGGCTGGCTGGCACCCTGTGGTGGTGGGTGGGTGGTTGGCTGTCTGTCTGGCACTCTGTGGTGGGTGGCTGGCTTGCTGCAACCCTGTGGTGGATGGCTGGCTTTCTGGAACCCTGTGTTGGGTGGGTGGCTGGCTGGCTGGCACCCTGTGGTGGGTGGCTGGTTGGCACCCTGTGGTGGTGGGTGGGTGGCCGTCTGGCTGGCACCCTGTGGTTGGTGGCTGGCTTTCTGGCACCCTGTGGTGGGTGGCTGGCTGGCACCCTGTGGTGGGGGGGCTGGCTGGTACCCTGTGGTGGGGGACTGGCTGGCACCCTGTGGTGGTGGGTGGGTGGCTGGCTGGCACTCTGTGGTGGGCGGCTGGCTGGCACCCTGTGGTGGGTGGCTGGCTGGCACCCTGTGGTGGTGGGTGGGTGGTTGGCACCTTGTGGCGGTGGGTGGGTGTCTGGCTGGCACCCTGTGGTGAGTGGCTGGCTTGCTGGCACCCTGTGGTGGGTTCCTGGCATTCTGGCACCCTGTGCTGGGTGGGCGGCTGGCTTGCACCCTGTGGTGGGTGGCTGGCTGGCACCCTGTGGTAGTGGGTGGCTGGCTGGCACACTTTCGTGGCTGGCACCCTGTGGTGGGGGGCTGGCTGGTACCCTGTAGTGGGTGACTGGCTGGCACCCTGTGGTGGTGGGTGGCTGGCTGGCACTCTGTGGTGGGTGGCTGGCTGGCACCCTGTGGTGGTGGGTGGGTGGTTGGCACCTTGTGGTGGTGGGTGGGTGTCTGGCTGGCACCCTGTGGTAAGTGTCTGGCATGCTGGCACCCTGTGGTGGGTGGCTGGCTTTCTGGCACCCTGTGTTGGGTGGGCGGCTGGCTTGCACCCTGTGGTAGGTGGCTGGCTGGCTGGCACCCTATGGTGGTGGGTGGCTGGCTGGCACACTTTCGTGGCTGGCTGGCTGGCACCAGGTGAGTGGCACCCTGGCTGGCTGGCACCCTGCGGTGGATGTCTGGCTGGCACCCTGTGATGGGTGGCTTGCACCCTGTGGTGGGTGGGTGATTGGCTGGCTGGCACCCTGTGGTGGTGGGGGGCTGGCTGGCACCCTGTGGTGGGTGGCTGGCTGGCACCCTGTGGTGGGTGGCTGGCTGGCACCCTGTGGTGGTGGGTGGGTGGTTGGCACCTTGTGGTGGTGGGTGGGTGTCTGGCTGGCACCCTGTGGTGGGTGGCTGGCTTGCTGGCACCCTGTGGTGGGTGGCTGGCTTTCTGGCACCCTGTGTTGGGTGGGCGGCTGGCTTGCACCCTGTGGTGGGTGGCTGGCTGGCACCCTGTGGTGGTGGGTGGCTGGCTGGCACACTTTTGTGGCTGGCTGGCTAGCACCAGGTGGGTGGCACCATGGCTGGCTGGCACCCTGCAGTGGATGTCTGGCTGGCACCCTGCAATGGGTGGCTTGCACCCTGTGGTGGGTGGGTGGCTGGCTGGCACCCTGTGGTGGTGGGTGGGTGGCTGGCATCTTGTGGTGGGTGGCTGTCTGGCTGGCACCCTGTGGTGGGTGGCTGGCTGGCACCCTGTGGTGGTGGGTGGGTGGCTGTCTGGCTGGCACTCTGTGGTGGCTGGCTGGCTTGCTGGCACCCTGTGGTGGATGGCTGGCTTTCTGGCACCCTGTGGTGGGTGGGTGGCTGGCTGGCACCCTGTGGTGGGTGGCTGGCTGGCTGGCACCCTGTGGTGGTGGGTGGGTGGATGGCACACTTTTGTGGCTGGCTGGCTGCCTGGCTGGAACCAGGTGGGTGGCACCCTGGCTGGCTGGCACCCTTTGGTGACTGGCTAGCAGTGCTACCCTGTGGTGACTGGCTGGCACCCTTTCGTGGCTGTACTGGCACCCTTTGGTGGCTGGCTGGCTGGCAAGCAGGTACCCTTTTGTGGTTGGCTGGCTGGCACCCTGTGTGGTGGCTGGCCTGGCACGTACAGGCCCAGGGTCTGTGGCTGGCTAGCTGGTACAGTCAGGACTCAGGCAGGGCCTGTGGCTGGCTGGCTGGCTGACTGGTACACAGTGGGTGTGTGGGACTGGGTTGCTGGCTAGCACCGGGCAGCTGTTTGGCTGCCGCGGCTGTGTTACAGAACAGATACAGCACATGTGTCAGAGTGTTGGTCACTGTTATCACTTATCACAGAACAGATACAGAACGTGTGTCAGCCTCTTTTTTACTGTTCACTCACTAGAACTCACTGTCCTGAGTCCCGACCGACCGCCTGTGCTGCATGCAGACTCCAGTATGGCCGCGGTGGGTAAAATACACTGTAATGAGGCAGAGGGAGGCACGGCCTAAGAGCTGTCCAGTGTGCGGAGGTGCGTGGTGCAACATACGCGATGACGTCACGAAAATATCGGCAATATCGGTAAATCCAAAGGTCGATACGGATATATCAGGGAAAGTGCATATCAGCCCACGATATATCGGTGTTGCCGATAATCAGTCAATCTCTAATATGTAGCTAGGTACTGCCATAAGCACTGCCATAAGCACCTTTATGAAAGCACATTTCTTTTTAAAATACTGTTCACTAGCGATAGGGTTTTTGGGTGGTTTTAAGGGCAACTATAAAAAATATGCAAATCTTTAATAAATAACATGCTTTGGGGTGCCTTAAATCCTTAAAGGTGGTCACGGGGGAGCAAATCCAAGCTTTGTTTTTGGGCCCCTGTGGTACTACATAAAGCTATAAATACATAATATTAATGTTCCTTTTTTTAACTGCACTGAAACTCTGCTTTTTTCATAAGCACAGCACATAATACATTTCTTGTACTTAGATTTAGGGATAATTACTGTATTTTCAACAATCTACTATAAAAATTCTTGGGTGCCTAATTCCTGTTTTTTTTCATCCCTACTGCTCTTTAATCAAAAAAAAATGAGGACAAAATCTATAAACAGTATATACAAATAACAGACTTAAAATGTACCTACCATTGCTATAAAAGAACCTAAACTGGATAGCCTACTGTATTATTCATTATTCGTCATCATTAAAAGTTTGTGGAAATAACTACTAGTTTAGAGTTATATAATTAGTGAGAGTGAGTTGTTGCCTTGATTTTGGTATATTCTTTTGTTTTGAAGCTGGGAATCTCTGATAAAACATTTCTTTCAGACAGATTACATTATGCACACAAACCTCATTTTTTAGTTTTATGTTACAATTTTACAAATAATGAAGATAATATTTTTAAACAATAATTACTAGTTATGCTGAGGACACCAGGGCAATATTGATTTAATCAAGCGATTTTACAATCAGTTTGAGATGAACAATATTAAAAGCGGCACTGAAATGATGCTCCACTATATCACACATCTGATTAAACTGGAGGCAGCTTCCTATAATGGTGCCATCTGTTATTTCTTAATTGACTCATGGATAAATATTTTATGGGGCATAACAATGCGCAGAATTATGGTGATTTTCCAATAATCCCAGAACATTTAACTATAAGTTAAATGAATGCATGTGAAGACCTATTTACTACTACAGCATTTTTGGTTGTATTTAAATTACTATATGAGTATCTACTCTATTTTGAGACATTTATAGTTAATAAGGATTTAAATTCAATTAGTCAATATTATACTCATGAGTTCAATGTTACCATTCACCACATATTTTTCAAGGTAAAATCCAATCATGTATGCAACTTTCACACTCCTATCTTCATGTACTTGCACTTCAGACACATATATTTTGACAAGTGCTAAAGGTCCTCCGCCCTTATTGGCGAAAGTTACGCACATGCAGTGGAGTTTTGCACTAAAACACATCTTAACCACTACTAGGAATTTTTTTTTTAACGTTTTGCACACTTGTTAAAATCTACATTTTTTGCTAGCAAATTACTCTAAACCCATAAACATGCAAAAGCTTGACAGAATAAAATGGTGCAGTTGCATTTTTTATGTCACAATATATTTCCAGAACTGTTTATTACATTTGTATTTTCAGAAAAACCTAATCTAAAATAAATTTTAGTGCGCATAAAATATTACCCAATTTTTTGGTCAAATATAAAAGATGGGGTTGCATTACAAGTAATTAGGTATGAAACGTGCCAAGTCTTAAAATTGCATCCTTCCGCAAAATGACAAAGTACTACAGTACCCAAAATTGTCAATAAGTGATATGTCAAAAGCCTTTAACAGGTCATCAGTTTAGTGCTTTGTCCCTAGAATTATGGCTCTCACTTAAGCGATCAAAGTGATAGTTAACATGTGTGGCGTAATTGCTTTTTACATACACATGTGTGCCCTACATATGTTTGCATTCATGTGTGTGCACAGGGTGATGGTATTGCCATTACATTTTTATTGTTATTTTTATTTATGTTTAGTTATGTTGTTGTTATTTTTAAACATTTCTATTTATTTTTATTTATTTTTTTTAATTTTTAACTTTATTGTTTTTACAAGCCAACTATAGTTATGGCTGAAATACACGATAAGAAAATCGGCAGAAAATTTACATTCAGCGAGCGATCGGCCGATATTCTACTCGTTAATGCCCAGCCATCAATGAGCGATATCGATATTGTGAACAAAAAATACCGTTTGAAAAACCCGAAAAATTCAGTCGTCTCGTTTGCGAATGAACGATATTCTATACATTGGTGTTGAGGTCGTTCAGTTTAAATCTGTATAACCTCATCACGCATGAGGACCGACGAACACATTTTCGATGATTAGTATTGGTAGGTGACAAGTTCATGTTAGGGAGACATCAGGGGTCTATTAAACCACCCCCCAATGTCTGCGCTGCCCTCCACTTCAGCAAATCAAATAAAGGACTGTGATTGATCAGCCGTTTACCTGGCATTTCAACAACTTTGAGCCTAGAAATCCTCAGAGCTGAACACTTATGGGTTCATGAAGCACAGAGGTGATCAGGATATGAATGTCCATTTGCCACCATGAGACAGTTTACCATGGTTCCAGGCTCCCTGAAGTAGCAGGACATGATGGGTGGGGCATTATTGGGTACCGTAAAAGTGATTGGGTGGCTCTTCTTCACCAACCTATACCACTTGTACATGAAGAAATTTTGTTCGCCCACCCTTTGCAGCTATACAAGCTTCAACTCTTCTGGCAAGGCTGTCCACAAGGTTTAGGACTGTGCCTATCTGAATGTTTGACCATTCTTCCAAAAGCACATTTGTGAGGTCAGGCACTGATGTGGATGAGAAGGCCTGGCTCACAGTCTCCACTCTAATTCATCCCAAAGGTGTTCTATCGGATTGAGGTCAGGACTCTTTGCAAGCCGGTTAAGTTCCTCCACTCCACTCCAAACTCCCTCATCCATATTTTTATCGACCTTGCTTTGTTCACTGGACCAAATTATTTGGTGGAGGGGGGATTATGGTGTGGGGGTGTTTTTCAGGGGCTGGGCTTGGCCCCTTAGTTCCAGTGAAGGGAACTCCTAAGGCTTTATCATACCAAGACATTTTGGGCAATTTCATGCTCCCAACTTTGTGGGAACAGTTTGGGGATGGCCTCAACCCAATAGAACACCTTTGGGATAAATTCTAAATTATCTCAATTCTAATTCAACATGCGGAGACTGCGGGCCAGGCCTTTTCATTCACATCAGTGCCTGACTTTACAAATACGCTTCTGGAAGAATGGTCAAACATTCCCATAGACACACTCCTAAACCCTGTGGACAGCCTTGTCACAAGATATGAAACTGTTATAGCTGCAAAGGGTGGGCCAACTCAATATTGAACCCTACAGACTAAGATGCCATGCCACTAAGATGCCATTAAGGATCATGTGCATGTAAAGGCAGGCGTCCAAAAAGTTTTGGTAATATAGTGTATGCTTGCTGTTCAGCTGGCAATTTTTAGCCTGGCTCCTTAAACAATTGACTTTTGCTGAGCTGGGAGGGCCACGCATTATTAGAATTTGGCCTATTCCTCTGAATTTTAACATTCCCAGCTTAGGAAAACATACAGATGTATCTGTGTACATTTTGTACCCAAGGCTAACTACTGCATTTACATGTAGTGATGGGCTGAACACCTCCAGGTTCGGTTCGCACCAGAACATCTCGAACAGGATAAAAGTTCTAGTGAACATTTGAACCCTATTAAAGTCTATGTGACACGAATATGAAAAATCAAAAGTCCTAATTTTAAAGGCTTATATGCAAGTTATTGCCAAAAAGGTTATGGGGACCCATGTACTGCCCTGTTGAACATGCATCAATGTAAAAAAATGTTTTTAAAACAATTATTTTTAAAGGAGCAGTGATTTTAATGATGCTTAGTGTGAAAAAATAAAAATGAAAAATTCCTTTAAATATTGTGCCAGGGGGGTCCCGTTAATGTGCCTGTAAAGTGGTGCATCTGTACGATGTACTGTATGTACCCCATTGCAGCAATACGGTTCCTGGCAATACAGATAAAAAAAATGAAAAAAATGGCGTAGGTCCCCCCATCCATACCAGGCCTTTCATGTCTGGTATGGATTTTAAGGGGAAAGCCAAAATTAAAAAAAAAAAAAAAGGAGTCCCCCAAGCTGTTTTTACCCCAATTTTTTTTTAAATTTACAATTACTTTTTACAATTATTTTTTTTTAATTCAGCTCTCAGCAGGGAAGCCTTAACAACCTACTTACTGTGCGCTCGGCGGGTGAACATTCCACTATGTGCCGAGAAAGTTCAGGTGTTAAGTGAGTACCTGAATGGGCAATGTTTAGGTAAAAACTTATGCTCGGCCCAAACCGTTCACCCATCCCTAATAGTGCCTGAACACTGTAATCCCTCACAATACTCTTGCTGGGCGCAGGAACGGGCCCTGCTGTTAAAAATTAGAAACGAAAATTGAAATTACATGTAGTCATCATAAAGGTGTAGAAAAATTGGCCTTGGGTGTTGGTGGTGTCTGAACACTGTAACCCCTCACAGTTACTCTTGCTGAGCGCAGCAATGGGCCTTGCTGTTAAAAATTAGAAACAAAAATTGAAATTACATGTCGTCATCATACAGGTGCAGAAAAATTGGGCCTTGGGTGTTGGTGGTGCCTGAACACTGTAATCCGTCACAGTTACTCTTGCTGGGCACAGGAACAGGCCCTGCTGTTAAAAATTAGAAAAAAACATTGAATTTACATGCACCTGTGATACAGGTGCAGAAAAATTGGGCCTTGGGTGTTGGTGGTGCCTGAACACTGTAATCCGTCACAGTTACTCTTGCTGGGCACAGGAACAGGCCCTGCTGTTAAAAATTAGAAAAAAAACATTGAATTTACATGCACCTGTGATACAGGTGCAGAAAAATTGGGCCTTGGGTGCTGGTGGTGCCTGAACACTGTAACCCTTCACAGTTACTCTTGCTGGGCGCAGCAATGGGCCTTGCTGTTAAAAATTAAATTGAAAATTGAAATTACATGTAGTCATCATACAGGTGCATAAAAATTGGCCTTGGGTGTTGGTGGTGCCTGAACACTGTAACCCCTCACAGTTACTCTTGCTGGGTGCAGAAATTGGCCTTGCTGTTAAAAATTAGAAACAAAAATTGAAATTACATGTCGTTATCATACAGGTGCAGAAAAATTGGGCCTTGGGTGTTGGTGGTGCCTGAACACTGTAACCCATCACTGTTAATCTTGCTGGGCGCAGGAATGGGCCCTGCTGTTAAAAATTAGAAACAAACATTGAAATTACATACACCTGTGATAGAGGTGCAGAGAAATTGTGCCTTGGGTGTTGGTGGTGCCTGAACACTGTAACCCCTCACAGTTACTCTTGCTGGGCACAGGAACAGGCTCTGCTGTTAAAAATTAGAAACCATCATTGAAATGACATGCACCTGTGATACAGGTGCAGAAATAGTGTGCCTTGGGCATTGATGGTGCCGTAAACCAAAAACATTGTTGGAAGCTAGCATAATCAAGATTCAGGAATATGATAGGTAGCATAGACAGTTTTCAAGGGATCCAAGATCCCTAGCAAATCCAATCAGCTAAATCAGCATCAGGGGCTTGATAGCTGCTGTTGATCCAGGACTGATTCATTTTTATAAATGTTAGCCGATCAACGGAGGCTGCGCACCCTTTTATTCATCCCAAATCCTTCAGCAGCACTGAATGCCCATTCGGAAAGCACACTGGAAGCAGGACAGGCAGGTAGCTTAATTGTCCATTGAGCAAGTTCTTGCCAGTGGTCCATCTTCAAGACCCAGTAACCCAGTGGATGCTCAGTTGGAAAGGCCTCCAAGTCTGCTCTTGCCGCTAGATAATCCTACACCATATGCTGCAGACGCTGCTGATGGTTGCTTAAACCTAACAGCCCTGGGTGCTGAGGACTAAAGAATTGTTTAAAGGCATCGGTCAGCCGGTCGTCTTCTCCACTGCTCCTTCTTTGACCAAACAAAGCCTCAAAAACACATTGTCTAGGAAATGGTAACCTCCCAGTGTCTAGAAAGGTGTTACACAAATTTTTCTTCAAGGCGTCCTCAAGATGTTTCATCCTCTGCTCCCTCTGCAAAGGCAGGATGAGCTCTGCAACTTTACCCTTTTAACGTGGATCAAGAAGGGTTGCCAATCAGTAATAATCCCTCTCCTTGATACCACAAATCCTCTGGTCCTTTCGCAGGCTTTTCAGCATCAGGGAGCCCATGCAGCGTAAGTTTGAGGAGGCATGAGATTCTAAGTCCTCTGGGTCACTAAGGATGACATTGTCAGGAGCAACTTCTCCCCAGCCACGTACATTCTGGGAAATGAAAACCATTCCTTGAAGACTGCTGTATGTTATCCTCTACATCCATGCTGCCAAAATCCTCCTCCTCCTCTTCTTCCTGTGTGTTTTATGGCCCTGCAGGAATGTTATCTGCATAAAGGGGGCCTTGTGAAGAAAGGAAGTCCTCCTCTCCCTCCCGCTGTTCTGCCTCAAATGCCCTGTCCATGATTCCACAAAGCATATGCTCCAGCAGGAAGACTAGAGGGACAGTGTCACTGATGCCACTCAAAATGGTGACAGGACAGTGCATGCATCCTTTATCAGCAGTCACTGGCGTGGCGAGAAGAAGCCAAGCTCCCCTGAGCCTGTCCTTGTGACAGGTACTGATTGATGGCCCTCTGCTGCATATGCAGCCACTGCAGCATTGCCAATGTTGAGTTCCACCTGGTGGGCATGTCACAAATGAGGCGGTTGGTGGACAGATTGAACTCTGAACTTTTCTGGCCTGCCTCAGAAGATCTTGTAAGCCTAGGTACCTGTTTAAGAAACACTGCACCACCAAATTCAGGACACGTGCCAAGCATGGAACATGTGTCAAGTGTCCCTGTCGGAGGGCGGAGAGAAGGTTGGTGCCATTGTCGCATACAACCATTCCTGGCTCAAGCTGCCGTGGCGTCAACCACCTCTGAGCCTACCCCTGGAGAGCTGACAGAATCTCTGGTCTGGTGTGGCTCCTGTCCCCTAGACAGACCAACTTAAGCACTGCATGACATCTTTTAGCTTGACTGCACGCATAGCCCCTTGAACGCTTTAAAGGACAATTCAGCAGAAGAGGCATTAGAAGAAGAAGAAGAGGAGGGGAGTGGAGCAGATGGATGTGGCAGAATCACTACCAATGTTTTGTAGGCGTGGTGGCGGAACAAGCTCCAGCACTGAACTCTGTCCTGCATTCTTCCCAGCTGCCAGAAGAGCTACCCAGTGCACCATGGAGAAAATATAACGTCTCTGACCATCCCTGCTGGACCATGAGTCATCAGTAATGTGAACTTTGTTGCTGACCGCTTTGTCCAAAGAGGCCACAACATTGCCTTCCACATGATGGCACAGAGCTGGAATGGTCTTATGTGAAAATAAATTTATTTTTGGAACCTTCCACTGGGGTACAGCACATTCCGCAAATTCACGCAAAAGGGGGCAGAGTCTACCAGATGAAAAGGCAGCCGTTGTAGTGCTAGCAATTTGGCCAAGCTAGCATTCAGACGCTGAGCATGTGGATGGCTGGGACAGTAATTTTTTTTACAGTTCAGCAACTAGGGTAGGGAAATTTGCCTGCTGGTCAAATCAACATGTTGTGTACTGCTAGCAGATTGGGTGCAAGTACATGTGGCACCCATTGCTATACCATCATCCCTCAGTGCAGGTTTTTGAGAGGCGGTATAGTAGGGGTAGAGATCCCAGATGAGGAGCAAGGAGAAGTCTGCATTTTATAATTATGTGCGTCTTTCAGGTGCTGTTGCCAACGGACTGAATGGCAGCTCATCATATGTCTTGTCAAGCATGTGGTGCCCAAGCGGCTGGTGTTCTGGCTATGCTAGAGCTGCTTTAGATAGAGATTGCAAACAGCAATGCTGTGGTCTACTGCTGATGTGTTGAAAAAAGCCCACACCAATGAACTTTTTGTTATACCTGAAGGGTTTCACATGTACTGTTACTTTAAGGCTGGCTCCACCCAGGAGTGATGACAAGGGTCAAGGGGCAGAGTGGCCATCTTAGAGACATGTAAGAGATGCATTGATATACAGAGCTGTCCTGTAATGCATGCTGGAGTGTACAGAGAGTACTGAATAAACAAACGTTGTTCCAGATTAGAGTCCTGTGTCTCTCACAACACTGAGAATATAACAGTGGCGACGAGGATGGGATTTACAAGGTTACTATCCGTGTGAGAAAAGAAAAGAAGAAAAAAACTCTGGATTGTCAGCTGGATACAAACACCCACAGAGCCCAGCAGGAAAATGTCATTGATCGGGACATTAAGTGAATTTGATGGAGAACAGACAACCTGGAGTTCCTGGATTGAGAGACTGGAACAGTATTTTTGTGCAAATGCCATACCAGGCGACAGGCAAGTAGCAGTATTTCTGACAGTGGTTGGTGCTAGGACATATGACACTCTTAGGGATCTCCTTTTCCCTGAAAAACCCGCAACTAAGACTTTGGCAGAGCTCCTGACACTGTTAGGGAATCACTTCCAGCCTAAACCACTAGAGATTGCAGAGAGATTCCGGGTCTATCAGCGGCAGCAACAGCCAGGTGAAGATATTAAGGCTTATGTGCTCGCCCTTCGCAGGCTAGCCTCAACCTGTTCTTTTGGGGAGTACTTACCGACTGCACTGAGGGATAAGTTTGTCATGGGACTAAATAGTGAGTCTAGCCAAAAGAGACTGTTAACAGAGAAAGATCTTACCTTTACAAAGGCAATTGAGATAGCTTCAGTGATGGAAATGGCTGTGAAAGATACAGAGGCATTGAACCCCCAGAGCAGAAGGGAAGAGGTTAAAGAGGAAGTTTTCAGAACAGCAGTCAAGCCAACAGCAGCAAACTATAGACCCTCACCAAGCCGGGAGTCAGCTTGCTACCGTTGTGGGAATACTGACCATGATCACAAAGTCTGCCGGTTTAAGGATCAGCTCTGTCATAATTGTGGTAAGGCAGGCCATCTGAAACGAGTCTGCCGTAGTAAGAAGGTTTGAAATAAACAACCTCTGAACCCCAGGACAAAGGCATATATGGTGGGAAGATATACATCGTCATCTGGATCAGAGGATGAGGAAGTGCTCCACAGATTGGACATACATCATATGCATTCAGCACCCTCAGCAATGACTGTAGAGGTAACCGTGGAAGGAAAGAAACTCAAGATGGATGTAGACACAGGAGCAGCAGTTTCAGTTATCACCCAGAAACAATTGAGAAAACTTCTGATCCGAACAACTGTCCGTCCAACACCAATCAAACTGCAGACATACTCAAAGCAGATACTCCACCCACTGGGGTACGTGAAAGTACAGGTATCCTACAAGGGTCAGATGAAGAGAATGCCATTATATATCCTAGAACATGGGGGACCCCCTCTCTTTGGGAGAGACTGGATTGATTACTTTGGCATGCCAGACATCGCCATAAACCCCTGCAACACCTTGACCATCCCATCAGGAGATAAAGAGGGATGGGTGGAATCATTTGGGGAAAATAAAGCATGACTGTGTGAGACTCAGGTTGAAACCCAACGCTCAGCCTAGGTTCTTCAAAGCTCGGACGGTACCTTTCGCACTCCGAGCAGGTGTGGAATCTGAACTAAGCTGGCTGGAGGAACAAGGTGTCATCTCAAAGGTAGAGCACAGTGAGTGGGCATCACCAGTTGTACCAGTAAAGAAAGCGAATGGGGACTTACTCATTTGTGGCAATTTCCGCATGGCGCTAAGGCTCCATGCACATAGGGCATCATAAAAACGTGCTCCAAAGCTGTTTACTTGACGCCGGGAAACAGCAGCTGTAAAAACGTGCTTTCGGTAGCTTTTTCCACTAGCGTTATTGCACGTTTGGCCACAGTAGCTGTTAGCAGCGTTTTTTCTGCCTCCATTCAAAATCAATGGTTCCCTATAGGATCCTATTGATTTGAATGGAAGTCGCACCGCAGGTCGGATCAGGGTGATCCGACTTGCGGCGCGACCTGCACTGTGAGAATCTTGAGGGGGAACTCCATGCCAAAATGGGGAAAAAAACGGGGTGGGGTTCCCCCCCCAGGTTCCAAACCAGGCCCTTCTCCTCTCTGGTCTTCTGCTCTTTTGCTGTCGGCTCTTCTTCTTCCTCCGGTCCTCCGACGACGTCTCCGGCGATTATGCCGGTCTCCGGTCTCTGCAGCTTATTATATAGCCATTAGGGGCGTGGCCGCCAGATGACGTCATCTGAAGACCCCGCCCCCTTATGTCACAGATGACGTCATCTGTGACATAAGGGGGCGGGGTCTTTCGATGACGTCATCTAGCGACCACACCCCTAATGGCTATATAATAAGCTGCAGAGACCGGAGACCGTCATAATCGCCGGAGATGTCGTCGGAGGAGGACCGGTGTTCCGTGAAAAAACCATACCCGTGAGAAAACCATACCCTCGTCACTTCCGGAGGGTATGGATTTCTCACGGTACTTTAACTTGCGGCGCTTACATTATAACAGCTCCTCTGCATCATGCCTCATCTCCGCTCCTTCCCCTGTCACTTCCCTGATCTCCGTTAATAAATATAAAAGCGGATCACGGAGCACAGATACACCCGCCGCCGCTTTTATATTTATTAGGGGAGATCAGGGAAGTGACAGGGAGAGGAGAGGAGATGATTGATGTTGCAGCAGAACTGTTTTAATGTTACCGCCACAAGTATTAGTGCCGTTAACATATCATACCCTCCGAGCATGCGCACTTGTTAACTTCTTTCTTGTTCAATCACGTCTGCGGGGCTCTGAGCATGCGCACTGCTGCGCTGCTCTGCTGTTTCAGACCGGAAATGACGAGGGGTATGGTTTCTTCACGGGGTATGGTTTTTTAACGTTACACCGGAGGAAGAAGAAGAGCTGACAGCAAAAGAGCAGAAGACCAGAAGACCGGAGAGGAGAGGAGAAGACAAGACAAGAAGAGTGGACAGCAAAAGAGCAGAAGACCGGAGAGGAGAAGACAAGAAGCAAAAGAGCAGAAGACCGGAGAGGGAGAAGACGGGATGAAGATTTTTAATAAACTTTCCAAAACATCTCCTGTCGTTATTTACACACACTGTCTTTTATGGGGTGAATGGGTAGGGGTACAGTGTACCCCATACCCATTCACATAGGGAGGGGGTCCAGGATCTGGGGGGCCCCCTTGTTAAAGGGGGCTTCCAGATTCCGATGAGCCCCCTGCCCGCAGACCCCCACAACCACCGGCCAGGGTTGTGGGGATGAGGCCCTTGTCCTCATCAACATGGGGGCAAGGTGCTTTGAGGTGGGGGGTGCAGAGCCCCCCCTGCCCCAAAGCACCCACACCCCCCCATGTTGAGGGCGTGTGGCCTGGTATGATCCAGGGGGGGTGGGGCCACTCGCTCGTCCCCTCCCCTTTCCTGGCATGCCGGGCTGCATGCTCGGATAAGGGTCTGGTATGGATTTTGGGGGGGACCCCACGCCGTTTTTTCGGCATGGGGCTACCCTCGAATTCCATACCAGACCCGAAGGGCCTGGTTTGGAACCTGGGGGAGAACCCCACGCCGTTTTTTTCCCCATTTTGGCGTGGAGTTCCCCCTCAAGATTCTCACAGTGCAGGTCGTGCCGCAAGTCGGATCACCCTGATCCGACTTGCGGTGCGACTTCCATTCAAATCAATAGGCTCCCGTAGGGAACCATTGATTTTGAATGGAAGAAAAAAAAACGTATAACGTGGCTTAATGCACGTTAAGCAATGTTATTCAGCCTTTAGCAGCGTCAGACGTTTTTACAGCTTGACGCTGCAGCTCCAGAACGCACAGTTCCTGGGTTTTTTTTGGAGCTGTAAAACGCCTATGCCACTTGGAGCTCCTAAAAGCTCTATGTGTGCATGAGGCCATAGAATAACATGGATGGGCGTTGTGCAGCTGCAAAAAAAAACGTCTGACGCTGCTAACAGCAGCTCCAAAAACGTCCAGTGTGCATGAGGCCATTTTTGCCTCTCTTGCAGGAGGTCAAAAGTTCACCAAGCTTGATCTCGGGCAAGCTTATTTACAGTTTGAGGTCCACCCTTCGTCCCGCAAGTTTCTAACCATCAACACTCACAAGGGACTGTATGAATACAATCGGATGGTGTTTGGTGTAGCCTCCACACCCGCCATTTGGCAACCCAAAATGGATGAGATTTTGGCGGACATTCCTTTCACATAGTGCCTGTTAGACGACATGCTCATCACGGGCCTGACGGACCAGGAACACAAGTGTAACATGGAGCTTGTGTTGGCGAGACTCCAAGAGCAGGGTCTAAAAGTGAACTTGGCGAAATGCCAATTCATGGTACCTAAATTGGAGTTTTGTGGCCACCCTGTGGATGCAGAGGGTATACACACCACGGAAGCCAAAGTTGATGCTTTAGTAAAAGCTCCAGCCCCAACCAACGTCCAACAGCTGCAATCATACCTGGGCTTGCTGAACTATTACCACAAATTCCTGCCAGATCTAGCACACACTTTGTTTCAGTTGAACAAGCTTTTGGAGAAACACTCCAGATGGAACTGGTCGGCTGCATGCCAACGTGCTTTTGAAGTTTCTAAGCAAAAGCTGTTGGCGTCACGCATTCTCGTGCACTATGACCTCCAAAGGCCTCTCACCTTGGCTTGTGATGCCTCACCCTATGGTCTAGGGGCTGTGCTATCTCACGTTTTACCAGATGGGTCAGAGAAACCAGTGGCATTCGCCTCCAGGTCCTTGACAAAAGCAGAAAGCAATTACTCTCACATTGACAAAGAGGCTCCAGCGCTCATATGGGCAATTAAGAAGTTTCATCTTTACCTGTATGGTAGGGAATTCACCATACTGACTGATCATAAACCACTCCTTCAGATCTTTAGCCCTGACAAAGGCATCTCCCAGACGACTGTTGTCTGTCTTCAACGCTATGCCCTATTCTTGGGAGCATATAGCTACAAAATCCATTATCGCAGCTATGATGCCAATGCTAATGCGGACGCCATGTCCAGTCTGACAAGGACATTAACAGACTCTTCTCCACCAGTCAAGAGTTGTCGTTACACCAGCCTGTCCTTTCTGTCTTCTGAGGAGGTAGCAGCCCATACAGCCAAGGATACCTTCCTTAAGACAATACTCTTCTGGGAACGGTACGGTCGGCCTGCAACTGTCACACAGGATTATGAACCTTACTTCCGTAGGCATCTGGAATTAACTGTGGCTGGCAACTGTGTTTTATGGAGAGACCGAGTGATCGTTCCACAGACCCTCCGGAGACACATTCTGGACTTGCTACATACTGGTCAATCCCGGGGACACACGTATGAAACAAAAGACCCGAGGCTATGTGTGGTGGCTGAACCTAGACTCAGATATCACGACATATGTGAATGCGTGTGCTGGATGTGCACAAACTGCTAGAGACCCTCCTTGAGGGTGCGTCCAGCCCTGGACTTGGCCCACGGTTCCCTGGTTTCGCCTACACTTGATCATTATTGATGCCCATTCAAAGTGGCCTGAGGTCATTCCTGTTACCCAGCCGACCAATAAGGCAACGATTTCCATACTGTTACATCTCGCTGCTTCGTTTGGATACCCCAGAGAAATTGCCACAGACAACGGTGCACAATTCACAAACCAGGAGTTTCAGAGTTTCCTGACTGCCCACAACATCAAACACAAGTTGACCGCACCTTACCACCCGGCTACAAATGGTCAAGCAGAAAGGTTTGTACAGACCT
This sequence comes from Pelophylax lessonae, assembly GCF_965119305.1. NCBI lineage: Eukaryota > Metazoa > Chordata > Amphibia > Anura > Ranidae > Pelophylax > Pelophylax lessonae. Next base: position 248,135,843 of record NC_138771.1, on the reverse strand, counting down.
TCAAACGCTATTTCAAAGCTACTGCGGCTACAAGTAAACAACAGTCCCTGTCACCCCAGCAGCTGGACTCCTTCCTTTCTGCTTACAGAACCACACCACATGCAACCACTGGGAAAACTCCAGCTGAACTTCTTTTGGGTCGGCAGCCATGGACTGTTTTGGACATGCTCCCCCCTCAAACGGTCCAGGAACATGTACGGCAGTCCCAAGACAAGAGGGTCGAACACGATGAGATTCCCCGGTTTACAGCCCAGCAAAAGGTATGGGCTCGATCTTATGTTGCTTCCAACACTCGTTGGCTTCCTGCTATCGTCGCAGAGACTTTGGGACCCAAAATGTATAGGTAATTTAAGGTATATTTAATGCTGTGCACATGAACCATTTATACATATATTTGCCACTTAACACTATTTTATCTTCTGTAAAATTTTGACAACTTCAGCACCCTAATTTTCAGTTGGACTAGAGTGCAGTTTTAACGCATCTTATCTTCTTCAGTATATACAGGCAATTCAACTTTGTTAATAATGAATATGAATTTCTTGTTAGATGCTTATGAGAGGCGATAGATAGATAGATAGATAGATAGATAGATAGATAGATAGATAGATAGATAGATAGATAGATAGATAGATAGATAGATAGATAGATAGATAGATAGATAGATAGATAGATAGATAGATAGATAGATAGATAGATAGATAGATAGATAGATAGATAGATAGATAGATAGATAGATAGATAGATAGATAGATAGATATGTAGCACGACCCCCACGGGGGCTGCTGAGTATGTTTACTTCCTCCGCGCTCCCTTGACCCTGAGGTACCTCCGACCCGCTAGGCACTACTGGTTCTGACATGTTAACTCGAAGATACCAATGACACTTGACTATGAGTATATTAGTTTACTGATTCAAATGGAAAAATAGACAAATACACTTTCAACACAACTGGAATGATAATCAGGAAATACAATGAGATTGTGAGTCTCCAGGCCCCAAAAGAGATATGAAGCCCAAGACCAAAAATCTAGTAACAACAATATGATAGAATGTAAATAGATATATTTATATCTAATTAGAGGTACGTATAAATATATTATGAAGCTTCCTTTAAAGACTTGTGAGAGTGACTATCAGACAATCTGGTCTACACTGACTGTATTGAACAGGTAGATCTAAGTAACTCAGCTGAATATATATATATATATATATATATGTATATATGTATATATGTATATATATATATATATATATATATATATATATATATATATGTATGTCTTAATGAAATACCTTTTAACCTTAATCTAACAACTGAAAGAGTGTACTTTATCACCTATAGGGGGCCCCATTTGGCTATGAATTACTACAGTCTCTTCCTAGCAAGACCTTAAAACTATTCGCCGGCAGCTTAAACTCTGGTCATTCACATAAATGACATTTGTAATCCACAGGGAAAGCGGTATTTGTAAATCCAAGTTCCACTTGAGATATGATCAGTATAAATCACTTTACATATACTTGCGGTTCTCTGGTTCACCACGCACTGCAACAGCTCAGGAGTGTCCCATGGCAACCGTCCTAGCTATTCAGAGTTCTTTTTGTTTCTGTCCTGCGTCACGGGCGCTCTCGCTCCTTCTGTACTCACAACAGTCAGGCCTCTCTCACCCAGCTCTCCGTTGCTTCTGTTCAGCAGGCCTCCGCACTGTGCTAGTAACTTCCCTGTGATTCCGCCATCTCTCAGATGCGCTCTTTCACACAGGCCTCTGCCTCTGCTTGTTCCACTCTCTGCAGCAGTCCTCCTCCTCTTCCAGACCCTCCGCTCTCCACGAGGTCTCTGAAGCAAGAGAGCATACATCCGACTCCGCCCCCTTTTTATCTTCTCTCCCACAATCCTCCATGGATCCCTCTGCTCCCTTTGCAGTACAGTCCAATCAAGCCCATCCTACATAGTCTTTATCCTTTTTAGAACTAACTCTCCCATAATCCAACGCACTGCTCTCAAAGGAGAACCCATACTGATCACCAGTCTTAAAGAAACAGTACTTCAGCCTAAATTATACCGTATGCTATTTCTTCACTTGGCTACATCCTCCCCCCACTTGAATGTCTTTGGTCCCCAAAGATGGAGAGACTCCTGAAGAGAAGATTCTGCCGAGTTATAAGACAACACAGAACTAATAACAGTCTTGTGTAGAATTAATAACAGCTGATAACTGATCAATGAATGTACTTTCAAACAGCTGACTATACAAACTACTAGAAAGGTCTGAGAAAAGTCTGAGTCACTCTCACAATAGGCCAACAATAAATCAGTGGCCAACTTAATAGTGTCAGCGGGTGGAATAGGGTCATCTTCCTTGGGGACTCCAAAGGAAGAGGCAACTACTTGTGTGGGGCGTTGAGTCATTATAATTTGTTCTTCAGATTTCTCTCCTAAAGTACAATAAGTCAGTCTTTTCGGAGGATGTATTTCTCTTGCTAACCTCCAAGAACTGCAAAAAAAAAAGAGTTTCCACATTTTTAACAGGTGGGTGACCCACATCTTCATCAGAGGGCACTCCCAGGTCAAGAGAGAAGCAATTGAAACATCTTCACAGGGCAGGACATCCATGGGTACATCAATCACATTTTCACTCTTCCTCTCTTCCTCTCTTCTTCTCCCGTTCTGGGAGCAGATAGTGATGGAGTAGCGGGTGGATCTAACACCTGAGGTTTCAGGAAGCGGCAGAGAAGGCCAATCAACTACATAAGGGTCATCGCCCTGAGCGGGACCCTTTTCAGGCGATGGCCACCACCAATCAAAAATAATCTCCTCATCTTCACTATCTTTCCCTCCTTCTGGTGAATTCAAAGACTGAGAATCCTGTTGGGGTCGAGGTTGTAACCTTGGAGTCCTAGGAACATTCTCTTCTTCATCACATATGGCTGGTACCCTGACTGCCTCAGCAACAGGCAACAAGTGATTTCGATGCCATGTTCTTAGGGGCCCAATCTCCCCTTCCAGATGAATCTGATATACAGGCAGACCTGGCAATCTCTTGTGAATGACAAAAGGCTGTTGCGCAAATGGTCAGCCAACTTGTGCTTTCCAGGCACTCCCAGATTCCTCAACAAAACTCTATCTCCAGGCTGCAAATCCTGTATCCTCACTTTCAAGTCAAAACTCTTCTTATTTCGCTGTTCCCTGGTAGCAGAGGCTTCCATGGCCTTCTCATAGGCAAATTTTAAATTTCTTCCAAGTCTGACGACATAGCCTTTGTATGAACTCTGAGAAGTATGATCAGAGGAAGTTCCAAAAGCTAAGTCCACAGGCAAACGGGTTTCTCTTCAGAACATTAACTTGTAAGGAGAGTATCCAGTAGAATCGTTTACCGTGCTGTATAAGCATGTACTAGTGTTGAAACATATTCACTCCAATGTTGTTTCTTCTCAGAGGGCAGCGTCCCTAACATGTCCAGCAAAGTGCAATTAAACCTTTCGGTTTCAGGGTCCCCTTGGGGATGATACGGAATAGTCCTTGACGTCTGTATCTTTAGTATTCCACACAACTTCTTTATCAGTTTACTTTCAAAGTCTTGGCCTTGATCAGAATGCAACTGCTGTGGTAGACCATAGTGGACAAATAACTTTTCAACCAGGATCTTAGCTACAGTACTAGCCTTTTGGTCCCAAGTAGGGAAAGCTTGAGCATACTTAGTGAAATGGTCTGTCACAACCAAGATATTGCTACGCCAACCTAAGTCAGGTTCGAGACACAGGAAGTCAATACACACCAACTCCATAGGTCCTTGGCTCTGCAGGTGACCCATAGCAGCTGCTCTGTGCAGTAGACTCTTCCTCTGGATACATCAAAGGCAGGAATGGCAATTGGTCTCCACTTCCTTCCTCATGAAGGGCCAGTAAAAATTGGTCTCTGATTAATTGAAAGGTACTGTCAGGTCCCAGGTGCCCATGAGAATCATGGAGAGCAGCTAAAACAGTCAACCAATACTTTTCAGGCAACAACAATTGGCAGACCCCATCAGAATCCTCCACTGGGTTCATACAATAGATAATTCCATCCTTCATTTTCATCTTTTCCCAGTCTCGATGGACCACCTTGGCCCCTATAATGGAACTCTCCAAAAGAATCTTGGGATTGTCTGCCTTCAGAGCTTTCTTCACCAAAGCCCCCAAAGGATCTTCCCTTTGCTCCTTCCTCAAGTCTTCCTTAGTCGACTGGGGGAGCTCCGAGCTCCTTACTTGAGTCAGGTCACAATAGCATCGGGACACCCCTGCCATCTCAGCTCCTAAAGCTCCTTTCAGGTGGTACTCTACTCCCTGACAAGTAGCTTGTACTCCTTCTGAGGTTAAGTGCACCTACTCGCATTCTCCCTTGTCAGTGGGATGTGGATGTCTGGACAACATATCGGCATCTAAGTTCCCCTTTCTGGGCCGATATTTCAAACTGAACTGGAACTCAGATAGCGCCGCCAACCATCTGTGCCCAGTGGCATCCAACTTGACTGTGGTTAGCAGATAAGTCAAGGGGTTATTATCAGTCTTGACCACAAAGTAGGCCCCGTAGAGATAGTCTGGCAGTTTATCCACCACAGTCCACTTGAGAGCCAGTAACTCCAACTTGTGTATAGGGTAGTTCTTCTCAGTGGGGGACAGGCTGCGACTGACATACCTTATGGGGAGTAACCTCCTTTCACTTTCTTGATATAGCACACCGCCCAATCCATCCCGATTGGCATCCACGTGTAATTCATAAGACTTAGTCGGGTCCGCATAGGCTAGCAAGGGGGCCTTAGTAAAACTTTCCTTTAGCTTCCAAAAGGCCTGTTCACACTTAGGATTCCACTGAGCTTGGATGGATTCTTTGGACCCCCGAGGCACCTTTCTATGCATCTCGGTGACTTTTAACTGTCAATCTTCCTCTCCTTTTTCCTTCTTCAATAACTCATTCAATGGCCTTGCTATTTGAGCGAAGTTCCTAACAAATCCCCTATAATAGGAACAAAATCCCAGAAAAAAACTCAATTCTGTGACGGTCTTGGGCCTTGGCCAAGTAGTGACAGCTTCAAGCTTCTTGGGGTCCGTGGCTACCCCTGCAGCAGATACCACATGCCCCAAGTAGGTGACTGACGTCTGATAAAATGCGCACTTCTCTAAGGACAACTTCAATCCTTCCTCGTAGAGTCTCTGAAAGACTTTCTCCAAACGAGCCTCATGCTCAAGGTAAAAATAAGGATAAAAAAACTGCGCTAACTAGAAACAAATATAAGCAGCTAGCACACTAAAACAGACATGTGTTGTTAAGCAAAATAGAAAAAAATACTTTGCAGCGCTAAAAAATATACTGTATAATAGTATACATATATGTGAAAAAGCAATAAAGTCCCAAGTGAAATAACACAAATCATCCAAGGTGAAAAGAGTGATCCAAGAAGGACATCTGATCCCAACACCAACAGGAGAGGTAATGGTTAAACGCTCACCAGAAAATGTGGACCCAACTTATCATATGATAAAAGGGTCAGGAAGGCTCATGTATATCCTGCAATTCTTCAAGCTGTAACACCGGATATTCAAGTTTGTAGTCAGGGGGTCAAATTGAGACGAGCCTCCTCTTTCTCTCCAGATCACATAAAAATGACAATCCCAGACAAATCAAACATAGTGTAATTCCGCTTTAAACGATTTAATAAATGAATAAAAGTACACTTACAATCATCCGTGATCAAAAAAGCAGTGAATACAGGTATATAGATCAGGCAATCTGTGACATAATCCTGGCTGCATAAGGCTAGGTCCTGACTAGTTTCATCACAACTGATTTCTTCAGAGGTAAATGCCTCCTCCAGTGTTCTTCCAAAAACAATGATATCATCTAGGTACACAAGGACTTCAATCAAATTCATGTCGCCCACTGTATTTTCCATGAGGCATTAAAAGGTGGCTGGGGACCCGGCCAACCCTTGAGGCATCCGCTTTTCAAATTTAATACACTAAACCACTTGGCCCCGGACCAACACTGCAGCACATCTTCTATCCGAGGGGTAGTGTATTGATCTGGGATGGTCCTGCGATTCAGGGTGCGATAATCAATGCACATCCGAATAGTCCCATTCTTTTTGCGGACCACCACTATAGGAGAGGCATAAGGGCTGCGGGACTCCCGGATAACACCAGATTTCTTTAATTCAGCCAGCTGCTCCCGAAGATCCTCCAGATCACTCGATGGTATTCTCCCAGCCCTCTCTCAGAAGGGTTTGTCTTCGCTGAGCCGAATCCGGTGCTAAGCACTCTGGGCACATCCAACATCATAATCATTTTTAGAGAATAATTTCTCCCATCTGGACAGCTGGGTTTTCACCCACTCCCCCCACTTGAATGGGACAGCCGGGCACCAGGTTGAGGGGTCTTCTGCCTCATTCTTTTTACCCCATTCTTTATTCAACTCTTATGGAGTTATGGGCATGGCAGCACTCACCTGCCCCAAAACACCAGTCATGGTCTCAAACTAACTGGCTGTTCAGTAAAGTTCCGAACACTGACAGGAACTTTTCCACCTCTTCGCCATAAGGCCTTGGTAGGGACTATTTCTGGGACCAACTCTATCCCACTGTCTTCTCCCAACAAATCTCCCTCCAGTATCACAAAAGGAACTGGCTGGTCCCAGGACAACTTCATGATGGCCTTCATGCAGGCTCTCTCTCCTGGCTGCAACACCAGCTTCCGAGTGTCCAGCCGCCACAGCTTCCCTACTCCTTCTGCAGGGGTCTTCAGCCGTGGGTGCACTCCTTATTCTGGTGAACCTTTAAGGCTAAAGGAGTGAGCATTCTTCGCACCTAGTCAGTGTTGGCTCCATCAATTAGAGAATTCTGCTTGGCACCAGGAGGTCGTGGGCACACCACAGCTAGGGTGTCAAACACCTCCATCTTCTCCCCTGCTGCCAGTTAGAACAAAATCTTCATTGGAATATCCATCATAGGGGAACTTCTGAGGTCCCAAACCCCAAATCTCTAGTTCTTCCAACTTGCAAAGTGGGATGTGCTTTGAATGCTTATAGTAGAAGCCCCAATAGAGTAATGTCACTTGGGCCCCTGTATCTAGCAGGGCTTTAGTGTAGATACCCTCCACCTAAAGTGGTACTATGGGGGATGGCCCTACCAATTTCTTGGGCATCAGGCTCGAACAACTTTCATCAAACTTTAGACACTGGCTTTGTTTCTTTCTTTGGAATAATCAACTTGGCAAATTCAGCAGTCTGTACCTCTACTGACTTCATCCTGGGTGTCCTTTTTCTCTTATCCTGAAGTGGAGTGGAAGTACTGACCCCCAGTGTCTCTTTCCCCAACCCAGGTGACCCCTCTAGACTGACTAATATGTCAGGGGAGGGGGGGGGGAACAAACCCCACCCTGCGGTGACTATGACCAAATTTACTGTTATTGGAGCTCGAATTTGTCGAGGGACTCTCAATTGGCTCCTTCACTGAGGTCCCCTGAAGTTTTCTGCCTTCTTTGCAAAGAAAAACTTCTGCAGTGCCTTTAGCAATTCTTCTAATACTTCAGGGCTCAAGCCCCTCTTCGGACACTTAGCTTGTAAATGTCCCATCTCCCCACATTCAAAACATCCCCTTTCACGAGGGGGAGATAGGACTCTTTGATATTCTTCTTTACCTCTGGAATTCGCCCTTGAGCTTCCATAATTTGCATCAAGGTTTGACACATCTGGTTCAGTGCCTGTGCCACATGAAGCATCAGATCAGTGGAGTGTGAATTTTCATCTGATTTCCTTTTCTCTCCTACTTCTTCATGGTGACTCACTTCCAGTTCCACTTCACTTACATCTTCAGAGAGACTGTTCTCGACTATGACCAGATGGGCCACAGCTCTCTCCCTTCAACCTTCATTATTCAATAGTTTTCTTCGAGGAGGGCCTCTTCACCCCTCTCATGAGTTCAGGATACGTGGGAGTATCTCGAACCCCTTTCAGCAGTAACTTCAAGACAATAGGATGGTTGGGCCGAGCCCCTTGCAACACTCTATTCAGCCGTACCTGATCAGCTTCCTTCAGGTCAATGCCCTTTTTCAGCAGGATCTGATGTAACATTTTGTCGACTCGAGAAATATATTCTGAAAGTATCTCTCCTCTCTGCTGATGAGTGTGGTTAAACTTGTATAGCAAATCTGTGGTCTTCTCCACTCGTCCAAAAACATCAAGCAATGCATCCAAATAGTCTTTAGCAGTGCAGTTCTTGTGACCCATCCATAAATTTCTGATCACCTAGGCTGCAGGACCCATTAGGCTCTCGCTATGAATTACCAGAGTCTCTTCCAAGCAAGGCCTTGCAACTCTTTGCCGGAAGCTTGAGCCCTGGTCATTCACATAAATGACATTTGTAATCCACAGAGAAAGGGACATTTGTAAATCCAAGTTCTGCTTGAGATATGATCAGTATAAATCACTTTACATATACTTGCAGTTCTCCGGGTTCACCACGCACTGCAACAGCTCAGAAGTGTCCCATGACAACCGTCCCAGCTATTCTGAGTTCTTTCTGTTTCTGTCCTGCATCATGGGCTCTCTCGCTCCTTCTGTACTCACAACAGTCAGGCCTCTCTCACCCAACTCTCCGTCGCTTTTGTTCAGCAGGCCTCCGCCCTCGGCTAGTCACTTCCCTGTGACTTCCGCCACCTCTCAGATGTGCTCTCTCACACAGGCCTCAGCCTCCGCTTGCTCCGCTCTCCGCAGCAGTCCTCCTCCTCTTCCAGACCCTCCGCTCTCCACAAGGTCCCCGAAGCAAGAGGGCATACATTGGACTCCGCCCCCTATTTATCTTCTCTCCCACAATCCTCCTCGGATCCCGCTGCTCCCTGGGAGTATAGTCCAATCAAGCCCATCCTGCATAGTCTTTATCCTTCTTAGAACTATCTCTCCCATAATCCAATGCACCGCTCTCACAGGAGAACCCATACTGATCACCAGTCTTAAAGAAACAGAACTTCAGCCTAAATTATACTGTATGCTATTTCTTCACCTGGCTATAGATAGATAGATAGATAGATAGATAGATAGATAGATAGATAGATAGATAGATAGATAGATAGATAGATAGATAGATAGATAGATAGATAGATAGATAGATAGATAGATAGATAGATAGATAGATAGATAGATAGATAGATAGATAGATAGATAGATAGGATAGATAGATAGATAGATAGATAGATAGATAGATAGATAGATAGATAGATAGATAGATAGATAGATAGATAGATAGATAGATAGATAGATAGATAGATAGATAGATAGATAGATAGATAGATAGATAGATAGATAGATAGATAGATAGATAATGTACAAACCTACTATATATTTCCCTATTAACCTGCATGGTATCAATGGATTGATGATAACCATATATAGCACAAATATTTATAAAAGGTAATGTCTTCTCTCAGTAACTATAGATATACTTTCTATTGTAGGGAAAATGTTTGTGTATTATTAAGGGACTAAATACAAGCATATGTTATAGAATTATCATAAGTGTGATCTAGCACGGGTTTATTGAAGAGAAGTTTTTTCAAAGAAATGTATTTTCTTTTATGATTAAGTCATCAGAAGCTTGGAAAAAGTGTATATGATTATTTAGGCAAAATCATGTGGGTCTAAGGAGATACTGTATATGTTTTATTTATTGGGACAAGGGACTAGATGAATTAATGACAGAGAAGGATTTGGCTGTCAGCGCTGAACAAGGTACTTTAGGGGCCAAGGCAAAGATACAAAGCATGTTTCTATTGGCTGCAAGTGCTGAATAAATTGATCATTCAACAGAAGCTGGCCGTTAGACTGCTTTCTGTTGAACAAAGTGGAGTACACACATACTGAAAGTCTTTTGGTACGTGTATACCCAGCTTAACAATGACACTGTGGGTTTGAGTTACTAAAACTGCAGGTGAAAAATCTGGTGCAGATGTGCATGGTAGCCAATCAACTTCTAACTTCAGCTTTTTCAATTAAGCTTTGGCAAAAAAAACCTGGAAGGTGATTGGTTTCTGTGCAAAGTTGCACCAGATTTTACACCCTCTGGTTTTAGTTAATCAACCCCTGTGTGTCTCGTATATTTGGCAGTGATTAAACTAAGTATCGATTCTGGACCATAGGTGGTTTCTCAATGTTCCTTAGTTCATACCAAGCTAGTTGTCACATTAGTACAGACAGAGAAATGTCAAGGACTGAAGAAGGCTACTTATTAGCCAGGTATGAGCAAGTTTTGGTATAGTTGTTTTTCAAACCTGGCCTTGTAAAGGCAGATTATTGACTCCAACATTGTAGCCAGAAGGTGATGAAGTCTGGAAAAAGAAATCTACTTCTGCTAGCAGCTTCAACTCTTCTCTCCCTGTTTCTGCATGTATATACCCCCCCCCCCAGTTTATGTACATCTACCCATCTTGCTGGTTCTGCAGGTGTCATAGATTCTACAAAGGGACACAATGCCTGCCAACAACATTTAATTAGTACAACTTTTTCTTTTTAATTTGTGGTTCAAACTTTTACAAAAAGAACATCCTAAAACTGAAAAGAGTGCAGACACTAAATTGGGAAGATGCATGGAAGAATTTAAAAGAAAGAACAAGTTAGTGGAATTCAGGATGAAATATGATCATATTTTTGGATATTAGATTTTTAAATATGTTACTTTATATAAGTAGACCAATCTATCAATGTGAGAGTCCACGTGAGGGATACTGTCCACACCAGCCAAACAGAAGTGCAGGGAGAGAAAAAGGATCTGCCACCAAGTAGAGTAACTAAATACTCTTACCATCAACTTAGACCCAAAAGGGTCATGCAGCGCCAGCAATACAGGTATATGGAATTGTTAGTTCGCTCCGCCTCCCTCGGATATATATTGGTGCTGCTTCTCTGTCTAGCCACACCCCTGATGACGTCATTGTATGACGAAACATGTTGGGATTGGCTGACGGCTGACGCATGCACAGACGAGGGACGCGGAGGCCATCTTGTTGGTGGGGAAACCAACGATTGTCCGTGAACTTGTGAATATGATACAGCAGAACGCTGAAACTTGGCTACTTAAATTGGCGAGGCTACCAAGGTTTAACCTAGACCACCATACCAGGGAGTTGAGAGGGGAGGAGTGGATTTCACCTGCATTCCATATACCTGTATTGCTGGCGTTGCATGACTCTTTTGGGTCTAAGTTGATGGTAAGAGTATTTAGTGACTCTACTTGGTGGGGGATCCTTTTTCTCTCCCTGCACTTCTGTTTGGCTGGTGTGGACATCATCCCTCACGTGGTATCTCACATTGATCGATTAGTCTACTTATATTTGGGATTAGCGTGACACCTTTCTTACAACATTGCCTAGAAGATACTCTATTCATATCTTTTTTGTGTCAGCTGCTTTTCATTTATGTTTTTATTATACTGATTTTATTCATATTATCGCAGCAATTTTACCTATTGATGTTACTTTATAACTTGTGTTTCTACATGAACAACTGATAATTGATGATATGATACCACAGATTTCAACCTTTTGACCTGACAAAACGTGTTGGAACCACAACATCTGTACTCCATGTATTGGAGAAGTCCGTAATAACTGCTATACTTGAGTGGCATTATGTAACAGGACTGTTAGATACTAAGAGGACAACATAATAAAGAGGGGAAGGAGAGAAAGTGCCTTGTGACCAATAGTGTAAAACCGTTTAATGAGTAAACATAAAAAACAAAATAAGAGGTTCCACCCAGAGTTTTGACAGCTGTCATCTGGCTCCCTGAAAATTGTAGCTTAAGTGTCCTCTTTCCTGTCTCCACGGGGCTGCCACTGTGGCAAGGACCATCCCCCGATCCCATTCAGGATCCTTCACGCAGCCCACCCTGGCACTGACAGACTTCTATATTAACTCAACTGTGAGTTGAACCTGTTATTTTGTTTCACTCATTATTATTGTTTATTTTGTTTACTCATTAAACGGTTTTACACTATTGGTCACTTGGCGCCTTTCTCTCCTTCCGCTCTTCTGTTTCAGTGTGGGTTCCCTGACCCCAGAATAGGCTGCTTGTTTCCAATGGATACCACAGGCACTTCACATTTATTTCTCATTAATTTCTTTTTTTTTTTGCACTTATATATTTTTTATTAAGGGTTTGAGATAAGTCTGTACAACAAAAATATACATTATAATCATGTAATTTAACAATGTAGGAAAAAGTAGGGTTCTTACATCATTTTTAATACAAATATATAACAATCACAATCTCTTATCCCAATTTATCTGTAGTACCCTTCTTCTATTCCTATACAGCCAACTTGTCTTCATGATAAAGCTACACATAGTACAGTCTCTTCCCACCCCAATTTTCCTTATTTTATACCTACATAAACAACCCTCAAAACCCCACGTGCTCCCCACGTCTCTATATATTTTTCCCTCTTATGTTGAGCTGTCATTACTAAATCCTCCATTTTGTTTATTTCCTCTATTTTCCGAACCCAACCTGCTATTGTTGGAGATGTTTGTTTTTTCCAGTTAAGGGGTATACAAAGTCCGGCCGCATTTGCAAGATGACATATTACCGATTCTCTATATTTCCTCATTGATGAGTTATTTAGTTGTAGAAGAAAAAACGCCCCATCTTCCGGAATCTTAACTTCTGAAAAATTTTGCATGATCACTCTAACCTTTTTCCAAAAGTCTGTCAATTTGGGGCAAGACCAAAAAATATGGATTAACGTGCCCTCTTCTACCAAGCAGCACCAGCATCGATCCGAGTTATTAATCAAGATTTTGTGTAATTTATATGGAGTGTAATACCACCTTGTCAATATTTTAAAATTTGTTTCTTGATATTTAGTACATATAGAGGATTTATGGACAAGGTTGATCATACTCTGACGCTGCTCCGGTGAGAAGGCACGAGACAACTCCCTCTCCCATTTGTCAAAATAAGATAATTGATATTGCCTTTCAGGTGTATTTATCAGATCATATATTTTGGATATCATGTGATAAATATTTCCTGTATCTGAGCAGTATCTTTCAAAGGTTGTCAATTGACGGTTATAATTCTGAGGGTTAGGGACTGAGCGAAGAAAATGTGATAATTGAAGTGCGTTCCAGAAGGGAAGTCTAAAAACATCCATCTCATTCATTAATGTCTCCAGAGAAGGCCATTTATCTTCTCTTAAGAAATGTACGGCTTAGAAATGACCTGTCATACTGAGAGATCTAAAAGATTGTGCCTCCATGCCTATGGGAAATTTTGGGTTCCCCAAATTGAGAGTAATGGCGAATCATATGTAGATAAAGAATTCTGGAAGCATAGTTGTGAGCAAATTTGTAATGTCGTACCAATTAACTGATGTGATTTCAACTCTGTTGGTAATTTATCGTAGCACCATAGTGTTCTATTAAGTGGAATAAGTGTATGTGCCTGCTCAATTTGTACCCAGAGCTTAGAGTCTCCATGACGACACCAATCAATTTGTCTTCGAAGGTGTGAAGCTTGAAAATATTTATGCATATCTGGTAAAGACGCTCCTCCCAATCTTTTAGACAGCATTAATAACTGTCTTGAGAGACGGGGTTTCTTATTTGCCCAAACAAATTTGATAAATATTGAATTTATTTGTTTGAAAAAATAAGCTGGGACCTTAATGGGTAGGGTTTGAAAAAGGTATAAAAATCTAGGTAGTATAGTCATCTTTAGCAAATTACACCTACCAAACCATGTATGTAAACCTGTGTTCCATTTCTCCAACTGAAGGTGGGTTTTGGTTAAAAGAGGGATAAAATTAAGTTCAAAAACTTGAGAAGGATTAACTGGTATAATAGTACCTAAATATCTTAATGCCCTATTTGTCCATTTGAATTTAAAGTTCTGTTTTAAATTCTGTAATATTCTAGGTAAGTTTATTCCCATGGCTTCTGATTTGTTAAAGTTTATCTTCAAGTTGGAGATGGTGCCATACTGTTCAAATTCTCTGATAAGGTTTGGTAGTGAAATCAATGGGTTAGCGATTGAAAAAAGAAGATCATCTGCATAGGCAGAAATTTCATATTGTTTCTTCCCCACTGGGATGCCCTCAACATCTTCATTTTGTCTTATTTTACAAAAAAATGGTTCCAGGGAAAGAGCAAAGAGTATGGGTGATAGGGGACACCCCTGTCTCGTCCCATTCTTAATCAGAAAAGGTTCAGAGAGAATCCCATTAACCTTAACTTTGCTGATGGAGCAGAGTATATGGAAGATATCCATTGTAACATAGTCTTTCCTAAGCCAATATGTTTAAGTGTAGATAGCATAAATTTCCAGTTAACTCTATCAAACGCTTTTTCTGCATCAGTTCCTAAAAAGACACATGGAAATTGGGTTTTGTCTGCGGCATATAATACGTTCAATGCTTTTGTAGTGTTGTCTCTCGCTTCTCTGTTTGTTATGAATCCTACTTGGTCTAAATGAATTAGGGAATGTAAATGTTGCATCAGTCGGGTTGCTAAAATCTTAGTGAAAAGTTTTAAATCTATATTGAGCAATGATGTTGGCCTGTAACTCCCGCATAACATTATGTCTTTATCCTCCTTGGGTATAACTACAATGTGTGCTCTCAAAGTATCTCTACAAAATATAGTATTCGATCATACACCATTAAACAGATTCAGTAAATATGGTCCCAGAATCGGAAAGAAAACCCTATAATATTGGAGAGTAAAGCCATCTGGCCCTGGAGCTTTCCCAGCTTTCATCGCATTCAGAGCTTGTTGAATTTCTGTCAATTTTATTGGTGAATCTAATTCTTTACAGATTTCCGCTGATAATTTAGGAAGTTGAGATAATTTAATATAGTCTTCCATCTGGGCTGCCGAAGAAAATTGATCTAAAAGGTTATATAAATCAGAATAGAAGTCTCGAAATGTCTGAGCAATTTGTTTGGGTAGTGATAGTTTTTTTCCTTTAGGAGATAAGATTTGAGGAATATATGTAGCTGCTTTGATATCTTTTACCGCTCTAGCGAGGAGTCTCCCACATTTATTACCAGATTCATATCCAATTTTACGGCTCCTTTGCAAGGAAGCTTTGGCCTTATAAATTGGAAGATCAGTAATTTGTTTCCGCACAGAAATCATCTCTATCTCCGTGTTAACTATTGGAGATCTTTTATGTTTAATCTCCATCTCATGTAGTAGAGAGAGCAACGATGCCAATTTTTTCTCTCGTTCTCTTTTAACCCTGGAACCATGTTTAATCAATACACCCCTGATTACTGTTTTGTGTGCTTCCCATAGTATGCCTGGATCTCCTTCTGGGGACTCGTTTATTTGAAAATATTGTTGTATTTCTTCTGTTAAATCTTTGAGGATCTCTGGGGACTGTAATAAGCTCTCATTTAATCTCCAAAATTTATTTCTAAATGATAAAGTATCAGAAAGTGAAACAAGTAAAGTAATTGGGGCATGGTCGGACCAGATTACACTTCCAATTTCAATTTTTTGTATTGCATGTAACTGTCTATGAGGAATTAAAAAATAGTCTATTCTAGTATAGCTCCCATGAACCGAGGAAAAATATGTGTAGTCTTTTTCTCCAGGGTGTATTAAGCGTCATGCATCTACAAGTTGATGTTTATGTAATTCTTGCATTACGCGTTTGCTTATTCGTAAAGGAATAGAAGAAGATCCTTATGAAGTGTCTATTGTAGGCATTAAAGGGATGTTTAAGTCTCCTCCTGTTATCAGTTGACCTTCTGAAAAATTCAACAGGTTATCTAGAGCGCGTGTCAGAAAGGTATCTTGTTTGTAGTTTGGTGCATATACAGTTGCTAAAGTCACTCTCACCCCTCCTAATGAACCCTTTACTATGTTTCCTGTAGAGTCCATGGGATTCTATTGGAAATAAGTATGGAGACACCCTTCGACTTGGACTCTGTATTAGTCGAATGGTATCCCCATGGATAGTTTTTATTCCTCAGTATGGTTAGTTTACTTTCCTTAAAGTGTGTCTCTTGAATTAATGCTAAGTCTCTCTGAGAGCGTTTTAAATAATTTAATAACATATGTCTTTTTTCGGGAGTATTAAGGCCTCTTGAATTGAATGTCATTAATTTTATATTTGCCATATTGTCACGCCAGGAAATGGAAAGGGAAAGGAAGGGGAAGGGAAGAAAAGAGGGAAATTAAAAAAAAAAAAAAACACACAACTAATCCCACCCACCCAAAACTGCTAAATTAACTACTTGTTATTTGTACGCACACCCTCAAACCTAAAGGCTTGTGCATAGTCCTTTGTAGGTTAGTGGTTGGGCAGGGCCTCAAAGTGAGGTCCCGGCTCTCTCCCCCCCCCCCCCGTAGCCCCCGGACTCTTTATACTCTAATATTTTATAATCAGCAGAAAGCCATTCTTCTATTTTTATCTCTCTTCCCTCTCAGGGAGCAGCCCTCTATATCCTTTGAGCATCCTTAATGCATTTTTAATACTAGTAACATAAAAAAAAAAAAAAATGATAGAAGGGAATCTCTTGGTTTCCTATCTGGCTAGTACAACTAATTTTATAGTGCTCAAAAAAAAAAAAGTGATAAAAAGTGAAAAAAAGGGGGAATTCCTCGATCCCCTATTTAGCGTGTGTAAATATATATTTTATAGTGTCAAAAAAAAAAAAATTATTTATACCCAATGTTTATAAATCTTGTACATTGTACATTGTTTATACTCCAAAAAAAAAAGAAAAAAGAAAACCCCAAACCCTAAGCACCCCAAGTGTCAATTCTAAATTTATATATCTTAAGCAGTGAAATAAAAAAAAAACATCAAAAACGTGACTATCGTGGAAAAAAAAAAGGGGGGCTCCAAAAATATGAGTCCAAAGAGGGAGGAAACCCCTTTTTTTCTTTCTGTAGCTTGTCTAATGAAAAAAAATATTAATTAAATATTAAAAAGAAATAATAAGAAAGTAGGGGGATCAAAAGTAATATTTTAATACCGTCCTCATAATATGTAAATAAATCTAAACACATGTCTACCATATATACATGTTTATAAATCTTGTACATTGTTTATACCCAATGTTTATAAATCTTGCACATTGTTTATACTCCAAAAAAAAGAAAAAGAAAAAAAACCCTGACCCTAAGCACCCCAAGTGTCAATTCTATATTTATATATCTTAAACAGTGAAATAAAAAAAAAATCATCAAAAACGTGACTCCCTGGCACTGGCAGACTTCTATATTAACTCAACTGTGAGTTGAACCTGTTATTTTGTTTCAATCATTATTATTGTTTATTTTGTTTACTCATTAAACGGTTTTAGACCCCGTTCACACTGGGGCGACGCTACTTGCCGGGGCGACCTCACAGGTCGCGGTGCGCAGCTCGTACCGTGACCTCGGAGCGGCCGGCACGGACTTCATATCATTGAAGTCAATGCAGGTCACTCCGGGTCGCCCCAAAGAAGCTCCGGACCCTTTTCCTAAGTCGGAGCGACTTGTGTCGCTCCTATTAGAATGGGTCCACAGCTTCTCTATGGCAGGTGACCTACGGCGACCTGACAGGTCGCCCCAGTGTGAACGGGGTCTTACACTATTGGTCACTTGGCACCTTTCTCTCCTTCCCCTCTTCTGTTTCAGTGTGGGTTCCCTGACCCCAGAATAGGCTGCTTGTTTCCAATGGATACCACAGGCACTTCACATTGATTTCTCATAAATTTTTTATCCAGACGGAGTACATAAAAGATATGATTTCATATTTAGATAAATATTTTTTTGCATAATTTCACATTTTAATTTTTATCTTATTTAATTTTTCACTATCCTGGACATCATCTTTTTGGACTTTTTACCAGACAAGCTATGGCAGCGCTGGGAATTACTGTTTATTCATTTTGACAAGATAATAAAGCTGAGTGTAACAATCCAAAAAGTAATGTTTTTGTCATATGTTTTATTAGTGTTTAAATTTAGGGTAATTTCCAAAAAACAGATGTACAAAGTCAGTAAATACTCTGGAATAAGGGTTCAGATACCCTCTGTGTTTTTTTGGCAGGGAAGAGCAAGGCAAATATATAGCTGAAGGATTCTAAGGAAATGTTTTAGCTTTTGAACTGCAAGGACGCAGAATGTCTCTCTTCCCTCAGGACATCCCTCATGTCACAAAGAATTCTGCTCTACTCTGGACCTACCACAAACCACCTTTTTGGAAAGCATCTCTTACAAGTCTGATTCCTATTGCATCTACCCTTTAATATACCTCTCTACTCTTCCATCTCATACTAATATCTGTGGTTTGCTTCTATACCCACTGAGCAAATTTCAAGTCCTCCTACCCCTCCCTCTCTATGCTTCTCTTCTTTCAAACTCACTGTACTCATCTGGTTTTTCCCATTTCAATAAGGATTTCAGTGATCTATCGGCCTTCTGGACCTGTGTCACACTTCCTTGATAACTTCACTGCCTGGCTACCCTACTTTCTCCCCTCTGAAATACCCACTATCATTCTTGGTGATTTTAACATCCCCACTAATGTTAACAGCCCAGCTACATCCTTGACCTTGTTTCCTCCTATCTTTGCACTCCCTACAACCTCCCCAACACCCCTTTCCTCTATCTGAGCACAACCTCTTCACTTTGACAAAAATCCTGGTCCCCAAACTACCAGTCCCTCAAAGCAGCAAACAATTACCTGCAGAAACCTTCACAACTTTAATCCTTCTCTTTTCTACTCTATAACTGACCATCTCACAAAATAACAAAAATGACAAAATTGCACCTCTGTCCTGCCCTGACCTAGCCACTTCTGTCTACAACAGTTCACTTTCATCCACACTGGACTCTCTTGCTCCTCTCACTCACAAAGTATCAGGCTCAACCATTACAACCTTGGCAGACTGACAACACCAGAAATCCTAAGAGACATAGCCATGCACTGGATCAGTTGTGGTGTAAAACCCAATCCAAGCAAGCAATCACCCTATATAAAACTGCATTCTTAAAATACAATTCCTCCCTCCATGCTGCCAAACATGCCTACTTTGTCACTCTCACTAATACTCTGTCATCAAGTCCTCGTCATCTCTTCTCTACTTTTTACTCCCTACTTTCTCAACCACCACCTCCACTCAGTGCTCATGAGATTGCAAAATACTTAAAAAACAAGATTATTGCAATTTGTAGGGGCATCTCCACTGCTCAGACATCTATCCCACTTAACATACCCTGTACAAAACCACCCTCAACATTTTCCTCTTTTGACCTTGCTACTACCGCAGAGGTCGCTAAAGTTTTCTCAGCAGCCTGCCTTACCACCTGTCCGCTGGACCCTGTTCCCTTACAACTACTATGATCACCCTCTTATTCTATCCTGTGCTCCCTCACTCACATCTTCAATCTCTCCCTCTCTACTGCCACCTCCCCCTCCTCTCTAAAACACGCCCTGATCACCCCCATAATTAAAAAGCCCTCACAGGACCTCACCAACCTGAACTACTTAAGACCCATCTCCTTGCTCCTGTTTACCTCTAAACATTTAGAACGCTTATTCTAAAACCGTCTGAGCTCCTACCTCACTGACAACAACGTTCTTGACCCTTTACAGTCTGGCTTTTGCTTTCTACACTCCACTGAAACTGCCCTACTAAAACTCACCAATGATCTACTAATTGCTAAAACCAATGGCCACTACTCCATACTCATACTACTAGATCTCTCTGCGGCCTTTGGTACTGTTGATCATCCCCTCCTCCTAAAAAAACTCTACTCTCTTGACCTACAAGACTCTGCTCTCTTCTGATTCTCCTCCTACCTATCACAGCGCTCCTTCAATGTTACCTTTAACTCTCCACTTCCTCTTCCTGTAGGGGTCTCCCAAGGTTCTGTCCTCAGACCCCTCCTCTTTTCCATCTACACCTCCTCCCTTGGTCACTTGATAAACTCCCCATGGCTTCCAGTACCATCTCTATGCTGTCAATACATAATCTATATATCACTAATCTATACTCCTCACCTTATTCCTTCAGTCTCCTCTTTACTCATTACTAACTTACTAACTGACATATCAGCATGGATGTCACAGCACTTACTTAAACTCAATCTTTCTAAAACTGGGCTCATATTATCTCCTCCTGCCCATGCCCCACCCCTGAATTTTCCATCAAGATCAATAATACAACCATTAGTTCCTCCCCTCATGCCAGGGTGCAAGGTGTAAATCTGGACTCTGACAGATCCTTTCAGCCCCAAATCGAATCGCTGTCCAAATCTTGCAGACTTCATCTCCATAACATGTCCAAAATATACCTCTTTTTAACCATTGAAACCACTAAGCTACTTTTTCACTCCTTTGTTATCTCTCACCTTGACTATTGTAACTCCCTCCTCATTGGCCTACCTCTCCGCAGGCTATCCCTCTTCAGTCTATCAGGAATTCTGCTGCTAGACTCATCCACTCTACCAACTGTTCAGTGTCTGCCACCCCTCCACTGGCTTTCCATTGCCCAACAAATATAATTCAAAACACTAACAATAACATACAAAGCTGATTACAAATTTTTCCCGAGCTACATCACATATCTTGTCTTCAAATATCACCCAAACTGTCCTCTCCACTCCTTCCAAAACCTCCTGCTCTCTAGCTCCCTTGTCTCCTCCTACCATGCTCGTCTCCATGACTTCATCAAAAGCCTCTCCCATTCTCTGCAACTCACTACCCCAATCTGTCTGGATGTCTCCTACTCTCCTACTACTGTCCACTTTTAGGCAATTACTGAAAACTGATCTCTTCAGGGAAGCCTATCCTGATTTCAGCCTAATGACCAAATATTCTTTTTCTCCCATCAGTTCATCCCTCACAGTTATTACCTTTTGTTCCACCAGCCCCTCCCTATTTGATTGTAGGCTTACAGGAGCAGGGCCCTCCTAACCCTCTTGACATTTATTGTTGCTGTATTGTCACCCTTTAGATTGTAAAGAACTGCGCAAACTGTTGGTGCTATAGAAATTCTGTATAATAATAATAATAATGCTTCCTCCCAGGCATTTCTGGTGGCAACTTGGCTTTATTAAAGAAGAAACAATGATCTCAGAACTATAATGCTAGACCATTAATGAGAACTACCATAACAGTGCACCTAATTTAAATATGTTGCAATATAAGCTTGTTTTCACTGTTACATTGTCATTAGTATTTTGTGTGTTTAGCTTAAAGCAGCATTTTATTGGAATAAAATGGCTATTCAAATATGAGAATAACATTTTGTATAAATTTGTAACTCATTTTGTGCTTATAATTATATTGCTTTATACCCATAGTGGCAGATAGTGAATTAATGGCAACTGAATGTGCTGAGCATGCATATGTAATATAGGGTAGTGTCTCTTTGCAATTCTGAAAAGTACAAGTAAAAGCATCAATGGCAGGGATTTAAATGTGGCCTAATAGTTTAATTACATTGACACTTTCTAAAGAGCCCCCTAATGTAATATTTGTTTAGCAATATGAGTTAACTAGAAGGTTTTACTGTAATTCTGAGGGTTATGATGATTCATCACATCTAAAGGGATAATGACCATGTTACAGCCTAGTTCAATATAAGTGGAACCAAAGTATGCAGGAAACTTAAATACATTTTTCAAAAATCCATGCAATGCATATAGTTGATTTAAGCTGCACTTTAAACTTTTCTTGAGTTATGTTAAGTGTTTCAAAAATTACAAAACATATAACATTGCAAAAAAACCTTATGTGTGCAGCTGCCCCCTGAGCCTGCTCTGGATCCAGCTCTGTGCTCAAGAACAGCAGCTCTCTCCACTCTCTCTCTTCTCACTGGACATGAAGGCAGCATTGGGAGCCATTGGCTCCTGCTGCTGTCAATCACAGTCAGTGAGCATAGAGTAGGGGCAAGGTCACGCCGCTCTGTGTGTGTCAACGGATACTGAAAGCACGGCTTGGGATCGAGGCCGCACGCATGCTCCCAAAGTCAGAGGCTTGCTATAGAGGCACTCTATTGAGGGTCCCTAGAAGAGGAGGACAGGGCTGCTCTGTGCAAAACTATTGCACAGAGCAGGTAGGTATGACATGTTTGTTTTTTGTATTTTTTTTACTTTTACAATCACTTTAAGCCAAATCACATTTTTTTATTTCAGATAATTTGGAAAATAGTTAAGACCCTTTTGAGGCATTTTTTTGCCAAGGTAAGGGAAAGTCAAAATAGGAGATTTACTTACTTCAGTAGGCTTCCCCATTGGAAGAGTTTTTTCTCATTCTTGTTCCAGTGGCAACTCAAAAATATAATTTTTTTTCATGTTCAGTCCAGATTATATTAGTCACCTAGGCAAAGTAAGAGGGTGATTCTCTCCATTGGGTACTCAGAAAGCAAAGAAAGCTTAACAGTGGTCTTAACCCTTTCACACTGGATCCAAAAAATAATTTGGCAATAGAAGATACATCCAAAACTTAAGTACCTATGCACGTTAGAGGACATGGATAAAAGGCACATTACACAGAGATATAAAACTCTGTAAAATATTTTGGTTTCTGTGTGCGTGTGCGTGTGCGTGTGCGTGTGCGTGTGTGTGTGTTTTATTTTATTTATTTATTTTTTTAATTTCTTTCTCCTTAGCAATTAACCTAGGTAGCTAATTGCAAACTCCAATGCTGAATGTTTTGACACACAGTTTAAGAATAATCCATGCCCATGTAAACCACTCCTCTTCAACGTCCTTCCAAAAGGACACCTGGAATTAGGTGTAGGAGACCAAAAGTTAAACAATTGTGCAGGACCACACAAAAGCATTCGCCAATAAATTCTTTACAGACATAAAAAAAAGATTAAAATAGATATACATCTTCTTGCAACACATCTGATCAAGTATTTGAGACTTCAGGACTGTTGGTTATTTCCAGATGGATTGTGGATGATTATTATGTTTATTTGACACGTATGAATTTTTCTAAAATGCCATATTTTACACCTAGCAATCTGAAAGATGGGAAAGGAGGAAAGATTTATATTTTGTTGCTGTGCGTGTACAGGATTCTGACCAGCACCCACTATGAGCAGGGAGAAAAGTCTTGCACCCATGCACAGAAATTATGCAAAGAGACTCTCAGTATGCATGTATGATGATTTCATTATAGTCAGTGTGATGGCATCATCACTATTCCTGAGGCAGTAGAAGTGATGCAGTGTCTGTCTTTGTTACTTACTTTGTATTCCTTATCAAAAGCAAACTGCTACTGATATAAAGACATTTCCTTAACTAGCTGTCTGTTACATTGGGTTTTATTCCAACATACATTCTAAAAGAATCTTTCTGCAGACATTTTTATTTCCTTGTTGTTCACATAATAATATGAATTTATGCATTGCAGAAGATTAAAATCTTCTGCTCCAATATGATGTGTTTGTACATTTCCTACCATCATGCCTTTACTATAATAGTTAGTGCATGTCCAAAGCTGATGGATTATTAATTGATTTTTAATGCTTCACGACTAATGGATATTTTTTTCCTAGATACTGCATTTCTTGGTGAAGGGAAAAATCAATAACAATTAAATAATTGAATCCCAGATAGAATGCATTACCCACTAATAGCATCAACTCCAAATGAAATTCAAAATGGGCAATAATTTAAATCTGAAGCTAGAAACATGATTAGAAAAGAACATACACAGACATCATAAATATTGCAAAACTTTAAAAGAACAGCCCTAATAAAGGAGTTGGTAATAAAATAATAATTTGACAAAACTAATTTACATAGGATATAAACTTACAGTTAAGTGAACAAAGTTTGTTCTCCTCACAGCATTTAAAGGCTCAATCGAAAACAAGCAAACAAACTAAGGAGAAAATCCTTTATCTGCTGATTCATATGTGGATCTCATCTTCTAACAAGATACAACTTACTGGAGCTCTCCTAGAAGCTTTGCACAATATTCTCCCAAAAGCCAATGGTAAAGACGTAGACTGCAAATCATGGTCATAAACTTTTAATCACATCATTACCTTAGCCTTCTTGTGATCAAGTGTTAAACTGTATTACTTTCGGGTTCCTATGTTTACCCTTTTAGATATGTGGATGTAGTATAATAATTTCAGACAACTCAAAAGTATAATAATAAAAGGAATGTACTTAGCTTGGTTTAAAGATATATTTCAGATGAAAAATATGCAGCATCTTTCCAATCCAGGGGAGCCTGTAATTTCATTTGAAGTTCCTGCTGAGACTGCTATTAAAGTGATGCTATTGCTTTGCCTGCATGAGCAAAGCACAGGTTTACTTTAAGGACATTTTCTTTAAGCAGATTTAGGTCAAGCACACATTACCCAACATTTCACAAAAATCTTTTTTGACAAAAAGAAAAACAGGATTAATTCAGTTCATGTCCTGAGCAAAGTGTGCCACTTTCATTGTACTAACTTAAACAGGTTACTTGCATTTCACATGTAACCTTAAGCTGTTTAATAAAAGCAATAATGTTAATCTGAGCCATGAATGGTAATAGAAACCCCTTTAGGGTAAAACATTATATATAAATCTGCATAAGTTACATATAAAAATGATATAGATCCCTTGGCATTTTTGGAATTAGATTTGTACTTTAAATAGGAAGACAGCTACTGACTAAAGTTCAGGTATTTTGTTAATGTAAAATGGACATACCATATTACATTTCACCATTGCTATGAAAGCAATCCTATCTGACAAACTGAAAGTACAACAATTTATGCTTTAGATAGGGTCAAATATGAATTTAAAGGTGTATTTACTGTTAGCTACACTTTTTAGCGGAGATGTACAATTGGCACTTTCTGAAGCAGATCCCAGCCTGTTTCAAAATCTTCCATAATTCAGATTTCAATATGCTGACTACATTTTTCCACTAATAACTAATTGCTAATTCATTGTAATGGATTGTTTCCCACCATTAATTAAACTCTGTTATAATTACAAACTTGCTGAGAGATTTGGAATTAAATCACAGTCAAAGGATACAAGCGTCTGAAATCCTCTATTAAGTTATGATCGATAACTAGCTATAGAGTCGTTGTAAAAAATAGCAAAAAAAAATAAGCAAACACATTTTTTTCAATCCATTTATTAATGATCTAGGGAATACATTTATTGGCAATGCTGCCATTTTGATGATAAGACAAAATGAAAGTGTTAAATATCAGAACAGCAGTGACATTTTGGAGAAGGATCTTGACAACATGAGCAGTTAAAATGTAAGAAGAATTGCATGTTTATGAACTGTAAGTTTATGCACCCAATCATAAGAAATAGTTTAGCATATCTTCCAAACCAGGGGATAAGCATTGCTTAGACGGGCCATACATTATATAATTTTCTCATACAATTTCCTTTAGATTTATCAAAACCATAAAATATGAGGTCAAACCTAAACACTTTCCTTTTGTATGCAATCAGGCAGGCCCTTGCACTACATATTTGAAAGTAAATCTAAAGAAAGTTGAATAAGAAAACTGTATAATGTATGGCCAGGTTTACTATAGCATTAGATTAGCCTCACAACTGTTTTTCTGTTTTGTCCAAGTGTATTCTAATAAACTTCATAAACATCACTCTTGTTTCATTCTTATTTACTATGTAACATGCATTGAACTAAAACAGGGGTAGGAGAAGAAAAGCAGCGCCACCTCAGTGTAGATTAAAAGGTTATTTATTACATAAAAACAACGTAGTAACTCACACAGAGGAAATCGTTGATCAGCAAATGGTGATGGTTCATCTGCAACACTGCAGGGATGTTCGGGAAGTACACTGTGGCGGCCGTGGCCCTGGCTGTGCCGGTGGAGTCCGACACTTCCTGTGGTTCTGGCAGCATTCAGTATCCAGGCTACTGAATGCTGCTAGAACCACATGAAGTGTCGGACTCCACCGGCACAGCCAGGACCACGGCCGCCACAGTGTACTTCCCGAACATCCCTGCAGTGTTGCAGATGAACCATCACCATTTGCTGATCAACGATTTCCTCTGTGTGAGTTACTACGTTGTTTTTATGTAATAAATAACCTTTTAATCTACATTGAGGTGGCGCTGCTTTTCTTCTCCTACCCCGTTTTGTCTGTTGCAGAGTACCTCTAGCTCTGTATGAAGCCTGCAGCCACCTCCACCATCCATCTCCACTAACCCCAGGGATTGAACTTTCCTGCATACCTCCTAAAAATACTACCTACAGCCACAGTTGAAACTTTTTTCATAAGATTGAATGTACTTGACTCTTTCACTGGCGCAGGTCGAACGTTGTGTATATGTACCTGTCTTGAACTAAAACAGCCTATTCTATTTGAATGTCTTAACAATGAGACGATGTAACAATTTCTTCACTGCAACATTGTGGTGTGTGAGTTTGGATGCCATTGAAAGCAAAAAGTCACACATCACTGCAATGCACGGATTTAAATAGAGTATTTGAATTGTCCATATTTTGGGGAAAATAATTCCAGGAAATATAAATGGGGTCAATTCACAAAAGATAATCACACAGGTTATCGCTGTAAAAAATATTGCTACCTTTTTCCTGAGCATAATGGTAATTCATAAGAAAAAGTAGATAAGTATCTGACGCCTCACCTATGTGACATTTATGTTTTTAAATTAAACATTTTCATCAGAAATGTATAATGTATCATAAGGTAAGATAAAGGATGTAATTAAGATAACTATCCCCATATTAGAGTCTAACATACCATAATAAATAGACTCTATTTATTTTTGTAAAAAAAAAAGACATTAAATATATCTAAATCCCAATTTTTTTTTAGGTTTTTCATAGAGCAGGGAAGAACATTTTCAGGTTTTCATTGCTGGGTATGCTAGGAGGAAGATGACAGAAACAGAAGTCATATAAAGTCTAGATTGCATTTTATTTAGACATTTAGAGCATACAAATCCAATGCATTTGTAGCGTTTTCCCTGAAATAGGAGACAAATGGATATCCCCAAGTCTCCCCAATGGGAAGACAACAAACAAAAATTGACAGGCATCTAAGCCACTTCTCATTCTATACTAAACTTAGAAAAAGTTTTTGGTTTACATACAAGGCTCTTATCTCAAAATTTTACAACAGGAAGAAGCTTTGGCTAATAACAGTGGTAATAGTGAGTCTACTAAATATAAGAAGTAACCTGTTTTCTAAGATAAAAAAAATATGACAACACTTACATCAGCAGAGAATAAAAAGCAACAGTTAAAATAGTTAATACTGCTTTAGGTTATTAGTAGTAGATTGATACTACAACAGGGTTTCCATAGCCAAGCCTCAACTTCAGGGCAAACGGCAGAGCAGTATGTTACATTTTTAGCTCCCTTCTTGTAACAAAAGGGCTTTAGAAGTGTCTGTAAAGTCTCTAGTCATAGTAGAAGACAATTGGCATAGACTGAATTGGTAGATGGTTCATTTGGGACAGTGGTATACATAGGGGTCCATCATAACTTTTTTCACTCAAGGTCCACAAAACATTCACCCCGGATTCGCAAATTTTTCCAGTTGTATAAAGCAAAAAAAATATGTGAATCTTGGTTAAAAGTTGTATGAATTTTGTGAAAACATTTCATAAATCAACCCCATAATGTAGCAGATTTCAAAGGACCTGGTTGAAATTATAAAAAAAAAAAATAAATAACAATGGAAACACCAGCAGATTGAGGAATTTAGGCCAAGTAAAATTAATTTGGTAAGTGGATGTTTACTCATATCCATTTTATATTATTTTCACAGTTATAATTTTCCTATTTATTAAAACGGTTATAAAGCCTAAACATTCCTTGCATTAAGGTAAAAATGTTTAGGCATCAGTATCAGAGAACAAGGGTTTGTTGTATGGGCGCTTCCGTGGAATACAGCAGGCTTTAGGTGAGACACTGCACTTCGGCAGCACTGGAGAGGAGATGCTGCTCTGAAAGTGATAAAGATAAAAAGACAAGGCACCTCTAAGTGCAGTAGGCTCTGAGTATTTATTAGGTTAAAAGTATAAAACCACTCACATTTGGTAAATGTTATATGGGCATAGCAAAGATCTGTCTGGAGTCTTCCTATCCGCTGTGCTGAGTGGTTGAAATGAGGACATGCGGTGATCCGCTTCCTGTAGATGCGTCCTTTCGTCTGTGTCTCAGCCTGGTCGGCATGAGATTTCCTGAAGGCAGGGTGTGGACGCAGCGGCTGGTGTCCAATAGAGCGGGTGGTGGGCGGTTACATGTTTCGGAGCTCAGCTCCTTTGGCAGACCTCCACCTGCTGGAGGTAAAAGGACATTTATATAGGCAACTGAAATCCTTATTAAATGGGACAGGTGCATTCAGGCAGCAGATAAATGGATAGGAAATTGATACCAGCATGTGCATACCCCTAAAAGCTTGTAACCATTGCACAATTATCGCACATGTGAATACTGCATTACCATGTTAAAAATATTTAAAAAATGTATAAAAATATGTATTAAAAAAACATACACACATACATATATACATATGTACATATATATATATATATACATACATACACATATAAATAAAAAAAAATAAAAAAAAACGCACATCCAGCATGAAATAATATTCAAAGAGACCCAAAAAGATATTCTGTAATAGCGTATTCAATTCGAATTCCTCATTTATTCCCCCAGGTGACAAGACATCAAGGGCATAAATCCAGTAGCTTTCTCTGCGACATAAACGCACGAACCTCTCTTCGGGGGAAAAAAATAAAACCACACATCCAGCACAAAATAATATTCTATAATAGCGTATTAATTTCTAATTCCTCATTTATGCCCCCAGGTGACAAAACGTCAAGGGCATAAATCCAGTAGGTTTCTCTGCGACATAAACGCACAAACCTCTCTGCTTCAGAAAAGGTGGGGGGAATGGACTCTATGACCCCTACTTTTAGGCCAGCACTAGATTTATTGTGGTGTTTTGTAAAGTGTCGAGGTACACTGTGTTTGTCTTTACCGGCCTGAATTGCTCGGCGATGTTCTCCAAAGCGTTGTCTTAGCAGCCGTATAGTGCGGCCTACATAATGTAGGCCGCAGGGGCAGGATAGACAGTAAACCACATGTTCCGTAGAACAAGTATAAAATTCTTTAATGAGGTAAATTTTACCCTTGACAGAAAACTCTTTTTATCCATGTTGGGCAAAACTACAAGTGAGGCACAGAGGTTTCTTGCATTGATACATTCTGATAATGGAGAAGAATTTTAATGAGGGGGATGTATGTTTTCTGGAACGAAGCTTACTCGGGGCTATCTGGCTCTTAATATTTGGGGCTTTTCTGTATGAAAAACTGGATTGATTGGATATGCAATTAGCTAGGTGAGGGTCCTGATGAAGTATTGACCAATGTTTGCGCATAATATGTTCCATGCGTTTGTATTGACTATGGAACTGGGTGGTAAAGCGTATGATGTTTCCCTGACTGTTGGATTTTATAGACTTCCTCGGATCGGGGGTGTCATACAAAGCACAAGCCTCCTATACCAAAGATGCTGGGTAGTCTTTATCTGAAAACTTCTTTTTCAAGGATAGACTTTGTTCCTGGTAGTCCGCAAGCTTGACGCAATTGCATCGTAATCTGCAGAACTGGCTTTTGGGTATATTATTTAGCCAGCGCGGATGGTGACAGCTATTATAATGGAGAAAGGAGTTCCCAGAAGTAGGTTTGTAGTAGTTTCTCGAATAGATCTGACCATTTTCATGGTACAGATCCAAATCCAGAAATGCCAGGTGGTCCTTATCATGGACCGAGGTAAATGAAAGGCCCATGTCGTTGTTATTGCAATGGCTGACAAATAGTGGTATATCCTGCGTGTCCCCCCTTATTCCCCCTTTTACTTACCTGAGCCCTTTTTTAATCCAGTGCTGTGCACGTCTGCAGCTCTCCTCTTCCCTCACCTCACCTCCCCTCACCTACAAAGCTAGTGGCGAGGGAGTTAGGGATGAGGTCTAGTCCCGCAGGTGTGTTAAATTTGGTGTTATCGCTCTCACTCTCTCATACTGGTCACTGGAAGTTCAACATGGCACCTCATGGCAAAGAACTCTCTGAGGATCTGAAAAAAAGAATTGTTGCTCTACATAAAGATGGCTTAGGGTATAAGGAGATTTCCAAGACCCTGAAACTGAGCTGCAGCACGGTGGCCAAGACCATACAGCGGTTTAACAGGACAGCTTCCACTCAGAACAGGCCTCGCCATGGTCAACCAAAGAAGTTCAGTGCACTTTCTCAGCGTCATATCCAGACGATGTCTTTGGGAAATAGAGGAATGAGTGCTGCCAGTATTGCTGCAGAGGTTGAAGGGGTGGGGGGTCAGCCTGTCAGTGCTCAGACCATATGCCGCACACTACATCAAATTGCCCTACATGGCTGTCATCCCAGAAGGAAGCCTCTTCTAAAGATGATGCACAAGAAAGCCCGCAAACAGTTTGCAGAAGGCAATCAGACTAAGTACATGAACTACTGGAACCATGTCCTGTGGTCTGATGAGACCAAGATAAACTTATTTGGTTCAGATGGTGTCAAGTGTGTGTGGTGGCAACCAGGTGAGGAATATAAAGACAAGTGTGTCTTGCCTACAGTCAAGCTTGGTGGTGGGAGTGTCATGGTCTGGGGCTGCATAAGTGCTGCCGGAACTGGGGAGCTACAGTTCATTGAGGGAACCATGAATGCAAACATGTACAGTGACATACTGAAGCAGAGCATGATCTCCTCCCTTCAGAGACTGGGCCGCAGGGCAGTATTCCAACATGATAATGACCTCAAACACACTTCCAAGACGACCACTGCCTTGCTAAAGAAGCTGAGGGTAAAGGTGATGGACTGGACAAGCATGTCTCCAGACCTAAACCCTATTGAGCATATGTGGGGCATCCTCAAATGGAAGGTGGAGGAGCGCAAGGTCTTTAACATCCACCAGCTCTGTGATGTCGTCATGGAGAAGTGAAGGAGGACTCCAGTGGCAACCTGTGAAGCTCTGGTGAACTCCAGGCCCAAGAGTGCTTGAAAATGCTGGAAAATAATGGTAGTCACACAAAATATTGACACTTTGCGCCCAATTTGAACATGTTCACTTGGGGGCGTACTCACTTTTGTTGCCAGCTGTTTAGACATTAATGGCTGTGTGTTGAGTTATTTTGAGGGGACAGCAAATTTACACTGTTATACAAACTGTACACTCACTACTTTATATTTTAGCAAAGTGTCATTTCTTCAGTGTTGTCACATGAAAAGATATAATAAAATATTTACAAAAATGTGAGGGGTGTACTCACTTTTGTGAGATACTGTGTATATATATATGTATATATATACAGTGTTATTAAGAAAAGATAGAACAAAATACTCGCTTACAGACTTATTTCATTGTACTCATTAACATTTATAATTGATCTCCATTTCAGCTACATTCTGATCAATTTATTTTGTTTGTAACAGTATAGAGGTCATTGTAGCCGTATTAGTGCACTTGCAACAGAGACAATTAAGTACTGTTCGTGATACTTTTATTTATTTGCACTAACATACAATTTTTCAGGACAAGCTTTCGGGGTATATCCCCTTCTTCAAGATCCAATAACAGTATAGACATATAGTATATTGTGTTTTCAATTGGCCTGTACTGATGTTTGTGGCCCTGCCTTTGTCGCTAATGAGAAAGAAGAAGTTAAGTTGTCCTTGGCTGATACTGTAATATTTATGCATTCCATTTACACTTCATCTGCACCATAAATGCTGCAGATCTTTTTGATATGCAAGCTATTAAGATTTTATTATTCTTTAGATACTTTCAGCTGCTAAAAATTATAATTTCCATATGAAAAAGTAGATTAATTCCCAGTCTTTTGCATGCTGGATAATTAGGAGTTTTAATACATTTGTTTTTGTCAGCATCACAGTAAAATATTGTCTCAGATGCACTGCTATGGTGAAGACAAAATGTATGCCAAAAGATTTAAAAAGATGATAATAAATTTAGTGGCACCTTTGATAAACAAATCAAAACAAAACATGCTGTAAACATGTGTTCTTATTTCTTGCACCCTTTTCTGAAAGTCTACACAACTACTCTGTATGTTTTTATGTGGGAGAGAATTAAATATCTATATACTCAAAGTCCTCAAATGTCACCTAAAAATGATGTGCATTCACAAAGTTGTTGCACAGTTCACTATGACCTGGTCAAAGGCGCTACAGTATGTACTTTCTTGCTTTTTTTTCAGTCAGGAAAAAGAAAGGATTGGCCTCACTGTAAATAATGTATTTTTTACTTTAAAAAAATTTCTGTGTGTGTAACACTAATTTCCAAAGACCAGTAAGGTTTAATATTGCCCCTAGTGTAGGCCTCCAGCAGTCCCTTCTGAATGTCAACTCATGGAGATTATTGGGCCCTTTACAGAAATCCTGACTAAATTTTAAAACCAGCATTTTACAGTCCAAATCTTGAAAAAAAGGTCTTCTAGATAGATCTAACTGGCCTTTTTAGTAATATATTGCAGATGCAATGATCATGTACAAATCGCAGTGTGTCCCACAGCAATCAAAGTTCTGTGCTTTACCCCTCCTTTTTTGAATATGCTCCTATTTATATTCTTACATTTTCAAAACTGTAAGTATTAAAGAGAATGTATGGTGAATTTGCATATATATTCTCTCTTTTTTAATTATAATCAGGGCTAAAAAAAAATGGAAAAGCTGTTATTTCAATTTTTTTAGTTGCAAAGTGAACTGGGACTTTGCCCCAGAGCTTAGTGAATTTGGAAAAGCTCTGCTGATGTCCATCATTCAATCATGTACACACAAAAATGCTGTTTTTTTATTTTCACCACATTTTCATTTAAAACAGACAGGACTTCACAAGTAAACATGTGTATGTGAGTGAAAAGCTCCACCTGCTGGCTGAAAATGAGAATACTAAATAATAATATGCAATATATTATATTTATTGGGAAAAAAAGAAATAACAGCTTTGCATTTTTAAACCCTATATAGATTTATATTTAGGAAATAAAGTCCTTTTTTTAGAGGCCCAAAATTAATGAAACTAAAAATTCTAATACTACTGTATGCCCTCACATTTTTTTTGTGGTTTATCCGAAAAAAGTATATGCTTTTTTAGTCCGCAGCTTCCATGGCCACTTCCAGTGGGACTCTATGCACCTATGATACTTAAAGCGACATGTGGATTTAGAAACGCAACCCAATATTGCATGTCTGGTGTTGAATCCAAAATTAAAGACTAGACATGCAATAGTGTTTTGAGTTCCCTGGACCTAATAAAGTCTGAAATACTATGCTATAATCAAAAAACTCTCAGGTAGCCTTCTTTTAACCTTCCTAGCGGTATTCCCAATCAAGGCTCGGGGTTAAATTTCAGAGCCAAAAGCGGTAACCCCGAGCCACACTCGGGGTACCGCCAGAAGCATTGCTGGATCTTGTAAAAGAGGTTTCTTACCTTGTCACCGGGATCCAGCGATGTGTCCGGCGGTGTCTAGCCGCGGTTCTTCCTCCCGATCGTCTCCGTGCCCCAGCTTCCGTCTCCTGCGACGTGACGTTCACAGGGGGGTGGAACCGGCGGCAAATTCAAATGTACAAACACACTGATACCATTCAAAATAAAAATAAAATCACATTAGCTTGCCCCCCAGTGCCCTTTCCTGCAGTTTTACTGTACTTTTTATGTAAATATATATATATATACATATATATATATATATATATATATATATATATATATATATATATATACACACACGTATATATACATATACATATATATAAATATATATACGCCACTGTATATATATATATATATATATATATATATATATACACACACGTATATATACATATACATATATATAAATATAAATATATATATATATATATATATATATATATATATACAGTGGCGTAGCGTGGGTTGTCGGCTCCCAGGGCAAGGCAAATAATATGCGCCCCCTAACCCGTGGACCTTTAGCTCTGGTCAGGTGATCCCCTGTGTCAGTTAGCGGTGGCTGCACGGGAGAGGAGAGAGTGCTTGACAAAGGCCAGCAAAGCCTGGAGCGGGGACATCATCCATAGGTTCCCATGTCCCATCTGTTGTTGGCGGTTGTATGGTCACATACCTCGGAACCCCTAAACCTTGGGTGTTCCATTATGCAAATCTTGACCAGCCATTGTTGTAGAATTCCCGCCCTCTCCACCCTACTTGTAAGGGAAGCCATCCATTAAAGTTATGAACCAATAACAACCATTGGAGCCTGACCATATCCTCTGGCTGGTCTAGATCTGTATATGATAGAGCTCTTGGGGGGAATTTTCCACCATGTAGGTAAGTGGAATGCAGCATCTACAGAGCCTCTTTTTATGCCCTGGGATAGTTTGGAAGGCTTAAAAAGTTCAGTTTTTTCGCTATATATGACAATGAAATAGGAAGGAGAGGGGGGGGGGGCAGAGGAAAGGGAGTAGAGAGGATGGAGGAAGGGGAAAGAGGGGAGGGAGGAGAGAACAGGGTGGGGTGGGGGAGAGGACAGAGAGTGGACAGGGGGGGGTGAGAGAGGAGACAGAGGGGGGTGAGAGAGGAGACGGGGGGGGAGAGGAGATAGAGGGGAGGAGGGGTGAGAGAGGAAACAGAGGGGGGTGAGAGAGGAGACGGGTGGGGGAGAGGAGACAGAAGGGAGGGGGGGTGAGAGAGGAGACAGAGGGGGAGTGAGAGAGGAGACAGAGGAGGGGGTGAGAGAGGAGAGAGAGGAAGGAGAAGAGAATAGGGTGGAGGGGATGGGGGGGAGGGGAAAGAGAGAGGGGGAGAAAGGACAAAAGGAGGGGGGAGAGATGACAAAGGGAGAAGGGGGAGAGATGACAGAGTGAGGAGGGGGAGAGGGAGGGAGGGAGGGAGGGAGGGAGAGATGACAGAGGGAGGGAGGGAGAGATGACAGAGGGAGGGATGACAGAGGGAGAAATGACAGAGGGGGGGAGGACAGAGAGGAGAGAGGGAGGGAGAGATGACAGAGGGAGGGGGGAGGGAGAGATGACAGAGGGAGGGGGGAGAGATGACAGAGGGAGGGAGAGAGGACGGAGGGAGGGAGAGAGGACGGAGGGGGGGAGAGAGGACAGAGGGGGGGGGAGAGGACAGAGGGAGGGAGGGAGGGAGGAAGAGAGGACAGAGGGAGTGAGGGAGGTAGAGAGGACAGAGGGAGGGAGGGGGAGAGAGAGGACAGAGGGGGGGTAGAGGGGGGGAGAGGACAGAGGGAGAGAGGGAGGGAGAGATGACAGAGGGAGGGGGAGAGATGACAGAGGGAGAGGGGAGAGAGGACAGAGGGAGGGGGGAGAGAGGACAGAGGGAGGGGGGAGAGAGGACAGAGAGGGGGGTGAGGGGAGAGATGACAGAGAGGGGGAGCGGACAGAGAGAGGGGTAGGGGGGAGAGAGGGGGAGGACAGAGAAGAAATGAGGACAGGGGGAGAAGAGAAAAGGAGGGGGAGAAGAGAAGGGGGAGAGAAGAGAAAGGGGGGGGAGAGAGAAAAGAAAGGGGGGATGTGCTCCTCCTCCATATACATGCTGGACATGGGGTAATACATATACCTACATGCTGGACATTGTAGTGTCACAAACTCCCCTCTACAATGGGGCACACAGCAATCCCGTCCAGCATCTGCCTCTATCACACACAGTCCTTTACTCACCAAGCACGTACTTCTTGCAGGGCTAGCCTACTCCCGAGTCCTGCTGCACCCGCCCACAGGTCCTGTTCTTATCACTTCATGTAATGTGTCAGGGAAAGGTAACTCCACGGCCGTCTGACAGAGACTATAGTAAAATATTGCAGGAGTGAATTGGGAGCCCGCTGCAGCATGGAACAACTACAGGAACCATGTCCCTGTATCTATGTCCCTCCAGCAGCTGAAAGCCAGGTGGGGTGGGGGGGGTGCTTTCAGCTTCTGGAGGGACATAGATACAGGGACATGGTTCCTGTAATTGTTCCATGCTGCAGCGGGCTCCCAATTCACTCCTGCAATATTTTACTATAGTCTCTGTCAGACGGCCGTGGAGTTACCTTTCCCTGACATGGTTCTTGTGATTGTTCCCCGCCCGCTGCAGCGATCCTCCTCACTGTTCAGTGCAGGCAGTGGTGTGTCTGTAAACTCTCGAGGCTGGCAGGGGCATTGGATCCAGGGACGGCACGGCCCTGGGACAAATTTTTGCGCCCCTCAAAATTTTGCGCCCGGTGCGAAAGTACCGGCTGCACCCCCCACGCTACGCCATTGTATATATATATATATATATATATGTATATATATATATATATATATATATATATACGTAATTCTTGTGAATAAGCAGCCCAAACCAACTGTATACAATATATATATATATATATATATATATATATATACGTATATATATATATATATATATATATATATATATATATATATATATATATATATATATATATAATATATGTATACATAATATATGTATACATACATATATATATATATATATATATATATATATATAATATATATAATAAATTTATACAGTTGGTTTGGGCTGCTCATTCACAAGAATTACATGCAAAATAATGGTACCGCTTTCAGCACCTAAAATCCAAAAGAATCATACCACCAGGGAGGTTAAATTAATCCTTTAAAAAATATTGTCTTATAAATGCATTCACCTATGTAGCTTGGACGAAGGAGTGAGCCCCGTGTATTATATTGCTTTTAAATGCAGTGTCCTTGAATAATGCGCAAAACTCCAACATCAGCAGCTTGAACCTACTCCTCAGAGAGTGCTATGGGGGTCAGTCTTTTTTCTCCTGTAAGTGGCCAGTCTGAGAAAATATTGTCATAAATCCACATATGTTTCCAGCCATTCCTTTTGGACCCTTTTTCTTACTTATACGAGTGAGCGCAATACATTTTAGATGAATATAGTTTAAAAGTGGGTTTTGGATCAGTTGCAGATGTTTAATACCAATTATTTTGGCAAAATTTGTACTATTTTAATGTACATAACAGTTTTAATCAATGTTTAGTCACGTTTTAATATTCAATAAACAATTGGTTATTAGC
Source organism: Pelophylax lessonae (assembly GCF_965119305.1). Lineage (NCBI taxonomy): Eukaryota > Metazoa > Chordata > Amphibia > Anura > Ranidae > Pelophylax > Pelophylax lessonae. The sequence goes on along the minus strand of NC_138771.1, from coordinate 248,098,717 downwards.
CCTTCATAGCTATTAATTTATTAATTGTATTTTTAAATTATTAATAGAAGTATTGAGATATATTGTATTTTTATTTATCTCTTAATGGGTGTCAGATTGATCTTAGTTGTGTAAAAATCATATGCTCTGGCTGTCCTGAATTGACCTCCACTGCTGACCTATCCTTCCTAGCGAATCTTTATCTCACCTGACAACTGCCTGCCCTAACCTCTGCCTCATCTTTTATCTAGCCATCATGTCTGTCCTGGTACTTCACTTTGCTTGTTTGAGTTCTTTGTAATTAACTTTTTAGATCTGAGCTCAACTAGGATCCTGCCTTAATACTTATAGACTGCAGTGTTTAACAACACTATAAGTGTCCTTGTTGAAGACCTAGAACTCCTAAGGTAGCAAGAGCCTTCTAACATTGTCTGCCATTTTTGTTCAATCTATATTGGGGATGCTAGGTCTGCAACTATTCTGATATATTCTGGTAGCAACTGTTTCTGGTATTCCACCAGGTACTGTCAGCTTTCACCAACCAGACAATCCTAGGCTACACCCCAAGATATTTCCAAATCTAAAATCCATGTCCAGTGTAAGGACCACTGGTGCAAACCAGATACTTCTATAGCCAGCACGTCAGTTAAAGCCTTCCTCCTACTGCCAGCAAGAACAGCTGCTCCAGAGCTTTGTAAATGAGCAGAAGCTCTGCTGACTGCCATCATCCAATCATGTGCAAGCATGTGATTGGGTACTCTTTACAAAGTGAAGAGTTACCTAATTTACTAAGCTCTGTAGCAACTGCACTTTTGTAAAGTACACAGTCTTTTTGCCTTTAGTAAATCAACCCCAGAGGGTCTGTCATTGTGCAAATGAACCTCTATGAGGTTTATTACAGCATATGGAAAGTGTAAGATTCTCCTTAAATCACTGGTCGATTAATTTAGTCTGTCATATTAAACATTGTTCTCATTGGTCTCAAACATTTCAGATGGAATACCTTGAACCATTACAGCCACAAAATTGGGAATTAGAATCAAATCCAATCAAATACAATTCAAAAACTCTAACAATAATGTTTTCTGCAAAGCAAGAAATGTAATGTGTGATAGAAAAGATTTGAGCCCATTGATTATGTATTTTTTCATTATTAGGCAGTGAATAGTTTGTGTGTGTCTCTGTGTCTGTGTGTGTCTGTCTGTGGATTACTTCTCACTTCTTTAGTAATATGCAAGTAAAATATTAATTTATAAAGTTTAATTTATTAAGCTACAATATGTGTTAAAGCTTTGTACGTTAAGCAATGGGATGGGAACTTTGTGTTCCAAAAATTGAAGATTCCTCTTTCATGAGTTTTTACTACAGAGGTTAGAATTACGTTTTCAATTTTCTTTTTCATCTCTGGGCTATACCTGGTATAAATGTTATTTCCCCAGCCACATGCTTGAAAATTCACATTAATATGAAGGGATATTGTTTCAAAATGGCCATCCCTAGTTTGAATGCTTTCATTTTCCTCCCTACAGAGAGCAGTAATTGTTGTATATCTAGAACAGGATAATGAAAAGCTGTATTTGCACTTCACTGATTGCTATGTGGTATGCAATGCATTGTTGCATATATCATAAAATCAATATTGAACTTTTTTTATTATAATATCACAAAGTTTTTTCCTATAGCTTCATTTTACATGAAATAATGCATTTTTACAAAATTGATCTAGGAGCCATATATCCTCCCAACTTATATTATATTATTTTAGAATTACAGAAGATAGTGACAAAAATACCACATTAAATGCATATATTTTGAGAAACTATATTATTTTAAGGTATAGAGTAATAATATGAATGTGCTTGCCCAATCATCTTACCCACATTTGATGTGCATGCCTGATCTTCACACCTACATAGAAGGTCAGAAGTTCAAGAAATAGTAAACATAAAAAGTACTGGAGTATGTAACATATAGAGTGCAGGTGTCAGGAATATGTACCAGAGCACAAGGGTTAGAAATATGTAGCCTACAGAGTGCAGGGGTCAGGAGTATGTAACATACAGGCTGCAGGGGTCAGGAGTATAACACTTTCAAAGTGCAGGGCTTAGCAGTGGGTAATGTACATAGTGCAGAAGAAAGGAGTAAACATATTATACAGCCCAGTGAACAAAGTGCAGGAGTCAGATGTATGTACAATACCCCTATGTTCATTTAAAAAATACCCACACATACTTACACACATACACACAAATATATTTATAATATATATATATATATATATATATATATATATATATATATATATATATATATATATATATATATACATATATTTATACACACATTCATGTACACACACACATACATACACCTACATACATGCATACATACACTAACATACATACACACACTCACATACAGTACATATACAGACTGTCATACATACAACAAACACTAGTTCACTCACATAATCCGATTCTCTAAATTCCTTATTCAGTAAACGAATGCCGCTGAGTGCAGGACAGGTTTACAGCACAGCATGCCAAAGTTTGGGAGGCTGCCTTTCATCCTCTGACATTGTTATGCTGGCCTGGGGCAAGCTCTAGAGACTGCTAGGGGAAGACAGTGATTGGTGCTGTGGGCTGAAGCAGATTTACTGAAAGCTGGGGTAATTTCTGGGGAGATTTTCCAGCATGTGATGAGCAGGGGGCCCCACATGAAAACACTGCATCTGGGACAGCTGCCCCTTCTTCTCTTTTGTCACAGCCCAGAAGGGACTGCTCTAAAAGTGCTTCCTGCTAGACATAATTATTTTTGGTAGTGCTGATCTACTTTTGAATGTCAATGCTACCACGCAATTGTGTGGTACTGTCTTTGGGGTAAGAGAACATGGCACCAATACCTGGTGCATTTGTGGTAGTGAAACAATGTTCAAAGTGCTACACTAGCTCTAGAGTGTACATGACCAGGTTCGGACTGGCCATAGGGCAGACCGGGCATTTGCTCGGTGGACTGGGGCCACCCCCTCTGTGGCTGGTTGATGATCAGGCCACACAGTGGGAGGTAAGTGGCCACTGTGGCCTGAACAGTATTAACACAGGCTGCTGCCCCTTACCTGCCGCTGTACGGCCATGGCTGCGTCTCCTCTGGCGGAACTACAGATGAGGTTGATGGCTGCAGGGCTGAGCTGTGTATCTCTCTCACACACAGCTCAGCCTCAAAGCCTCTGCTGACAGTTCCCCCCTCTCTCTGCAGGGACGCGAGAGGGGAGAGAGAGCTCGTCTGCTCCTCCTCCTCCCGCCCCTCTCCTCCTGGATCTGCCCCACCCACAAATCCCTGGGGAAGTTTAAACCCAGAACAGAAAAGCTGCAGACAGCCTGTGCCAGAGACTCCCTTCTGGGATGAGTAAGCTCACTCTCTCTCCTGCCTCTCAGTATATAAAATTAATTTAAGGAGGGCTTTGTGGACTCTGATGCAAGGGGGGGGGGAGCTTCAGTGAGCAGAGTCCACAGCATTCCCCCATGAATCAGGGTTCCCAGAATACCCCTTACATGAGAGTTCCCCTTAAATCAGGATTTACAAAACACCCCTTACATGAGAGTTCCCTTTAAATCAGCATATCCCTTTACATTAGAGTCCACAGAGCTCCCCACTCACAGTGTAAGTGGAAATTCTTCAGACTCCAAGAGGGGCTCTGTGCGGACTCTGATGTAAGGGGGGCTCTGTGTGGACTCTGATGTAAGGGTGGGGCTCTGTGCGGACTCTGATGTAAGGGGGGCTCTGTGTGGACTCTGATGTAAGGGTGGGGCTCTGTGCGGACTCTGATGTAAGTGGGGGCTTTGTGCAGACTTTGATGTAAGGGGAGATCTGTGCGGACTCTGATGTAAGGGGGGGCTTTGTGAAGACTCTAAGGTAAGAGGGGGCTTTGTGTGGACTCTGATGTAAAGGGAGCTGTGCAGACTCTGATGTAAGGGGCTCTGTGTGGACCCTGATTTAGGGGGGCTCTGTGCAGACTTTAAAGTTAGGGGGGCTCTGTGCAGACTCTGATGTAAAGGGGGCTCTTTGGACTGAGATGTAAGGGGGCTCTGTGTGGACTCTGATGTAAGGGGGCTCTGTGTGGACTCTAATGTAAGGGGGGGCTTTGTGCGGACTCTGATGTAAGGGGGGGATTTGTGCGCACTTTAATGTAAAGGAGGCTGTGTGGACTCTAAAGAAAGGGGGACTCTGTGCGGACTCTGATGTGGGGGGGCTCTGTGTGGACTTTAACTACTTGCCGACCGCCGCAAGTAGATATACTGCTGCGGTCACCCCCGGCCAGGCAAAGTGACGTATATATACGTCACTAGCCTGTGACCGGTTTGTGAGCCAATAGCGTGCGAGCGCGCACCCGCTGAGGCGCGCGCCCGCCGCGGCTCGTTCACGGAGGAGTCCGCGCGTGTGACCGGCGGACCCGATGTCCGCCTGTCACACTATGATCGTCGGTAGAGCGGGAGAAACGCAGGCGGCTTATGTAAACAAGCCGCCTGTCATTCTCCCCTGTGTAAAAATGGAGATCAGATGGTTCTCCTATGTAAAACCGTTGATCTCTGTTTTTACAATAGTAGACCTGTCCCACTACAGTTAGAAACACGCCCCTAGGACACACTTAACCCCTCCCTCTCCAATACAGTTAACCCCTTCCCTGCCAGTGTCATTTTTACAGTAACAGTGCATATTTTTAGCACTGATTACTGCAGTAATGTCACTGGTAACCCCAAAAGTGTCAAAAATGTCAGTCAAGGGTCCGATCTGTCCGCCGCAATGTCGCAGTCCCGCAAAAAAAATCGCAGATTGCCGCCATTACTCGTTAAAAAAAACCACCAAAAATGACAAAAATCTTTCCCTTTGTTAGTAAACGCGATAACTTTTGCGCAAACCAATCAAAATACGCTTTTTTGCGATTTTTTTACCAAACATATGTAGCATAAAACAAATTGGCCGAAAATGTTAAAAAATTTAGATTTTTACATTTTTTTGGGGGGGGAATTTCATATAAAAAATTTGAAAAATATTGTTATTTTTGCAAAATTTACGCTTTTTTTTTGTTTATAGCGCATGATCAAAAAATCGCACAGGTGATCAAATACCACCAAAAGAAAGCTCTGTTTGTGGGAAAAAAAGGACGTCAAATTCGTTTAGGTACAGCGTCGCACGACCGCGCAATTGTCCATTAAATCACGCAGTAAAAAATCGCAAAAAACCCCCTGGTCGGAATGGGGGTAAAATCTTCCGGGGGTTAAGTGGTTAAAGTAAGGGGGGGCTCTGGGCAGACTCTAAACTAAGGGGGGCTCTGTCGACTGGGATGTAAGGGGGCTCTGTGCAGACTCTGATGTAAGGGGGACTGTGCGGACTGTGATGTAAGGGGGACTGTGCAGACTCTGATGTACAGGGGACTGTGCAGACTCTGATGTACAGGGGACTGTGCAGACTCTGATGTAAGGAAGCAGGGGCGGGAGGAGCTGGAAATCTGCACAGTAAGCAGAGATTAAAAGGGGGGCATGATTGCTAGGGACACTGTCTGTAATCATTACAGTGCCCCTTTACAGTGCAGTCCCCTTTTATATCACAGTGTCCTCTGTACATTACAGTGTGGAGGACCAACACTTAATATCCCGTCACCAACCACCCCTGCGAATCCCCCCCCCCCCCCCCCCCGCGTTCCTGGAAGAATAAACTGCTCAGTCTAAAATGCCCGGGCCTATTTTTTATCCCAGTCCAGGCCTATACATGACATTTAGGGACAGTGCTGATGATATCCTCTAACCTGAAACAATCTCAAGCGGATACCAGCAATCACATAGCAGCACTGGAAGTCGACACCCACTAATAACTTCTTTATGGCTTATACATGTCACATGATCTACTAAAGATATCTGAAAATAAGTTATTTGTGACAGAAGACTGTCACTGCAGGATAAAGCAGATCAGCAGCACTGTTACTACATGCCAGGTCTGGGCCCCTCTGCCTGTGCATGCACAGTAGAACCCCATAGGGTTTTATGGGGCGAGGGAACAAATAAATCTTCTGGCCCACAGGTAAACATTGCAACAGAGCACCAATGAGGATGGTGGTTTAGCTTAGCACAGTAAGGAGGGGGAAGGAAATGCTCAGTTTGTTTACCCTATATATGGGGCAATTACATCTGTGTTTTTCTAAAAGGTAATGCATCTTTCTGTCAGCCAGTGCCTCCCTAGAAAAAGAGAACCCCACTGCATACTACACCACCGCTCCCTCTGTCCCTACTAAACCTGTCTGGACTCCCCCTTGTCACATGCAGAGGAGAGGTAAGGCTAAGCCTGGAGATTATTGGCTCTCTGCCCACTCCGCATTTGGCTCCAACCACTTTCTTATTACTCTGGTGACATCCCCAGTGCAGGCTCTCCTAGAGACTCAAGAGACTCAAGATTTTTCTTTAACTGTCAGGAGACCTCAAAATCAGGTGTCTTCCTGGATTATCTGACAGTTACATAATTGACAACTAGGCCTCTATTGTCAGGAAGTCCGACTTCCTGCTTCTGAGGCAAGCCACTGTGCACATTCTGTGTGTTCCTTTGGGAAGGGGGAGAAAGTGCAAACTTCAAGGCTGGGAGAAAGATGAAAGTATTATTATAAACCCACCAACCACCTATATTACAGAAATTTTGTAGCAGATATGTGTCTACCATGAAAGAACAGGGTGTATGTTGCCCACATTCCAGGTAAGCTCAACAAGAAAAAAACCCCATATCGGATGGGACTTTAATGGCAACAAAACACCCACTTTGAAGTAAAATATAAGCATTTATTGATACAGTTTAAAATTTCCAACAAAAATACATATACAAGCATTATAAAAACATACCATTCCAGTTAAGTGTTTAAGGTGAATGCATATGTGAATCACATGTTGTCTACACTCCACCCGACGCATTTCAGGAAAACCTTTCATCAGGGGTGCAATGGGGGGAGATGCATGTGTATAAGTGATTCACATTGATTAGTAGTGGAGGGATGGGTCATATGTGATTGAGTACTCCGGAAGGAGAATACAGCTCTATCTGTGTCTGAATGGAGGATGAAGGCAACACAACATCCCATTAGAGGGGGGAGGGGAGAGTATACAACTCACTGTCCAAACGAAGGTCCTCAAACAAAAAAAACACTATTATCCACAAATGGATGGAACTCATGAAAGGCAAAGTCGCATGAGTCCATAGGGACAACTCAGGGGATTAATGGAATAGTTGTTCCCTGTGTGTCTAACAGCAGGTTGCTGCTGGGAAGCTGGTGTCCTGTGGCGTCTCTCCCTTGGAGTGTTATGCCTACAGAAATCTTGAGTCCTTAAACATTCCTGTGTATTGAGTGGAAATCTCAAACAATGTTGTCAGCTATCCCACATTTCCTTTCCAAATTACAAACTCACCATTCTCCTAAGTATTGGAGATCAGGAAAGGAGAAAATGTTTGTGGTCCAAATCAGGAGAGCAGCCTAGAGTGACAATGCTGCATCCTCAGTGCAGTGAGTGAGCGTTGTCACCCTAGGACAAAATTGTGTTACTGACAGGATCATCAAGTAAAAAAAAGGGAAAAATCCTGAAAAAAAAAAAAACGAACACAGCCACCACATCTACGGTCTTGTACGCTGCACTATCCTGAACTTACTGTAATGAAACCCTCACCCAAAAACTAAAAAATTTTAAAACCCCTAAATTAATCCTTAATATTCAACTCTTTTTGAAAAGGATTTCCTTAGCAAAATACCAATGTTCTAAAACAAAATCAGCTATTTGGATATTTTCAGCAAAATAAGAGAGCAGAATAAAGCACAGCATCATAGAAAATATGTCTGCTAACATTACATGTATACAATTAATTTGCATAGAATATATAACAAAATAAGGAGGAATGAACTGATCAAAATGGTATATAAAAAGGGAATAGAATTCTATTAAAATATTGGCCATGTGGTGTTTCAAGTTGAGAATTAAATTCTAAGCTCAAATGGTATATGTAGTTTGAAAGTGTATTTTTATCTATTGCAATTTTACTCATAAAAATATCCTGGAAACCAGGTAGATACCTTGAAGCAAAGAAAGTAATAGAACATGGCAGGTCCATTTATGCAAATATCCTTCTATTAAAATGCATGAAATTTAACCTATTTCAATATGACTTTCATTTGGAATAATCAATGAAACAGAGGTTAAGGATAATCTCTTTGGTATTCCTACTGATGTATGACTTCAAACAAAAGAAAGACTTGATAAGTGACATTTACAAACTAGTAATACTGTGGTCTTACAACATTTGTTTCATATACACAGAGACAGGTAAAGGCAGCAAAGAGCATGTTATCAATTCATTTATCAATAGGATGAGCTTTGTGTTTGGCCTGAACATAAATTCAGACCAAACATTCATTGTTAGAAAGTTCTGATTATATCTGAACTTCTGGAACATTCACCAGAATTTACTTGCCTGAACATCACAAATTGCATTGCATTGCATACAAACAGCAGTCGCCAAAATCTTGCACCTGATGTCTCATCAGGTGCAAGACTTATGCCAATGATGGTTTTTGTCCAAGGTTCTAGTCCATGCACACTCTCTCATCATCCCTTTGTCAGTGTATTGGAGTTGAGTGAGGGTCAGCTGACAGTATTGCTGGGAGAGCTGCCAGTGTAGTGTGCTACTTCAGCTATATGGTAATATATATAGTCCTACTGTATATACAGTGATGTAAACTGTCACTGATGCTTTAAAGTAAATTAGCTTTTGTGTGGCTAGGGAGAGTAGATTTTAAGCCCACCCACATTTTTTGTGTGCATGTGCAGCAGATTATCTTGCTGTTTTGCTAGTGTTCCCTCTTATTTTTTTATTTATTTTGGGGGGGGGGGGGGTGTTTCATTGCTTTTTTTGTTATTTAATTGTAGTTCGTTTTTGTGTTAGGTTTTTGGATTTTTTTTAGTTGCTTTACTTTTTGTTCTTCATCTCTATTTTGTGTGTGCTTAATTTTGTTAGGGTATTTTATTTATTCTGTTATGGGCTCAGCAGCAACAACAGCAACATGAAGTTATTGGTTACACTACAAAAGCTGGTCTGTGTTTGCAGTGTAGCACAACACAATATTGTGGGTAAATTTAGTCCACATAAGCCCCACATTAACATCATGTCTGGGAGACCTAAGGATTAGTGTTAGGTTGCTGGTGGTAACCTGACGGCCGAGGAAGGCCCCGATGTTCGCTAGAGGGTGGAGCTTGGACAGGAACCCCCAAGGTAAGTGACACAGGCTAGCCTAAGGTGCAGAATCTAAGTATCCACCAGTTTTCGCCAGAGCCTCTGATGGTGAGGATGGACTTCGCTGCGTGTGAATACCAGGTCGCGGTCCTCAGGGTCGCTCCACCAAGGGTGACCCGGTCAAGGTCCGAAGGCAGATAAACAGACAAGGAAGATCCGAGAGAATGGTCAAACAAGCCGGGGTCAGGACGGGCAGCAGACAAGCGGAGTCAGGGACGAGCCAAAAGGTCAGCAGGAAATCAGCAGGAAACAGGTCACAGGTTCAGGAACAACGGCAGAAGCTGTAGACAAGACAGCAAAGGCACAGTGCTGCTGAGGTGTTTAAATAAGGCAGCCTGCTGCCAATTACTGCAATTATCTGCACTGGGTTAACCCTTTAGATGGCAGACTCATGACAGCACATCAGTGTGCTCAGGGAGCGTTCCTAACAATTAGGCAGAAGTTGTTGCTATGCATCTATGAATGGGGATGAACAGCTTCTGTATTCTCAAGCCAAAACGGTGGTTTGGGTGCAGCATCGAGTTGTAGGTCACATGTGCCTTTCTTTTCTGCTAGTGGCCATGCTATACAGCCAGAGCACAGGGAGGCAGTGGTGGAGTGGCTAACCAAACTTTCAACATCCTCCTCCTCTGTCTCCCAGGCACAGAGTAGAATGAAAGCATTAAAAGCTGCTAAAGCACCCTGTTTTGCCTCCTCATCCACAGCTATTTCTGCCTGTGCCCCACCAACTTGAACTGAGGTGCCAGTTAAATTATTTGAGCACCTCATCAGCCATATACATCTAAGTTTGAGGAGGAGAGCAAAAGGAGCGAAGGAGGGTAAAACAGACAGGGGGAACCAATTGGCACAGACATTTCTGCAGCTTTCATCTACTACGAAGTTGGTTCCAGTGATGAGGAAGGGAGATGATCATGGGACCTCCAACCATACCTGGGTGCCAGATATTGTAGAGGAGGAAAGTGAGGTAGTGAGGGGCAGCTTGCAGGGTAGTGAAGGGAGCAGCTGCCCTATTCCACTGTATGGCAGAGTTCTATGGGTGCATCCACCCAAGAGCTTAGATGTGTGTGCCTTTTCTAACATATGTGCTGCAAATTGCACTGGAGTGATTTACAGTCTCCTAAAGGGCATCAAGCATAGCAGTATCAGTTTCCAGTGACAGGGATGAAAGTCCTTCAAGAGGTGTCAGATGTTTAACTTATGGCTCTTCCAGTGGGGAAGAGGGTCAGCATGGGGCCATACAGATTAGGGGCAAACATAGGCTGTAACCTTGCTGTGTTACTGTCAACCCCACCCTGCCATTTTCAGCTGTAGCATTGAGCAGGCAAGTTTCTCTGCCTTGGCTGCTGGAATGTAAGAAAAAGTTCATCCTCACCCATCCCCTTGCGCAGTGGGTCAATGCAATGGCAGGTTCCCATCTGCAATTTTTTCACTATCATGTGGAAGATAATGTTTCCAGGTCATTGAATCACATGGTCAGCAGCAGGGTCCAAACAACAACAAGCATGTGGTCCAGCAAGTATGAACGGGACTGTTATATCTAGTTCACAGACCACTGGGTAAATGGAGCATGTTGTTTTACTGGCGACTGTGAGAAAGCAGTTACCTCTACTTCCTCCTTCTCAATGCCTCCTTTCAGTCATTGTAAAGACCTAATGCACATGCTGTTTCACTGGCTGCACTACTTAATGTTTCTGCATGATGCTCCTCAGTTGGAAATTTTTATGCTTCCGTGCCAACATGCTGTTTGTATCAATCTGTTGGCCATGCTTGAGCACACTGGCACAATCCAGAATTAATTTGGATACATGCTTTTTAAAGTAGTGTGGACTTACAATGAATCTTTAAGTAGAAAGCACCAATTCTAAATCTCTAAATCTGAGTTTTGAGGTCCATATAAAATACTTCACATTTTTGCAACTAATTTGCACTAACTGTTTCTCCTTTGGCACAGAAGGAATGACATTTTTTTCTAATTAGAGAGGGAGCCTGCCTGCTCTCTCCCTCTTGAATTGCCTCCTATAAAAAAAATATACTGTGCAGCTGATTGATATAATTTATAAAGTATGTACCCAAAAGAAAAATAGTTCAGTTATATATTTTGGGCTGAAATATGAATTCTCTCTGATTCCTAAATATTCTCCTTTTTAAAAGGATGAGATTCATTTTAATTTTTATACAGTCTCTCAAAAAAACGACAGTGTAATTTTTTTATGGCTGTAATAGAAATATTCTCTTTTTCTGAAATTAACTCCTATTAAAATAAGACAAGATTCAGAGTAGCATATCAGTACCCTTTTAATATAGTGTCTTGGCAGGATTACATTTTCATGTAATATATTTATACAGTACTTATATAAATAGTATAAATAGTATTTATATTAATACAGTACTGTGCAAAAGTTTTAGTCAGGTGTGAAGAAACTCAAAAGCAAGCAAGAATGTTTTCAAAAATATATATTTTAATTGTTTCTTTTTATCAATTTTCAAAATGCAAGGTGACCGAACAGAAGAAAAATTTTAATCAAATACATTTTTTTGGTGTGACTACCCTTTGGCTTCAAACCAGCATCAATTCTTACACTCTTGCACTTGCACAAAGTCAGGGATTTTGTAGGATTAGAGTCAGGTGTATGATTAACCAATTAAACCAAGCAGGTGCTAATGATCATAAATTTCATATGTAGGTTCAAATTGACTATTAGACCCATGATTTCTCCCCTACCTTCCATTGAAGCTAATTGAGCACAGATCATACTCCATTAGCTTATTTTGCAGCCACAGCAACAGGGAAAATAATAGCCAAACCAGTAAGTGATGGTTTCTGTGTTCATTCGCTGGAATAAAGAACAGCAACTTGACATTTACTGATCTCCCTTAGTAGCACCTGCCATATCAGTCTTGGGTCCGCAGAAGGCAGAGCAGAGCCCTCATGGTGGGGGCAGTAAGCCAGGGGAAGGCATCTTCAGTGGGCTGCGCAAGTGAATAGGAGGCTTTAGAGCTGCCTGAATGACTTCCACATTAAAGGCCATCACCTGCTCTACAAATTCAAACACACTCCCGGCTGCTATAGACTGCTTCTTATCTGTATGAAGTTTATTCCTTTAGCTTAATTATTTTTCAATGCATATACCTTTAGGAAGATTTTAAGTATTTAGTCCCTGCTACTTTCACCACTCAAATATGGCCTATCGCTGCTTCACAAAAAAAAAAAAAACAGTTGCTTTTACAAGAACTACCTAATAAATAAAATTTTTTTGCGGTGGGGGGGGGGGGGGATCAGTCATTTTAAGTTGCTTCTGCTTTTTGCAAGCCAAGAAAAGATCTCACAGTAAACTAAATTATTACACATGCAATTTATGTAATGCTATAATATACCATAGTGTCGCTGACAGTAATAATGATCTGTGAAATCATGTACAACTTAAGCCATCCCCATTGAACAATTCATTTTTGCAAGCCAAGAAATGATGTCAAAGTAAACTAAATTATTACAAATGCAATTTATGTAATGCTACAATATAGTGTTGCTGGCAGTATTAATGATCTGTGAAATCATGTACAACTTAAGCCATCCCCATTGAACAATTATTTTCTAAATATATTTTTGTATTGGAATGTCTCACAGGCCTCTGCCCAGCAACCCATGCCCTTTGTTTGACAATCCCATACATAATAACCTAGAAAATTACCATTCCTTATATCTAATGTTCCACTGCCATTGATTTTAATGGGGTTCAGGTTTGGAATCTGAACTCTGATAACGTTCACCCAACTGAAATTTGGTGCATTCAACAAACCCCTTTATTTAAACAAAAGTCACCCATGAAGCCTGGTAAAGCTCTGTAGCCAGTCTTGGTATATACACATTTTCCCCCAATGTTTTAAATATTTCTACAGCATTAAAAAGAACCACTTTTTGGTTTAAATAAATATTTTTGTGAATCCTATACATAACGTTACGTTACGTTAATGGACAATGTGTTTAAGGAAAATGTTTCACCATTAAAAGTAATCTTTTCATACTGATAATTTATTAAATACACTGTAAAAACACTGTAGAAAGCAATGACTGTGTGGACTGGCTCTACAGAAAAAGGCTACTGCTTGGTATACTGAGCAGGTAAGTATATTTATCATGGTATCTTGAGGATGCTCATAGTGTTTGTTAAAATTAAATGTGTCAGATGATGACCAGTAGAGATAAACAAAATCATATGGATCTAGCAAATCGATTCAAATATTGCCTGCTCTTCTGGATCCAATCCAATGTTTCCAGTTAATCGGTTAACAGGCACAAGCATAAAGCTGATATCCATATAGAAATGTTACATAGTTACATAGTTACATAGTAGGTGAGGTTGAATAAAGACAACAGTCCATCCAGTTCAACCTGTGTAGGTGTGTGTGACTGTAATCATCTCACATACCCCTGAATGTTCTGATCCTTGAGATGTACGTCTAATAGTCTTTTGAAAGCCACCATACTACCCGCAGAAACCACCTCTTGTGGTAGAGAATTCCACAATCTTGTAGCCCTAACAGTAAAGAACCCCCCACGTTGCCTGAGGTTAAAACGCTTCTCCTCTAATCGCATTGTATGCCCCCGAGTCCTCATGCAATCCCTTCAACTAAACAGCTTTTTTTCTAAGCTGAGATCCCCATTGAGATATTTAAAAATTGCTATCATGTCCCCCCTCAGGCGTCTCTTCTCCAGGGAGAATAAATCAAGCGATTGCAGACGCTCCAGGTCCTCCAATCTCCTAATTAGTTTAGTTGCCCTTCTCTGGACTCTCTCCAGCTCCAACACATCTCTCTTGAGGACTGGCGACCAGAACTGGACAGAATACTCCAGATGCGGTCGGACCAGAGTTTTATAAAGTGGAAGGATTATAGACTTATCTATGGAATGTGGAAGTTTAGTGTGTTGTATTTTGCAATACTCATACCAGCCCATACCTCTTCAATATTGGGCCATTGCTTTAAGAGAAAAGGACCAAAACCTGGCGTGGGGCACCTCCTAAAACCCCAGTTAAGGTTGTTTGGTTCCCCTAATCATTCACTAAATGAAGATTAGATGAACAAAATTGTAAAAGGGCAAGCATTTAAAATGTGGAGTTCAGTCCCAACATTTCTAGTCAATAAAGCAATAACTTAGAACTCACTTAATGCCATAGATTCTCTCTGAAGAAATATCAGGTTGACCTGATCTTATGTAACTTTAGAGATGACTTGCCTTGATTATAGTTTTTGCTCATCTCTCACTGGTTCTCTACTTCATGCAGCACATAGAAGTCCCTTGGGTATCTTTTGCCCTTAGGTCATTTTTTATTTCTATTTTTTTTTTTTTTAATGACAGCTATTCAATACTACAAAATGCTATATTCATTATTCAGGGAAGGCTATTTGCTACAACTTATTTAAAACTTTTAAAGATGCAAGTATTGATGTTGACAGATGTATGTAGTGCATAGCAATCAAAAACAAACAAGAGTGTCATTAGGATGTGTCACTCATTAAAATATTTCCTGTGGTTTAGCAGCTCTGTAAGCATAATAGGTAGCACCGGCAAAAAAAAAAAAAAACGCTTATGAAGTGTGGCATTGCTTTTGGCAAAACTGCTTATCTGGATGACACTGTGTGTCACTTTTGAACTTCGCCTTGGCATCTATAAAATTACATTTTCATCATATTGAAAGATCAAGCTCTCTGTTCTGACTCACGTGGGTCAACATTTTGCAGATGACTGGATTTACCATTTGAACCTTAAACCCTTTGTGAATAATTTTGTGCACTGATGTTTGATAGCCAGGGGCACGAATGTTAATTTTGAAGCCAGGGAAGAAGTGTCAAAGCATAATGAATTTTCTTTATGCATATAAAATGATATGATCCTCAGGTCTGAATCCTGTTGTTCTGCTTGAAGAACCGAGAAAGTTGTTTGTATCTCATAGATTTATGACTCTGTAAACACATGAAATGATATTCTAGGATGTAGTCCTAACTGAAGATTTATGCTTTCCGCCCTATTATCACTTATTATGCATGATGTATATAAATTGTACTGGATTTCAATCAGTCACATACTACAGATGAGAGAAAAAATGTTTTCTTAGGTGTTTTTTGCAGAGTAGAGTGCTTAATATGATAATAAAATACATGTAGACATTATTAGAGCAATAAAATAAAAAATGCCAGATTGTAGGATCTGTGTGCAAAATGTATGGGGCTTGGGCTCAAAGTCTTCTTCATCCAGAGATTTGTTTGTAGGTTCTAGATGTGCAAAATGAAGAGTGTCCCAATGGGGGAATGATGGTGTGGTGAAGTCATGATACACGCAGACTTGACAGGTCCGAGTTAAACTGCTGTTAGGTTATGCTAATGATTCCAACAGAGGACCCCAGGAGACCCAGAGTGCATACCAGGGAGGTCCAGTATGCTGTAAATTTTACATCATTCATTATGACTTTCCCCTATTTCTACAAGTAACTGTCTATGGAGAGTTCATCCACTATACTCTGAAAAAGCAGATGTGCATTTCCAATTTGACTGTTTGGAAGTAATAGAAAACATATAGTGAATATATGGAAAGCACTGCTGTGTGCAGCCAGGATGTGGATTTCCAATAAGAGAAAAGCGTGTTTTAAAATAGCTTTGTCGCAGAATAAAAAAAAAAAAAAAAGACTTAGTACTTGCCTTTGCCCCTGCCTATTCCTTAAGTCTCTTAAGCCACTGGCAGAATACTCAAAAACACCCTCTACTGTCCTCTGTTGTTCAATCCATTGACCTCTGTATCCTGTGCTTTACCAATGCTTTGTTTTTTTAACTCTGCTATAAAGTCACTTTTATGCATTTCCAAGTTACAATCAGTTAAAAATAGTAGCATATAGGGGTAGGGAAATATAAAAAGGGAAGAAAAGTGGGAGAGTGTAGTTAAGCCTTAAAGTGGTTGTAAACTTCCGACATGAAATATGAACAAAGCATATTCCTCTATAGTGTGTACTTGTCTCAATTAGAAGTGCTAAGTGTCATTTTTGTCTGCTGCTTTGTTCATTTGCTATTAGCATCAATCACTTCTGACAAGTTTTCTTGACACCAAGAGAAAAATCGTGACAGGGGAGGGAGCTTCAGCAGATTGATAGACTCAGCTTGGTTTGTGTGTATTGTGTGACGGGGAGTGTTTCCATTACCTCCAATCAGCTCTCAGAGCTCTCCTCACTGAGCTCTGCAGAATGTAATTACAGCTCTCTTCCCACTTTTTTCTGAACTCTCAGACAAGCTTTATACATTTCTTGACTTAGAATGAATGTAGAGAAGAGAAGACTGCAGATACAACTTATGTAAGGAAGATTTGTTTCATCTCTGTGTATAACTTGAGTCAAGTCAATTCACTGGGTATAGGTAAGGGTTTACAACCACTTTAATACCTTGTGTTCACATTATTTAGTTAACAGGTGGAGTTCTAGTATCATTGTAACATGGTTAGCTATGCTTTTAAAACATGGTATTAAAGTTAGTATGTTTGGCTCTTTTAGCTTTCAGATTAGCTGAAAGACCTTTGTAAAACTTATAGGCTCAAAATGAAAGAATCAGAAGGATGACAATATATACACACAACAGTTAAAAATATCAGTGACTACCTAGTTAGTCACTGACCCAGAACAAGTATTTGTATGTCAGTGTATCCTGGCACTTGGCTGGCTCATTGCTTATTCTGTCATGTAAGGTCAGTAAGCCACTAAATATCACAGAAAAGGAAAAAACAATAGCTGTGGAGCCTTCATCTTCAAAACTGTACTAGCAATGACATCTCCCATTGATTTCTTTTACACAATAACACACTCACAAATATACAATATATTATGAAAAAATAGTTAGATTAACACAGATAAAATGGAGTGATTCCAAGTAACTGGGAAAGGCTGCCGGACCTATGGCTCTATAACAGGGTGCATTCTTTTATTTTTACTGTGTACCACAGAAAAAATAAGCTTTCCTTGTGAGAGCTACTGAATGCAGCACCTGCAGGCTGATTTAAAGAGGAACTTCAACCCATCTCTTCTCTCTTACCTGGGTTCCTGGGTATCATCAAAACACATACATATCCAGCAAATCCAACATTTTCTTGCTGCAATACATCAAAGGCCACTGCATGTCAAGTCCTGCACATCAGGAGCTAGCTGTCTCTTCCAGGATCTTTTAGCCAGCCCCCCGATTGTGCACGGCAGTGCATGCACAGTGTGTTTGAGATTCCCCTTGAGGCCTCCTGGGATGCATGGCATGAGTTTCCAGCTTGACTTCAGGCAGCTGGTGACTATAGTCCCACCTTGGCAAGAATGGCAAAAGCTTGGGGTTCGCTGTCCAAAAGAAGATATTCCCCTCTCCAAAAATGTTTTATTGTTGAAGGATAAAGAAGTGGGGAGGGTAAAGAAGTAATATTGCTTGAAAATTAGATTTAAGGTCTACTTTAAAGTTAAATTGAACACTCAGTATATACAGGTTTTTGTGATCTTTCAGGGTAAAACCTTTTTTGCAAAGTACATAGATCTGTATAGCAACATGTGTTTTGGAGATATCCTAGAGTATAAGAAAAATATTCTGTTAACTTCAACATGTGGAGGATATTGTTTTTCTGTTATAATACACCCATTCTATGGACCCTAATAAAGTTTATATTTGCAAAAAGAAAAATATTCACAGAAATATCCCTTTTGCGCTCAATATGCATGATCTTTAGTAAAAAGTATTGGCATCTCAAGTATGTGCTGAAATAGCAAGGAATTAAACAGGCTCCAGGTCAATTGTTTAGATTTTCATAGTGTGCCAAAATGTCACATCTTGTTATCTCTTTAAAGTATTCATCATCACCTCTTTGTTCAGGATTCCTTAAAGTAGACTTTCAGGCTGGGTTTACACATGCTGCAGATGTGGCTCACAGCAGGGGGTCCAATGCGTCCCCATTCTCCATTTTAGGGGCGAATCAGGTCCAAATTTTTGCCTCAATTTGAACCTGCAAATCGGACCGCAGCCGACACGGAGCTGTGTGAACTGACTCAATTGAGACCAGGTCACACTCTCCTGTCATGCGAATTGTATGCAGAGAAACCCCCATCCAATTCACATCAGTGTGAACCCAGCCTTACTACCATTTTCTTCACTAAGTCATATTACTCTCCCCACTTTTTTCAATCAAGGAAATCAAGGAAATCACAAATTTAAAAAAATTGGAGGTGGGAAATTATCTTTTTTTGCTGAGCGCAGTGTGCATCTTAAATGCACTGCCCATGTGTCATCATGGGGCCAGCCCTAAGAACCTGGAAAAGGCATGTAACTCCTGAAGACAGCAGCAAAGAAGATAGGGGTGTAGGACCTAGCATGACATGTCCTTGCGCACATTGCAATAGAACAACACAGGATTTGCTGGACGTGTGAGTAGATAGATAACCCAGGAAGCTAAGTATGAAGGAAAGAAAAAACAACACATGGGGGGGGGGGGGGGTGAAGTTCCTCTTTAACTAAAGCAGAGACTGTGAAATATGGTGCCATTATGCAACCATAAAATATATCATTTTAAATTTGAGAACACTATATTTTACTGATCAATTCTCAGACCACCTTCTTTATTACAAAGTTTAGGTGAAAATCTATTGATACACAGAAGGCTGTCATTCATTTTAAGTGTGGATAATATTCTTAGCTATGCCCTTGATCTATAGTGTCAGGTTTGAAATTATAATAAAATTACAGGCAGATGTTATATTCCAAGCACTCACAAAGACAGAAACAGCCAGCTAAGTCTACAGACAATGGTAGTTCTAAGGTTCCTTACTTTAAATCATTCCAGAATTTCTCATTCTTAAACTTGACAGGATTCTTTGACTTGCACTGTCATTGCAAATGCTGTACATTAATGAGAATACACCAATCACATAACGAGATACAAAGCACAGGGTTTGTTTGTGTTGCTCTTGCCTATTTTACTGTACATATCTAAGCAAGGTGATTGTCTTTTTCTAAAATACCTTTCTAAAAAATGAAACATGGACATTTTAAATACTATCACCTTAGTCCAGTGGAAATCACTTTAGAAATTTTTTGTTGTGATTTCTAATGTACTGACCTTGTAGGTTTATTAAATCAAATAGGACAGTCATGTTGTTTTTTCATCCCATGCCAACGCTCTCTTGTAGTTTGCAATGTAAGATCTCTATGCTGGGGTTATGAAAAAAAACGAATGGTGTCTGTAATGGATGCAATTCTATTCCCAGCAAGGTAACCTGGATCTCTAAACTGTGATTTGCCTTGTTTGACCTCTGTATATCATTACAGTGAGTTTGATCTATGAAGCAGTGGGTACCTTATTAAATCTGCATGGAATATCTACTATATTTTTCCCAACACACTCCTTTGCTGTAAACAGTATGAAAATACCTGAAGCATGATAAGATTTAAACATCTTTAATATTACAAGGGTATGGGCATTGTAGACTTTTTTTCTTTACAAAGATTTTTATTGAATGGCAAGCATAGGCATACAACAGGTCCATGCAAATGGACACAATAGAAAATGGAACGCATAAACAAAAATAGAAAACCTCATGAGAAACAAATGTAAAGCATAACCACACCAAAGATGTCATAGGCATATGTATACATACAATTGAGAACAAATGAGTGGGGGCAAATAGTCCCCCACCAGCAGGCAGCAAACACTCTATTTTTCCCTCTTTCCTTTCAAGCGAATGAGGAGAGCATGAGAAACATACCGAAGGGAAAAAAAATAAGAACAACAAAAAGAGTTCCATTGACTATGGGTAGACATGCTCATGGAACTTAAAGTACAGAAATGTGCCAGGACAGGCAAGGCACAGAGGAGAGATAAGAAGAAGGAGTGGGAAAAGAAAGAAAAAGAGAGAGAAAAGGAATGAGAAAAAAAAGAGCAGAAAGGAGAAAAAAGAAGGAGTAGGTCCTGTGGGGCGAGCACCCAGGAGCAATTAAATGGAGAGGAGTGCAACGTGGAACCTGGATGGGGCAACATATGAAATCCAGGGATCCCACACCTTGAGAAATTTATCGTGGGAATCGGTGGCAATAGCGGTTAGCTTTTCATTGGTCAGAATGCCATTCATGCGATTCTTGACTGCCTCAAAGCTGTGGAGGGGAGTCTTCCAGGACCGGGATCCAAAGTCTGCACACCTTAAGACAGGTCCACCAGACATGCGCCATGGTCCCTTCATGGGAGCATCCCCGAAAACATAAGGGGGAGTACGTTGGTATACATTTGGCCAGTCTAGCAGGGGTATAATACCATCTGTAGAACAATTTATAGGCATTCTCAAAAATTAAATCATTACGGAAGCATTTTGAGAGAGCAGCTGTCATGTGTTGCCAGTCCTCTGCATCCAGTCGCCTCCCCAGTTCCGTTTCCCATTGGGAATGGTAGACGGAAAGAGGGGGCTTGTCACATGAGATAATAGAGGCGTATAGGAGCGATATGAGCCCTGGTGAATGAGGTCTTGCCCTGCATAAGCTTTCGAAAGGAGTTAATGTATAGAGCAAGGGTTTGGATTTGATAAGTTGCTGCAGAAAGTGGCAGAGTTGAAGGTAGTGGTAGTGTTCACGTAAGGTGATATCAGGAGAAGATCTGAGAGCACCGAAAAGCAGTATCCTAGTGGGGGTAAATAGTGAATGGACATCCTCAAAGCCATGGCCTGTCCACCAGGAAAACTGCTGAGGACTCTCAAAGTCAGGTTGGAACATAGGGCATGGAAAAAGCTGGAGCAACGGCAAGTGAGGGGAGATCAGATTGGCCAAGTATTTAACAGGGTCCCAGAGACAAAGAGAATGGAGTAAGCAAGGTCGTAGGTGCGGCGGGCGGTGTTTCGGAGGGAGCCAGGGCACAGAAGTAAGGGGGATTGGATGGGAATCAACTAGATCAATTGTAGCCCACAGTGGCAATTGAAAGGTAGCATGTAAATGGGATAGTGGGGCAATTGCCGCCGCAGTATTGGGAACCAAAAAACCACCAGATATCCTACGGTCCTATGATTTTTTTTATTGATATGAGGCCTGGAAGAACCCCAAATAAATTTCAGAAGCTTGCTGATGGATACGCATGTGCGAAGGGATAGGAACTGGTAGCACCCTAAAGTAGTACAGCAATTTCGGAAGGTAGACCATACGAACAGCAGCAATTCTGCCAAACCAGGACAAGGACAGATGGGACCAAGAGGAAAGTAGATCAGTCAATTGCAGAAAAAGGGATGGGTAGTTGACAGTATATAAGTCGCCATAAGCCGGTGAGAACTTGACTCCCAGATAAGGCAGAGTGTGATGCCACTGGAAAGAGAAGGCCGATTTAAGGGCCTCAACATCAGTGGGGGGGAGGCTTACCGACATTGATTTGGATTTGGCAGGGTTTATATGCAGACCAGAGAAAGTGGCAAACGAATCCAGAAGGACTAAGAGGTTGAGCAAGGAAATTCTAGGAGAAGTGAGGGACAATAAAATATCATCCGCAAACAGGGATATTTTATGTACTGAGCCCGCAACCTCGATACCGGAAATATCACGGTGCGAACAGATAGCTTCTTTCAACAGCTCCAATGCCAGCATAAATAGGAGAGGGGATAACGGGCATCCCTTATCGGGGCCCTGTCCAATAGAGAAGGGAGATGATTCAAACCCGTAATATTTAATTCTGGCCTGGGGGGAGTCATAAAGAGCCTGCAAGCAGGACAAAAAGGAGGAACAAAAACCCATAGTGGTGGAGGACAGTCATGAGATAGGGCCAAGACAGGGTATCAAAGAATTTGGTGACATCTAAGGACAGCAACATTGTAGGTAACTTACGTTGATGGGCTAGATGTTGGAGTTGTATGATCCTTCTAATAGCGCCTGGCAATGGGGTACGAAACCAACCTGGTCCTTTTTGATCAGGCGGGGAAGAAAAGAGTTTAAACAGGTAGCTAGGATTTTAGTAAGGAGTTTTATATCGATGTTGATAAGGTATATAGGACGAAAATTGGCCCAGGAAGAATGATCTCGGACCGGTTTAGGGATCATGACAATATTAGCAGTTAAAAGGTCTGGGGTCAGGGGCTGGCCATTTTTAACCGCATTAAACATTGCTGTTAGGGGGGAGTCAGTACAGTAGCAAATTTCTTATAGTACAATGCAGTAAAGTCATCTGGGCTTGGCTTCTTGCCCACCTTCAATTCCTTTATTCCTTGTAAAACCTCAGATTCCTGGATATTCCGATCCATAAGTGCCCTATGGGAAGCAAAGAGAGTAGGAAGCGAAGTATGGTGCAAGAAGGCTTCTGCAGCCTGTATGCCATCCTGCACAAGGGCAGAGTACAGTTCGGCAAGGCGACCGCGAAATTCCTCCAGAATCCGGAGGGGATTACTTGTGAGGGTATTATGGCGAGTGCGTAAGGTGATAGGAGACAATTTAGGAGCAAATGTCCGCAACCAGTTGGCCAGCATTGCATTTGGCTTGTTAGCTTTGGTGTACCACAATTGGCAGGACCAGCGCAAGGTCCGTTTCGCTTTATCAGTAAGACACAAATCTAACTCTGCACAGCAATGGGCCAACAGCCTGCGGTTGGCAGAGGTGGGAGATTGCTTAAACGCAGTGGAGAGTCGGTCCAGACGGGATTCCAGTGTCTGTTGTAGCTGATGCCGCTCTCTTTTACGTTTAGACACTATTTGGATAATATGACCCCGTAAAACCGCTTTGTAAGCTTCCCACAGGGTCACTGGGGAAGAGACCGAGCCTTGATTAAGAGTAAAGTATTCAGTCGATGCCTGTAAGAGCTCTGCCTGAATGTCTTTAAAAGACAAAAGGGAATTGTTCATAATCCAAGAGAGGCGATGGGCCCGACACAGGATAGACTCACACTCCACCAGGACCGAGTGAACCAGGGGAAGATGTTGCCGCAGCATAAATACATGATCTATACGAGAATGGAAGCGATGAGGGTGGGAATAATAAGTGAAGTCTCTGCCATTTGGGTACAACTCCCGCCATAAATCCACAAGGTCGGAGGAACGCAGAGAAGAGGTAAACCATCTAGCATCAGATGATACAGCTGCTCTCTCAGAAGGATATTTGTCTAGAGTGGGGTTCAATACGACATTCGAATCTCCCGCCAAGAGAAGGGTGCCTTTAGCATGGGACATGAGCAGGGAGCAGACATGGGACAGAAAAGGGCCAGGGTTTGAATTTGGAGCATAATAACTCAGTATAATAACTTCAGTGTCCTGAAGGAGGCCCTGGAGTAGAAGATATCTACCATCCAGGTCCGCTATCTGTTTAGTGCAACGAAAAGAAAGGGACCTACGGAATGCAATCAATATTCCCCGCTGCTTCGTTGGGCCATTGGCCAGAAACACCTGGGGGTACTGAGCGTCAAAATATCTGGGGTGAGAGGAGGAAGAGAAATGGGTTTCCTGAAGGCAAACTATATCTATATGCTTCCGTCTGAGAAATTTAAAGACCTTGACTCTTTTCTGGGGGGAATTCAGAACCTGCACATTCAGAGATAGCCAATGGAGCGTCATGATAGAAGAGTAAGAGAAAAACTCAACTTACCTCAGAGCGCAAACCCCACAGGACCTAGGGGAAGAAAAAGAGGGAAGAATATAAAAGGGGGGAAAGCAGCAGGAAAGAAGAAAGTAGAAGCAGTAAGGGAGAAAAACATGAAGAAGATGGTAGGAATGAGGAAAATGGTAGCATTGGTAACGCAAAAATGCATCAAGAGGTGGGCCCGAGGGACCACGGAAGTGCCGGGGGTTGGCCAGGACCATGATCCTGGACAAGATCCGACACAACAGGGGGGCAGTGGTCCACCAGACCCATCCAGCTATTGGATAAAGGTAAGGAAGGAGTACCTAAGTACTCTACCATACAAAGTACAAAATGACCACTGCAGTAATGAGCAATCAGGTAGAAAAACTTCAAAAGTCATAGAGCATAAAAAAAAGGTAACAACTTGGCATAAAGAAAAAAAGACAGGATGGTTAGGACAAAGGCAGCAAAACAACAAAAAGGCCCAGCCATCTAGTGCAAAAGTCCTGGGTGGACCATCATCCATGGACCCCCATAAAACAAGGGGGCCACAGGGAGTGCAGCAAACCCAATGTTGGACCCCCGGCTAAAAAAAGAAAAAAAAATGACAGGAACGGGTTAGAAGTATGTTCGAAGACGTTCCACAGGAGCCGGGTAGAAGGTCCTTACAAAACGGGGCTAGACCCGAGCCAATCAAAAATAAACCAAGTGGAGAGCCAAAAAGTGTCACTTTATGGGAACATCCTGAAAACGTTGGGCCTGGAGGGAGCGGAGAGCTTGAGAGCCATGATGAGAGCCCTCGGACAGCTGCTTAGGAGGGGAGGATGAAGATTTTGAGCGTTTTGCCGAAGATGACGATGCAGAGGCTGGCTGGGAGGAAGGAAGATGCAGGTTTAACTCCTGAAAATGGCAGCGCAGGTCAGCCAGAGAAAAAGCTTGGAATTGTCGGCCCTGGACGGAGAAAGAGAGCTTGAAAGGAAATCCCCACCGGTATTTAATTTTGTGAGTCTGTAAGATCTGCAGGTACGGCTTCAGGGACCTCCGCCTGACTATAGTAACCGGGGAGAGATCAGCAAACAATTGCAGAGAGTGATTCTGAAAAGAAAGATCAGGAAGCTCCCTAGCTGCTTGTAGTAATCTTTCCTTGGTGCGGTAGTAGTGGAACTTTATAATAATGTCCCGTGGGGGGGCCTTCTGTAGGTTTGGGCACCAGGTATCTGTGAATCCTGTCGAATTTCAAGCGTCCCAGGGGAATGTCCGGGGCGAGTTCTTGGAAGAAGGCTGTGGCAGTGGCCTGCAGACCAGTAATGACCTCAGGTAACCCACGGATGCAGAGGTTGTCTCTGCGGGCCTTATTCTCTGCATCCTCCAGTTTGTCACGTAGGGTATTCAGTTTCCCAGTCAGTCTATCAACCTCATCCTCATGGCCGTCTAAAACTGTGGTGGTCAAGTCCATCCTCTGCTCTAGCTGGTTAGTGCAGTGGTCACGGTAATTTTGTCCCGGACTATAGCACAGAACTTGGTGAGCAGGGCATCTGAGTCCGGGGGGAGTGGGACTTACCAAATCCGCAGTGAACTGCTGCAAACCGTCCGTCAAGGAAGAGGAGAGCCGCGTGTTATCATCTGGCTACGGAGGTTCGGGCACCATCTTGTCCCTCCCGCCAGCCTGGGAGGATTTTGGCTGGGATTGGTGTTTCTGCCCGTATTTAGACAAGCGGCACATACCCCCAGGTGCCCGGTGATGTCCGTAATCTGATGAGGTAGGAGAGATGTTGCTAAGGGGAGGCAGTGCTTGAGAAGCCAGATGGATGGTGTCCGGTTGCGCGGAGCACGGAGTTCAGGCTGCCATCTTCCGTGATCGCACGCATGCGCTCTAGACTTTTTTCAATCATTCATATGTAGCACCCTCCTAGTTAGGTGCTAGAAGAGAGAGTATAGTTTTGGATCTTTCTGCTTACCAGGGAAAGATTGCCAGGTAAATTTATATTGCTCTCTGCCTACCAGAGAGAAGGATCTGTTAGTAAAGTCTGCTCATTATTGATATCTATATTGAGCCAGGCAACGCACTGACACCTTTGCCGCCATTGTGCGATGTGCTGGGTGTTCAGTGTGACCCTGTGCCTTTAAGGAGGGGTGGGCTCCCTCTAGTCACCTGTCCTCCATCTATCCCATTAAATGCATGTGCTCTCATTGTAGAGACTCTTTAAATTATAGAGTTAGGGACTGCAGATCACAGGGTGCCTTTCGGGGCCTGCAGCTTACGCATGTATTTGCAAATGTGTGCAACCAAACCCCTGTTTTTAACGCATACTGTTAGACAGGTCAATTTGGTTGGTCGCTGGCTGGTTAGTAAGTTGTGACTGGAAATCTCTTCATTTTTTTGATCAATGTCTGCTCATGGTGCAGCTCAGTTTGTCTGAAGGTGTTCCTGTCACGGCTCTCACCATGCCATGCAGACAGCCAGGCGTGGCCGCCCTTAAGTACCTAACAGAGGATTTGAACCTGGATACTTTGATGTTCTGTCCTGTTGTCCTGCCTGTGAGCCACACTTAAGCTCATATGGATCCAGTCTTGTTTATCTGGCATTGCATGCAGCACTAGGGGGTTGGACTTTACCTGAGTATGCTCCTGTCTCTCATTGTCCACCTGAAGCTAATTGCTCATTTAAGCAAGGTATAAAACACTGCCTGTCCCTGAGAGCAGTGTCAGTTCATTGTTCCTGGTCAACAGATTTAGTTCCTGTGTTCTTGTCTCCTGAGCTTGTTTTCCAGATTGACTCCAAATCCTGACCTTACCTCCGCTCCATGTTTATCCATGGTATCCATTGACTACGGTTATTCCTGGACTGCCCTTCCATTTGTATTCCTGCCAGTACTGCTAATTGGAGCACTTTTCCTGCCAAGCCCCCATGCACAGATTCGCAGCCCAGGTGGCTTCCTTACCTAGTCACATTGGACAGTGGATATCTGCAGGGGTGAGCGCACATCTCTGCGCTACAGACTCCAACCAAGGTAAGCCTTGACGGTTTCAAACTGGTCCAATAGGGAGGCATATTGGACAGTGGGAGGAAACCTGACAAATGAGTACACAGGCATATACTACAGCCTTGATGATTGGAAAAGTGCCTTGGTGCACGCTGGGTTACTTATAAATGCCAAGGGCACATGTGCTCGGGGTCCTGGAGGGAGGGGTTGGCTGCCCCTCCTCTGTAGGAGATGTCATGCGGCCTCAGGTTGTCCACCTGAGGACTTGAGAGTCAGAGAGAAGCTGAACCCAGAGGTCCTGCAGAACTGAACTGAAAGGGAGACACTGGAAGGGATCTGATTCTGCCTACAGTGAGTACAGATCTGTGTCATGGGGTCTGTCTTTTGAGGGCCACCCCTTCTTCTAGAAGAGTCAGTGGATGGGTGTCAGTCAAGGGGATGCTAGAGGGTGTCCTGAAGATATTGTAGTTGCATCAAGTCTGCTGCTATAGAGCAAGACGACTTAATTCTTCCATACAAGTGGCAGCACAGTCAAAGCAGTGTGTCTGTTTCGACAAATAACCTAGTGAGGCCAAGTGAGAGATGTCCTTATCTACTGTAAATAGTTCAAGTTGGAGTTTTTCACTATTCCCTTCTCCCATCTAAGTTCCACAAAAATATAAAAACCACATCCCCTGGATGGTTTATTGAGTAATGAGCAACTGGGAGTAAGGATGGATGTGTAAAATCAGAGGGAGACCCAAGAAGTCATCACACAGCAAGCCCTACGGGGACAGTGATATACATAGGATACCCCTTGTGTATATATACACAGTATCTCACAAAAGAGAGTACACCCCTCACAGTTTTGTAAATATTTTATTATATCTTTTCATGTGACAACACTGAAGAAATTACACTTTGCTACAATGTAAAGTAGTGAGTGTACAGCTTGTATAACAGTGTATATTTGCTGTCCCCTCAAAATAACTCAACACACAGCCATTAATGTCTAAACCGCTGGCAACAAAAGTAAGTACACCCCTAAGTCAAAATGTCCAAATTAGGCCCAAAGTGTCAATATTTTGTGTGGCCACCATTATTTGTCAGCACTGCCTTAACCCTCTTGGGTATGGAGTTCACCAGAGCTTCACAGGTTGTCACTATAGTCCTCTTCCACTTCTCCATGATGACATCACGGAGCTGGTGGATGTTAGAGACCTTGGGCTACTCCACCTTCCGTTTGAGGATGCCCCACAGATGCTAAATAGGGTTTAGGCTCAGTCTTTGAAGGGAGGGGATCATGCTCTGCTTCAATATGTCACAGTAAATGTTGGCATTCATGGCTCACTGAATGAACTGTAGCTCCCCAGTGCTGGCAGCACTCATGCAGCCCCGGACCATGACACTCTCACCACCATGCTTGACTATAGGCAAGATACACTTTTCTTTGTACTCCTCACCTGGTTGCTGCCACACATGCTTTACACCATCTGAACCAAACAAGTTTATCTTGATCTCATCAGACCACAGGACATGGTTCCAGTAATCCATGTCCTTAGTCTGTTTGTCTTCAGCAAACTGTTTGCAGGCTTTCTTGTGCATCATCTTTAGAAGAGGCTTCCTTCTGGGATGACAGCCATGCAGACCAATATGATGCAGTGTGCGGCGTATGGTCTGAGCACTGACAGGCTGACCCCCCACACCCTTCAACCTCTGCAGCAATGCTGGCAACACTGAGCACGTGCACTCAACTACTTTGGTTGACAATGGCGAGGCCTGTTCTGAGTGGAACCTGTTCTGTTAAATTGCTGTATGGTCTTGGCCATCATGCTTCAGCTCAGTTTCAGGGTCTTGGCAATCTTCTTATAGCCTAGGCCATCTGTATGTAGAGCAGCAATTCTTTTTTTCAGATCTTCAGAGAGTTCTTTGCCATGAGATGCCATGTTGAACTTCCAGTGACCAGTATGAGAAAGTGAGACCGATAACACCAAATTTAACACACCTGCTCCCCATTCATACCTGAGACCTTGCAACACTAACGTGTCACATGACACAGAGGAGGTAAAATGGCTAATTGGGCCCAATTTGGACATTTTTACTTAGGGGGGGTACTCACTTTTGTTGCCAGCGGTTTAGACATTAATTGCTGTGTTTTGACCTCAACCCAATAGAAAACCTTTAGGATGAATTCGAGTGGAGGCTGAGAGCCAGGCCTTCTCCTTCAACATCAGTGCCTGACCTCACAAATGCACTTCTGGAAGATTGATCAAACATTCCCATAGACACACTCCTAAACCTTGTGAACAGCCTTCACAGAAGAGTTGAAGCTGTTATAGCTGGAAAGGTTGGGCCAACTCAATGTTGAACCCTATAGTCTAAGACTGGGTTGATTTGGGACATTTAAGTTGATGTGCGTGTAAAGGCAGGCGTCCCAATACTTTTAACTATATAGTGTATATATATATATATATATATATATATATATATATATATATATATATATATATATATATATATATATATATATATAATGTGTAAAGGATGGAAATTGCTGCAGCTGCTGGAATATGCTACATGTTCCACCCTAAATATTCTTTTTGCTTTTTTTTTTTCTTTTTTTTCATTTTTCGGAGGAATGTCGAGTTCTTGGTAATGTCACTGTTGTGCCATATTTTCTCCACTTGTTAATGACTGTCCTCACTGTGTTCCATTGTGTATCTAATGCCTTGAAATTTTTTTGTACCTTCTCCTGACTGATACCTTTCAACAGTGAGTTTCCTTTGATGCTTTGGAAGCTCTCTGCGGACCATGGCTTTTGTTGTAAGAGGCAACTGAGTAAATGTCAGACAAATCCTAGTAGAACAGCTGAACTTTTTATAGGCTTAAAGGAGGAGAACAGCCAAAGCTTGTTGGGCTGTACTTCTCTTATGGATCACAGGCATGCAGTTCGTTCTGCACTCCTGTGATCCGTTTTCATCAGACAGCAGGATGACAGCAGGCTGACATCACAGAGCCAGTCCAAGTTCAGGCAAAATTGTAACAATAAAGTCGGAATCTGCCCACATTTTTACATTTATTTTGCGTGAAAAAGTTAAGTAAAATATTATTTGACATCGTTTTTTATTTGTACAAAAGTGGACCCCTGTGTTGGTTACATTTCCTGGGGATTAATGTATCCTTTATTATATGTTTTTTATACTTCTAACTCCATTCAGTATGGATATTAGTTTCTTAATTTCATCTATAATAACAGGAAGTAGTTTTCTTCCTACTCTAGGGGGCTTCGTTGCAGGTCACACAGAGATTCCATTTCCTATTTCTGCTATTTAAACCTTGGTGATGATGGCGTGACCTGAGCTCCAATCCCAGCTAACGCCTTCTAAGGATAAACGCATCGTATGGAGACAGCCGTGACGTCAGCACGCACGAACAGCACTGCAGGCGGCCGTGCCACCACGAGTACAGTGCTCAATCTCCCAGTCTGTTTGAAAGTGTTTTCTTTTACATTAAACCACGTTTTTAAGAGATAATGCACTATTAGTCCTCCTTCTTTGCTTCACATATCATTCCGTGACCTTGGAGACGTTGTCCGTTCGCGGTCCAAGGATTGATCCCTTTACAGTTTACACGCTCATTGACCCTATTAGGTCTGGTAAGCAGCCAATTCACTTTTCTAGCACGGTGATGATGCAGGCAGCACTTTGAAAGAACAAAGATCTCACCATTCAAATCACATTTTTGCATATTTGCACTCTATTGCACTTTAGATATATGTTATCACATATTGGTATTTTGATATTTGGATACATGTGTCATGAGTGTTTTTACATGTATTTTTTCCCTTGTGAATTTTAATTTAATTCATGACAGCACACTTCACTTTTACATTGAATCACTTTTCTCCCAGTATTCAGGGAGCCTCAGGTGCAGCAGTTGTCATTTATTACAGGTCAGCGCATATTTTTCAACTTATAATTTGGGATCTGCCCACATGCCTGGACCGACACCCGGCTCAGGCTCTCAGCGAGCTGCTGAGAGCCTGAGCCGACTGCTCCAGCCCCCTCCACAGCCCAGCATTTTAGTGGGTTGGGTTGGGTTGGGTTGGGTTGGGTTGTGGGGGGTGGGTGGGGGGGGGGGCAGAGCAGCAGCTCTCTGCTCAGGGAGCTGTGAGAACCGAGCGATCGCCAGTGTTCAACCACTCGGTTCTCTGTGTAGAGGCACTGGGGGACAGATGCAGCATCGGACCGATACTGCATCCACCTAGGTATGTATGAGTCTTAAAAAAAAAAAAAACACAGAACATATCTCTCTTTTAATTAGAGTCACTGATGGCTGGTGTGTACTAACTACTATTTAATATCAGTTTGAATGTGATTGGTTAAATCTAAACATACCCACATCCCTAATTATAGGAGAATATGTACACTTATGCAACCACATTATTTTATTTTTATTTTTTATCTATTTTTTTTTTTGCCACTAAAATACAATTTCAGTTTTTTTTCAATTAAATTGCACAGATTATAGGTTACATTAAAGGTGGAAAACATTTTGAAGTAATTTATCTATGATGTCGTTTTTTTTTTTTTTTTTTACATCTCAAAAACCTGGCATGTTTATAGGGGCTTTTTCTTGCCACTATATATGCACACACTCTAGAACCAGCTGTGTTAGACACAAATTAAATTTGCATTATATATTAGAATTTGGAGAGTAAACCAGAGCAATAAAAATTACAGGCATGGAAAGAACTCCACGCAGCTGGGTCTCCTGGTAAGAAGTGAATATGGGGCCACAATTCTAATTTATGGTTAGGGCCCTTTAAAGATAAAGTAAATTAATTTGTAAATGATCAGTTCTTTGTAAACCAAATAAAAAAATGTGATTTTGCTGGAACGATATGCAGGATCTGTTTGGTTACTTATCATTACTAATAGGCAAGGAATGCTCATTAGTCTAAGACATGCGTTTCTAATCTGTTTAGATATTTTATGCATAACTTAAGTACCTATGAAATATGCAATACCGTAGAACACAAACCATGAAATGTAATCTTCTTAGGGACAGAAGAGACGTTGGCGAAGGTCAATCCTAAATATATTTTGGTAAGGTTAATAGAAGGTAAACTGAAATGTGATGCTCAAATTAAATATTATCTATTAAGGCAGCTCTTGTATAATGAATGTGTACAGATAGATTAATTCTGTGTAAATTAAAGTTGTAGGAATGCCATGAATATTTGAACAGCAAATTTGAAGTGAGAGAGGACCAGTAACAGTAACATTTATTGATCAGTTTGAAGGGTAAGATAATCCTGCTCCTAAAGCTGCCATACATGTACATCCATTTTGGGTCAAATAAGGAAGTAAGGAATTTTAATTTAAGAAACAAAGAATCATGTAAGGTAAAGCAAGCATTGTATGAAGTTTATCTACCGGCAATCCATACAGCTAATCAGTGTAAAAATCATTAATCATAAATTAATAAAAAATAAACATTAGAAAAAAACACTTACAAAGTGCTCTCAAATTAGTAAGTGTCCATAATATAGTATCAGTGCTCCAATAAGTTCACACTTCAAATGGATAAGAATAGGGTGAATATCGCAATACGTAATACATTTGCATGGAACAATTTAATCAAAATAGGATACATCTTTAACCACTTAACGACCAGCCACGTAGATCTACGTCGGCTGACTTTGAGTGGTTATACCGGGATGATGCCTCTAGCTAGAGGCATCATCCCGGTACCGTTGTTTGAAGCCGGCGGTCGGCTTTCCGTCGGTAACGATCGATGCGGCTCGGGAGCCGCTCGATCGTTACCCGGGGGGGCGGGAGGGGACGTCCCCCCCCCCTCCCGCCGCCTTCCGCGGCTTTGCTCGGGGCTCCCGTCCCACCGGGAGCCCCGAGCACCCAGCCGGCACATCCGCCGACTGGATGGAGTCCCGATGAATGCCGGAAACGGCATCGAGCGGGTCTTCGATGACGTAACCCGGAGGCGGCGTCCATGACGTCACTTCCGGGTTACTGTGCCGCAAAAGGCGGCAGATTTAAAAAACGGCTGTATGCAAAAATGCCGTTTTCGGCGTTTTGCATACAGGGAAGTGTAGTGGAGGGGTCTAGGGTCTTTTAGACCCTCGATCCCTCCATAAAGTGTACCTGTCACACATATTGCTGTCACAAGGGATGTTTACATTGCTTGTGATAGCAATAAAAGTGATCAGATTTTTTTTTTTTTAAAAACCTGTAATAAAGTTAAAAAAAAAAGAAAAAATAAATAGGAAAAAAAAAAAAAAAAAATTTAGCCGCCCCCGTCACCGTTAGCTCGCGCACAAAAAAAAACCTATACGCAAGTCGAGCCGCAAATGAAATCGCTGTTCAAACCACACATGTGAGGTATCGCCGCGATCGCCAGAGCGTGGGCAATAATTTAAAAAAAAGAGCTACACTCTAACTCAAAACTGGTAACCGTTAAATAAATTTAAAGCGTCGCAGATTGAGATCTCTATTGACCGTAGTTTGTCGCCATCCCACGGGGGGGGCGCAATTTTAAACCGTAACATGTTTGGTATCTATTTACTCGGCGTGACATGTTCTTTCACAATATACAAAAAAATGGGCTAACTTTACTGTTTAGTATTTTTTAAAATTAGTGAAATGTGATTTTTCAAATTTTTTCCAAAAAAATGGCGTTTTAAAGACCGCTGCGCAAATACCGCGTGACAAAAAATTTTGCAATGACCGAAATTTTATTCTCCAGAGTCTTTGCTAAAAAAATATATATAATGTTTGGGGGTTCTAAGTAGTTTTCTAGGAAAAAATACTGGTTTTAACTTGTGAACAAAAAATGTCCGAAATAGGGCTGGGGGTAAAGTGGTTTAATAAAGCATAAAAAGTATTTAAAATTCGTCAGCAATCCTCTCCACTGCAATTTTTGGGTCGCAACGCGTCAGTAGGAGCCAGTGACATCACTTTCGAGTGTCCCAGACACCCGGAATTTGAAGTGGGGAGGATCGCTAGTGAATTCTAAACACTTTTTATGCTTTATTCAAGAATCGCATGTGAGTGCATTCAGTAATTTTAATAAACTGTCCAATGCAAACGTATTGCGTAATGAGTGGATAATTGTGGAGTTAAGCAAGGGAAAACCATGTATGAAATTGATATAAAGAGCTGCATTATGGATCAATAAAGCCAATAATACAATCTTTGTTTACTGACCTTTATGGTCAGGGTTTAAGGTGACATTCACCCAGAGGTGATTGGTGGTTGAAAACACTGTTTGGATATTCACCCTATTCTTATCCATTTGAAGTGTGGACTTATTGGAGCACTGATACTATATTATGGACACTTACTAATTTGAGAGCACTTTGTTCACTGGATGAATTCTAAATCAAAGTTTTTTTTTCTAATGCTTATTTATTATTAATTTATGTTGTTATATGATTTATTAAAGTTGATCTACTTATCACATAAACATTTTTTTTTTCAATTTTAGTGCACATTATTGTGTATGTTTAACCACTTGCCGACCGCCGCAAGTACATATACTGCGGTGGTCAGCCCCTCCTGGGCAAAGTGACGTATCGATACGTCGCTCGCCCACGAGCCTCTAGGGGGCGAGCTCCCGGCCCCGCTCGTTCACTAACATCCCCGTGCGAGTGACCGGCGGCTCCGATGTCTGCCAGTCACTCGCGATCTCCGCTGGAGAGGGAGAAAGGCAGGCGGCTAATGTAAACAAAGCCGCCTGTCATTCTCCCTGGTGTAACTGCAGAGATCATACGATCCTGCTATGTAGGATCGTATGTCTCTGTGGTTACATCACAAGCCACGCCTCTTGACAGTTAGAATCACGCCCCAAGGGACACACTTAACCCCTTGATCACTAATAAAGTTAGCCCCTTCCCTGCCAGTGTCATTTTTACAGTAACAGTGCATATCTATAGCACTGATTACTGTAGTAATGTCACTGGTACCCCCAAAAGCGTCAAAAATGTCAGTCAAGGGTCCAATCTGTCCACCCCAATGTCACAATCCCACAAAAAAATCGCAGATCGCCACCATTACTAGTTAAAAAAAAACAATAAAAATGACATAAATCTTTCCCCTAGTTAGTAAACGCAATAACTTTTCCGCAAACCAATCAAAATCCACTTATTGCGATTTTTTTTCTAAAAATATGTAGCAGAAAACAAATTGGCCTAAAATGTTAAAACATTTTGATTTTTAAATTTTTTTTGAGAATTCCATATAAAAAAAATTTGAAAAATATTGTTATTTTTTCAAAATTGTCGCTCTTTTTTTGTTTATAGCGCAAAAAGTAAAAATTGCACAGGTAATCAAATACCACCAAAAGAAAGCTCTATTTGTGGGAAAAAAAGGACGTCAATTTAATTTGGGTATAGCGTCGCATGACCGCGCAATTGTCTGTTAAAGTCACACAGTGCCGAATCGCAAAATAGGCCCTGGTCTTTGAGCAGCCAAATCCTCCGGGGCTTAAGTGGTTTTAAAGGAACAGCGCATATATAAAATAGATAAGTCAGTCACTCATTTTCTGGCTGGAGGATATCCAGCATCATTTGGTGCCTTCCTCCCCAGTCAAACAGTCCCCAGCCTGCTCCTTTTATTCATTGGCTTTCAGTTTATAAATCGAAGAGGCTCAGCATCACATGCAGGCATTACCTAGACTTGTTTGTATGCAAAAGCAGTCTGTCTGGTATACTCATTCTTCAGACTGACACCCACTAATGAAGGCATTTTGACATTTGTTTATGTAAATGCCTATGTGGTTCGCTGCCCTTTTTAAAATAGGTGTCCTTTCAATACATACCTTCCAAAAATGCAATAAATTAAAATATCAAATTTTTCTAAAAAAATAGACTTGTAAAAAGTATCCTGGATCCACCACGCAAAATAGTTATGTTCGTGGATCAAGTTAAATATTTAAAGTGTGAGAGATGTATGGCATGCAGGACATGCCAAAGTAGCAAAAAAAAAATTTAAAAAAAAATCACACAGTTTCAATTCAACAATACAGGCAAATTTAGTATTCCTTTTGGAATGTACGTGCGGGTTACAGTACGTTTATAGAACTACTCGTGACCTAAGAATTAGAGTGAGAGCTCATAAATAATATCATAAAGGGTTTTTAGCATCAACGCTTCTCAGAACATTAGAAATCACCATAACAAGAATCCTAGACATTTGAAGGTTTGTGCAATAGATACAATGAGGAACAAATGGCAGGGCACCCATAAAAAACAGGCGGTCTCATAGAATAAAACTTTCTGGATCTGTAGATTAGATACTTTGATGCCTGCAGGATTAATTGTCAAAAATTTAGTTTCATCTATAACTTTGATGGTAGTGCACAGAGAGGGGGACATTATTTATGTAATAAAATGTGCATAATGAAGACATAATTAGGTATACATCAACACCAGGCTAAAAGGGAAAAACATTACCCATAGGAGATTGATATATATAATAACATTGCAGATAATTCCTATTGTTTTTGGGTGCACTTTATATGGGTAATCCTAAGTGCCTACACATGGCATTTAAGAATGCATTATCCAAAAAAGTTTTTTGAAAACAACTTGTAAAATAAAAGGATGCTCAACGCTGTTTTGTAACAGGAGATTAGTCAGGGCACAAACTACGAATAATTGACAAAAAATTGGAATAAATTGAATTTAATAAGAAATAGAACCCGGCGCTGAGGAATGACAATGACTGTCACATTAGAATTTCAGCGATGCAGTCACGTACGGCAGAGCAGAAGTGACCTCGAGGTACACTGGGAGTAGTGGGAGGAGTGAGAGGAAGCAGGCATAGAAGTAGTAAGAGGAGCCGCCACTATAAGTAACAAACTTACCACTTGAATCCCTAGCCTCTGATGACGCTTCCTGGGGGGAGTGAAATGCATAAGGCAGATCCGGTGATGTCATGTCTGGCATTTGGAGTGCAAACCACGAACTCTGTGTTCCAAAGCGGCACTTTACATCCTTTTATTCAAGAAAGGATCTTGTAAGTGTTTAATTAACTTTTAAAGATTTTTATTTTATAAAATGGAATCATACTATGGATTTCTCCTGGTTCTCTTTTCATAACAAACATACATGAGAGACCTGCTTAAAGCGGAGTTCCAGTCCCCCAAGTTATTTTTTTTATAAATACTCTGCTGCAATTTTAGTCACTTTATCTGTAACAATACTATAGTATACAGTATATAGTGTAGTCCTTCCAATTAATTTGTAAATAAAAAATAAATGCCTTGATCTCGGAAGCTGGCAGGGTCCATGTCCACTGTGGGCATCTGGAGCCCTCCTGTATCTCCTTCTGGGATTAGGTGCAGCTGGCTACCTAGCATGCACCTCCCAATCCCGCTCCTGTGCGATAATGCGCTCCTTCCTCCTGACATGTTGTCATAGCAACTCCTCCCGTTCACGTTATTTCCAGTCAGGAAATAGCACAAGATTTCGGTATTAGGCGACTCCCATGGACTGCTTGGATACATGACGCCGATATCTCAGGTGTTCATAGGAAGCGCCTAATGACGTAATCGCCTAGGCGGAGGGAAGATACCTAAATAAAGGCATTTAGAACAAAAATTTACCATTTAAGAATGAAATGAGGATGGGCATTTGATTTATTGTATCTTAAATAAATGAGTGGAACTCTTTTTTAACCTGTTGGAGCAGAAGAAAGAAAAGCAGACCATTCATCTTAGAAATCTGAGGACTGCTAGTTCCCTCACAGGCGGTTTATTCACTGAAAGTTAGTTAGTGAGGGCACAGGAGGGGGAGAGCACAGCACTTTATATTCACCACTGGCACAAGAATATAGACAAGAACAGCACTTTAAAATACTTTCTTATTTATTCACTTGTCAGCACTCTATATAAGTTGCACTTTAGGAACCTCATATTGTCTTTATATAAGATTGATTTTGTATTACTTATTAAGTGTTCTTGCATGGCAGACAGTAATATACTGAAACGTGTGGATTTTTTTCGATTGGTGTGCTATTTGTGGAACGTTTCGCCGAATGGTTCACAAAATATCTGCATTTTTGTGATGAAATTGGTTCTATAGGAATGAATGGCGACATGATAGGACATGATTTCCAAACTGCCACAACTCCCTCATTTTCAAGCCCACCTACATAAATCTTATATCAAAACGTTCAGCTATCCCTTCTACCACTAAAAATGTCCATGGCTAAGCCATAGTCCTGATAGTTTTCACAATTTGACCATTTGTTTGCAACTCACGCCCCTTTTTGACATTCATTAAAACTCCACTCTAGCCACCTCAAATTTGAAGGGCAATTTCTAAACTGCGACTGTGCCTTCATTTCTAATATTTCAGAGACATCAAAATGTAGGTCTAGGTGATTCTCACAATATAAAGCTCTTCACTGTAGGATTTATAATTTTTAAACTACAATTACTTGAAGATGGCAACCGCCAGTGAATTGAGCAAGTTGTAGCAGTTTGTTTTTAACCGCTCTTCTCTGCCCTTGCTGTAGAGTGAGTTGCCATAGGAACCCAGGTGTGTGAGCAGCCAACAGAGTGACAAAAGCTGAGTGTGAGCTGAAAAATCAGGACATGATTTCTAAACTGCCACCACTCCCTCATTTTCAAGCCCACCTACACAAATCTTATATCAAAACGTTCAGCTATCTGGTGGAGGCAAGAACACTTCACGCAATTTCCCCAGAAATTGCAGCTTTTCTGGTTTTTATTGTATTTATGGTAGAGATTGCAGCCCTAAGTTATTGGGAGTGTTTACGCTCTTTGTTTCGATTAGACAGCGCTGGGTTTAGATATCACAAATCATATTACATCACGTGCAACAATAGTGCTAAAACATCAAAGAGTGTTACAACATATAAACTCAAACCAAAAAAATATTTTTAAAAAGAAATAAATGTAAAAATAAAGTATCAAAGTCCACTTCTGAGTGCTTGCAAACAGAAATGTGTCTAAAAAAATGTATAAATAACCAAGGAGTCATCAGAATATAAATCCTTCCACACCTTGTGACTTGTGCAAAGGCAATCATTCACTGACACCACAACAATTGTGCTCCTTACCAGAAGATTAGACCCCTTATTACATGGAGGCCAAATGCACTAATCCCACATTCATGGGTTTGCGGAGTGGCCAAGGTACTCCTCTCAGATCATCCAGTACACTCAATAGACCATGCGTTAGCCCCCCTGTCTGCTGATTTGCTCTCTCACAGAAATAGAGTTATTTTAGAGTTTATTTTGATATTTGTACAACCCCCTGACAAAAAATATGGAATCCCCACTCTTGGGAAATGTTCACTCAATTGTTTAATTGTGTAGTAAAAAAAACAATCACAGACACGTCTCAAAACTATTTTCATTTAACATTACAACCTTCTGGCTTTATGAAACAGTTACAAAAAAAAAGAAAAAGAAAGAAAACTGTAGTCAATTGCAACTTTTTTTGCAGATCAAGCAAAGGAAATAAGTATGGAATAACTAAATTCTAAGGAAAATTCTAAGGAAAATATTATGAAATCGTGAAAAAAAAACACTACAGTACACCACTAGTACTTTGTTGCACCACCTCTGGCTTTTATAACAGCTTGAATTCTCTGAGGCATGGATTTAGCTATCGACAAACAGTATTCTTTATCATAGGGAAAATGAAAGAAGTGATTGGCGCTGCCCAGTGGGGTATTTGGGAAATCAATCTATGGTTGCTGCGCTCCTGAATTGAGTTTTATATAAAAGTCTGTGCAATAAAATATATATTAAGACCTGTGTATAGCCTTATAAAATCATAAAACAAGCAACTAAACTGTGTAAAATCAGAGGTGGTCTATACGCATAATCCAAGCATGAAGTAAAAAACCATTAAAATTAGGTAAACATATACATACAATATGTGCAATTGGTGAATATAAAGTGCAAAACAGTGAATATCAGGAGTGGAGTGATAAATACTTAAATAATTAAATAACTAATCATAAATTAGCAACCATGGAATCACAATCAATAAATATAGCCGTAAAAATCGAATAAATATAAGTGCAAAAAATTATATATATATATATATATATATATATATATATATATATATATATATATATATATATATATGTAGCTGCAAGCGAATAAGTGCAAAAGTGCAAAGGTGAAAAAAAAATTTTCTTATATATAGCTGTGCAAAAACGGCAACACAAAAGGTAAAGGTGTCCGTATAGCTTATCAAACAAATAGATCCAAAGACATGTGCAATCTCGGTGATTTGATAGATCCAAAAAAGTCCTATATATATATATAGTCCGTATATGGTGGTTAAGGTGCTCTTTTCTCTATGCCCAGAGTGTGGTGAGTGGGCGGAAGGAAAAAGTGTTCCCCTGAGCCTGGGGTCCTGCGCTTACCAGATTCCCTTACCCCTACAGGGGTAAACAGCGGGTCGATAATAAGGGATCGCTCCCATACACTGGCAATCAGGATATCCCTAGACCTCGATCTCTCTCCGTTATTGGTAATCAGATGTCAGCTCAGTAGGTATAATAAACTCCAGTGCAGTACCCGGGTATGGAGAAGAAAAGGGAAGGAGCCTCCGATAGTGTGTTATCGTTTTAAAATCAGCTTTATTAGAAAAGAAGACGTACTCACATAATAGTGGAACCTAACGTATGCTGTCTGGCATAGGAGCCGCAACCTCCTCTCTCGCGGTGCACGCTTGG
Organism: Pelophylax lessonae; assembly: GCF_965119305.1. Classification (NCBI taxonomy): domain Eukaryota; kingdom Metazoa; phylum Chordata; class Amphibia; order Anura; family Ranidae; genus Pelophylax; species Pelophylax lessonae. Next base: position 248,058,148 of record NC_138771.1, on the reverse strand, counting down.
GATTAGCGTGCGTGCCAACCGCCGGATGTGCGTTCCAAGCCTCGGGTTCGGTAGACGGAAAATCTTTATCAATCCAGCTCCAACTTTCTCTTATTGCAGTTGCCAGATCAGCTTTGCAGGTTGGAGCCTTGTCATGGACCATTTTAATTTAATTTCCACCATAGATTTTTTATTGGATTGAGGTCTGGACTATTTACAGGCCATGCAATTGACAATATATGTCTTTCTTAAAAGAAAGTTTTCACTGCTTTTGCCCTATGGCAAGATGCATTATCATTCTAAAAAATTATGTCATCATCACCAAACATCCTTTCAATTGATGGAATAAGAAAAGTGTCCAAAATCTCAATATTAAAGGAGTTGTAAAGTCAGAAGGTTTTTTATCTTAATTCATTAAGATAAAAACCTTCTGGGTGCAGCAGCCTCCCCAGCACCCCCTAATACTTACCTGAACCCCTTCTCTCTCCAGCGATGTCCAGATACAGCTTGGTTCCAGATCTAAAAAACGTATAGTTGGTATCTATCCCTATAGGACAATACAAGAATCCATGGTGGGATGCAGGTGGGAATTGGGACTATACGATACCCAGAAATTGATAGAAAAACTTTAGAGGAAAATAGACCAGAAAAGAAAAATACTATAAACGTAAAAGATATAAAATGTATTCAGACATTCGTTAAAAAAACTCAAATGAGGAAATACAGGTTAACAAACAATTAAAACATCAAATCACATAAAGTTTCAGCATAGTAATGCATTGAAGATGGACCCTAATTCATATAGAATGATGCTGAAATAGATGGACACATGGACTCCAACATGTTTTAACAAAAAGTCTTCTTCACGGGATAAGAATGTCCACTTGAAGGAGATATCTAAAACAGATATATGCAAAATAATATCTACAAATACATAGCATCATAAAAGCGGACAAAAGTAGAAAAAAATGATATATAGACAAACTGTGAGCTCAGAAAAACAATACTTCAATTGACAAATCAGGCATCTAAATGCATGTGTAAATGAGAAAAAAAGAGGACTATGTGTCTATGGCTGACAGCGGTACTAAAAAGGTCCCATGTATCCCAGAGGACAGCACAAAGGATAAAATCGGCAGGAGGGAAAATTAATTCTTAAAGATAAATAAAAAGAAGAAATGGAAAAAATAGAAAAATGCCAACAAAAGAGGAGAAAAAACTACAAAAAAAACCCCATAGACCTCGGGAATACCAACAATAGAAAAATATGTAACTATCTCCATGTAATTGAGAGAATTCTAACTAGTGTCCTAGACCTATTTCAGCATCATCCTATATGTATTAGGGTCCATCTTCAATGCATTGCTATGCTGATACTTTATGTGATTTGATGTTTTAACTATTTGTTAACCTGTGTTTTCTCATTTTAGGTTTTTTAACGAATGTCTGAATAAACTTTATATCTTTTACGTTTATATTATGTAGCAGGATTTCCAGGCATTGGGCCTGACGTGGGTCTGCAATGGTCACCGATAACATTAACAGTCCATTTAAGCTGAATGCCCAAGTGTGTTTTGTTTTGTTTATTTTATATGGGGATGGGAGAAGGGAATGAGTGGGATACTCCTCTGGCTCAACTAGGTACAAATCGGGACACTTTGTGAAAATGCCTTTCAGCACTGACTTGACGCCGGCTGAATGCCAACCAACGCTTGCTGGAGCTTGAAATCACTGACTTGCTGTACTGTACTAAAGACTGACTTCTGACACCCTGGTTTTCTCAAAAGTCCTTGACACTGCTTCCTCCAGTCCTTCGTGACTGAGGTAGCCTTTAGTAACACTGCTGCTGCAACTCTCAACACTGTACACTGCACACTGTACACTTCCACTGTACACTGAATGCTTCAGGGCCCAACCACTGGCACCCCCTTTACTCATCAGGGTCAACACTGGCATCACCTTTTACTCTTCCTGCACCGGCTAGATAGCTCCTGGATCCCTTTGACCTTCTCCGGAGTGGTCCCCTCTCACTAGGCAGACCCCCAGGGGCAGTTTGCAGTACTCACGACTGGAAATGCTTTCCTGAAACTCAACCCCTCTCAGCTCCGCTGGTCCTCTGCACCGGATCCTCTCTGCAGGTCAGCTCAGCCCTCTGTCCCCTCAGGCAAGCTGCCCGGGACACCCGATTCCTCTTGACAGGAGGAGAGACAGCCGTACCCTCCCTCCTGGGACTCTGCTTCCAACCAAAGACCCTGCGTCATGTGCTCCCCTCAATCTTATACCCACTCCCAGAATGCTGTGCGGCATAATCTGCCCTCCTGGGATAGATACAAGCCTGGGTGAGCCATTGGCCAGGTTTCCTCCACTGCCCAATGAGAGCCCTCATTGAGTACAGTGGGGAGACTCCCCAGTCTCAACAGCCACACCTGGGAACCATGACAACCTAGCTGAAAATCATAGCCCCGCTGATAAGCAGTCAAGGCCTACTACACTTTACCTAGCACCTACCTTGTAGGGTGCTACAATTATTTTTCTTTTCTGGTGTATTTTCTACTAACTGAACTCCTGCTTTTAACTTATATTGTTAGACAGCTGACTGGGAACAACCAACATCTTTTGCAACATTCCGTGAAGATTTACCTTCTTGAACAAGTTTTATAATCCTCTCCTTTGTTTCAACTGACATCTCTCATGTTGGAGCTACAATTCATGTTAATCAGGTTGGTGCAACAGCTTACCAAGGTGTGCTAGCACTTTTTTTTATCTGCAGACTAATTAGCAGATGTAATCTGATGCAGATGTTTCATGGTGACTCCATAATATTTTCCTCAGAATTGAGTGATTTCAATTTTTTGTCCTCTGCTTGATCTGCAAACACAGTTGCAAGTGACTACAGTTTTCTTTCTTTTTTATTTTTTTTTTTAAGTGATTCTTAAGGTAAGGTTGGAATACTAAATTAAAATAGTTTTTTTTTCTACACAATTAAACAATTGAATGAAAATTTTCCAAGTGTACTGATTTCATACTTTTTGCCAGGGGTAGTATAACTCTTTTCAGGAGCCAGCTCAGGGCTCTTGAAAGGAGAACCGAGGTAGGGTCATGGGAGGTTTTTAGGAAGCTACAGTACCCTGCCTGCCCCTTACACCAGCCATGATCTGCCTGCATCAGATAGAGAAGCAGAGAGACCTAGTAATTACATTTATTGGGTCTAAAATGGGGTGTGTAATGAAAATGGAAAAGTAAAAAAAATTGAAAGAATGTTGATGAGTAAGGATGATCGAATGTGTCTGGATTCAGTTCACGGGGTGTTTGCAAAACCATGAAGTCCAGAAATTGCAAAACTTAAATCTTAACATCTTTTGAAGTCTATGGGAGAATAATATTTAACCACTTCTGGACCGGAAGATTTTCCCCCTTAATAACCAGGCCAATTTTTGTGATTCAGCACTGCGTTGCTTACTGACAATTGCATGGTCAAGCGACGCTGTACCCAAATAAAATTGATGTCCTTTTCCCCCCATAAATAGAGCTTTCTTTTGGTGGTATTTGATCTTTTACGCTATAAAGAAAAAAAGAGCAAAAGTTCTGAAAAAAAAAAACAATATTTTTTACTTTCTGCTCTAAAACACAGCCAATAAAAAAAATGTAAAAATAAAATGTCTTCATCAATTTAGGCCAATATGTATTCTGCCACATATTTTTGGTAAAAAAAAAAATCCCGAGTGTACAGTATATTGATTGGTTTGCGCAAAAGTTATCGCGTCTACAAACTAGGCGATAGATTTATGTCATTTTTATTTACTTTATTTTTTTTTACTAATTTAAAACTGATGCCCTTTTTTTCCCCACAAATAGAGCTTTCTTTTGGTGGTATTCGATCACCTCTGCGATTTTTTTTTTTCCGCAATAAACAAAACAGATTTTGATTGGTTTGCGCAAAAGTTATCGTGTCTACAAACTAGGGGAAAGATGTAATGTAATTTTTATTTATTCTTTTCTTTACTAGTAATGGCGACGATCAGCGATTTTTAGTGGGACAGCGATATTGCGGCGGACAGATCGGACACCTAACTGACATTTTTCATACTTTTGGCGGGACCAGTGACATTACTACAGTAATCAGTGCTAAAAATGTGCACTATTACTGTACTAATGACACTGGCAGGGAAGGGGATAACCAAGAGACGATCAAAGGGTTAAATGTGAGCCTAGGGGGTGTTTTCTAACTGTGATGGGGATGGGCTTATGGAATCAACGAGGAACACAGGAGCTCTGTGTTGATTGCTGAGAGAACAATGGTCTGCTGTGTTTACAACAGCAGACCACCGTTCTCTCTCCACGGGGAGCGATCGTGGGTGCCCGGTGACAATCGCGGCCACCGGCTCCACGGATCAGCTTCCCCGCTGGCGAATGGGCAGTGTACAGATATGGAGATTCGTGGGAACCTGCCGACCTGCCGCCGTATATCTGCAGTGGCTGGTCCGCAAGTGGTTAAAATATTTCTGACCATTTAGAGGGGAAACTAGGCACTGATATTAGGGACATGTACCAGTGCAAGTACAAAAAAAAATACTATACAGTGGGTGGAGGGCCCATTTTATTGCAACTTCGAAAGCAATATATGAAAAACACCAATCCTTTAAATGATATGCTAGGGAGATGCCTTAAAGCTGAATGTGGTGGTAAGTAACAGTACTATTCTCAGGGACAGAGAAACTGTATTTCGGCATACCATATTTTGCACATGTAATTGTTGATTTTATTCACTGTTACATTACTGCTTGGCTTGAATACATAAGCAGAACCCTCAACCAGTTTTATTACAACTTGAAAAAAATGTTTTTTTTTTACCTAGTTTTGGGTACAACACCTGAAATTATATATATATATATATATATATATATATATATATATATATATATATATATATATATATATATATATATATATACACACTGTATATATCAGGCCCACACTAGGACAAAAAATAGGCCCAGGCATTTTAGACTGAGCAGCCTATGACATAATTACCAGCCCCTTCCCCACTCTCCATCCTAATGGAGGCAAGGGGGGCTGGGAAAGAGCATGGGGGGCAAGAGAGCATGGGGGGTTGCAGAGCATAGGGGAGGGCTGAAGAGCATGGGGGCAGAGAGCATTGGGAGGCTGGAGAACGTGGGGGGCGAAGAGAACGGGGGGTACTGGAGAGCACATGGGTGGGTTGAGAACACAGGGGGGACCGGAGAGCACTAGGGGGAGCCTGGGAGCACAGGGGGGGCTGAGAGTACTGGGGGACTGGAGAGCACAGGGGGTGATGGAAGGCACTGGGGGTTGGAGAACATAGGGAGGGCCGGAGAGCACAGGGGGGCAGAGAGCACTAGAGGGGGCTGGAGAGCACAGGGGGGGGGTGAATAGCACATGGGGTGGTGGAGAGCTCTAGGGGAGGGGTGGAGAGCATGGAGGGCCAGAGAGCACCAGGGGGGCTGGAAAGCATGGGGTGCAAAGAGCACTAGGGGGGCTGAAGAGCACGAAAGGGTGGAGAGCACAGGGGAGTGTGAGAGCATGTGGGGGCTGAGAGCACTGGGGGGCTGGAGTGCATAGGGGAGCTGGAGAGCACAGGGGGGCCAGAGAGCACAGGGGGTCTGAGAGCAATGGGGGGCTGAAGAGCACAGAGGGGAGCCTGAAAGCACAAGGGGGCTGAGAGCACTGGGGGGCTGAAGAACATGGGGGAGGGGCCAAAGAGCACAGGGGGAGCCTGAAAGCACAGGGGGGAGATTGAGAGTACAGGGGGGCTAAGAGCACAGGGGTGCTAGAGAGAACAGGGAGCGGAGCATACTGGGGGCTGGAGAGCAGGGGGGTAGAGAGCACAGAGGGGGTAGAGAGAACAGGGGCAGAGAGCATTGGGCGGGGGCAGCAGAAAGCAGCTGGATAGGAGGAGTGGTGGGGGCGGCTGCATATAGAAGAATAAATCTCTCCATCTTCCTGAATGCCTGCAGGAGGGAGAGGAGGAGAAGCAGGCTTTCAGAGGCTGCAGGAGGAAGATGGAGAGATTGATTCTTCTTTATGCAGCTGCCCTGCCGCTCCTCCTATTTAGGCACATAGAGAGCTTAATTTCCCTCCGGTCCAGCATCTCCTCCAGATTCTCTCCCTCCTCATGGTCACAGGTCACTTGACCTGTAGTTTCTGCCCCCCACCTCCCCGGCCAGATGGCAGAACTGAACTGGTGGCCAACTGGCCATAGAGAGACCAGGTGAGCAGTGCGGGCTCAAGAGCAGCCTAGTTGCTTTGGGCCCCATCAGGACATGTGGCCCGGTGGCCCTGGCCCACCAGGCAAGTGCCCAGTGTGCCCTATGGCCAGTCCAGGCCTGGTCTGGTATATATATATATATATATATATATATATATATATTTTTTTTTTTTTTTTTATCTTAAGATAAGAGGCCTAAATTGAATGGTGAAAATAGGTGCTAAAACAGATCTAATAAAAAAAATAGGAAACTTTTCTCCTAAAGATCAAGCTAAAGGCCTCAACTTTGTACAAATTAGCCAGTGGTCAGTACTACACTGCATTGTTCTAAAAGTTTATTAAAATGTGAAAGTAAAGTGTGCAAAAACACTTCAAAACCATAACTCCACATTCCCCAAAACCGGCTCCCCTCCCTGATTCCCTGATTATTCTCAAAGCATTTAAGATATAGACTTCAGGTATGTGTTTGATAGTATAGCACTGACACCGTAAGGAGATGCTGGAATGTTTAGGTTTCTCCTGCCATGCCTGTGGGTAACCTACCCTGTAACCTGGCTTGATACTTTAAGCACAAATTAATGCCAATGAATAAGTTCCTACCACCTTAGTATTTTTACCTTTAATTGTAGCACTCAGTGACAGGAGAGATGATCTGGGGTGTGGGATACCTGAAAATTGCAGGAAAATAGAGGGGTACGCTGAGGTAGCAAGTAACAGCAGTGGCTCTTTAGGCCTCTTGGTAAATGCTTCAAATGCCATAGCAGCCAGAGAGATCTTTGGCTCTTTAAGAGCAGTCACAGTCTTTCTTGAATTGCAGTGGATCTCTCTGTAATCAATCTTTCTTTGCACCCTCTTTCCAGCAGTAGCTTCTACACAGCTCTTCTGCAACACTCTTCAACAAGAAGATTCCTTGTAAGCCCACCATTAATCAGGAAGTCATTACAGCCTTAGTTCACACATTTGAGCCTTCAGCAGATGCCTCAAACTGAAGCAAGGCCAAATTAGCTCTCCTTTACACAGGCATCCTCCCAAGAAGAGGCCTCTAGGGAAGAAGTGCTCTAGAAAAGTACTCCAAAATATTTATTATCTCCTACATCCATACCTCTAAATACAGCTCAGCAGGAACTTTCTGGGTCAGATACATAATTATAACCCAGGGACTTGACCCTTCTACACTGCTTACTGGAGCCTGCTGCCAGGAACTGGAGGAACCCATCTACCCCACCCCACCCCACCCCACCCTACCCCTGGGCCTTTTTTAGTGCATCTGTTGCTGATGACATCATTGTGGTCTGCATATTCTACCTGCAATGTATCAACCATGACAAAGTACCACATGACTCTGCACCACAAAGCTCGGTAGGAGAAGCACAGTCCCTAGTCATATCAACATGTTATGAACCAGATGTAGAAAGCGTCTTCACTCTATTTATATACACAGCAAAACCTTGGATTGAGATTAACGATTTGCAAGACAAGTAACATTTTGTTATAAACTTTGACTTGATAAACAAGAGATGTCTTAAAATACAAGTTGCATCACTTCACAACTGAGTATAAAAGAGAAGAGAGGCACCTCTACGTGTAGCAATATAGGTACATTTAACCACTTGCCTACTGGGCACTTTTACCCCCTTCCTGCCCAGGTCAATTTTCAGCTTTCAGCGCTCTCTCACGCTTTGAATGACAATTGCGCAGTCATGCTACACTATACCCATATGAAATTTTTATCATTTTTTTTCACACAAATAGAGCTTTCTTTTGGTGGTATTTAATCACCTCTGGGTTTTTTATTTCTTACAAAAAAAAAGAAAAATGACAGAAAATTTTGAAAAAAAAAGATTTTCTTATTTTCTGCAAGTAAAATTTGAAAATAAATACATTTTTCTCCTTCACTGATGTGCGCTTATGAGGTGGCACTGATGGGCACTGATAGGCTGCACTGATCGGCACTGATGAGGTGGCACTTATGGGCACTGATGAGGTGGCACTGATGAGGAGGTACTAATATGCCACACTGATGAGCACTGATAGGTGGCACTGATAGGCGGCACTGATGAGCACCATCAGTGCCCACACTCAGTGCCCATAGTGCTGCTAGTCAGTGCCCATCAGTGCCTAGATGAGCAGGCACTGATGGGCACTGACTGGCAGCACTATGGGCACTGATTGTGGGCACTGATGGGGGGCACTGATGGCGGGCACTGATGGTGGGCACTTATTGTATTTTATTTACCTTGTGTAATCAGGGCACTGGTGATCAGTGCCCTGATTACATTTTTCTGTGTCCCCTAACAGCTGATCGGCTCTGCTCTTCCTCACACTGCAGTCTCTGTGTGAGGAAGGAGAGCTGGCGATGAGAGATGATCTCACATTTGAGATCATCTCTCATTGCATGGTCCGATCACGTGGTAAATGGCCGCTGTGATTGGCCATTCACCACGATCTGTGATTGGCTGTGTCCAAGGGACACGGCCGACACAGATTTTCCCGATGCACGCTCGCGGGAGCACTGTCACTGGGAGGCCATTTAAAGATGGCTTCCCAGAAATTAGAGCCCGCGCTGTAGCCGTCTTTCGGGAAGAAGTTAATGAAGGTACAACATTTAGCAACTCAAATGGTTGATAATTAAAACAGGCAAATCTAAGAATACAGGCATCTGGGGTAAAGCAGTCCACATAGACCATCCTTCGCACCGCCATCAAAGTCATTCCTTCCACACTGCGCTCCACGTGCACTTCAAGCCTCACTTTCAGATCGCTCTACTGCAGGGTAGTCTTCCTGGACACGACTGCAGACTGATGGCGGTGAGAGCTGGTGGTGCGGAGGACGGTCTATGTAAACAGCTTTACCCCAGAAGCCTGCAACAATTAGGAAATATGGCCTGCCAAAACATAAATAAAGCCGGTAAGAAGTGGAGGGCATGTGAAATCATGCACAGGTTGTGAACAGAATGTATTGCAGCCAGCAAAAATTAGATAATAATAAAATTGAAAACACACAACCTATTATGACTGTAGAGTGCACGTGGAAAGCCTGCAAAAAAGCTGCATGATGCACGTCACATGCAACATTAAAGAGGAACTAAACTCTTTCAATCAACATTAACTATTTGTAATCTTTATGCTGCCGCATTAGTAAGTAGATAGAAGGGTTTATTACATTTACTTGTTTTAACTTTTTTTCTACATTTTTTCAGCTGCCTCCTGGTTTCTGGCCTAGGCCAAAATGATGCTATACATCCCAGGAGTTTTAATGAGCATTTTCTTCTTTCAGATAGAGGAGGCTAGAGGATAAAGGGGCTTTCTCAACTAAGCATGCCCTCCTGTCTCTGCTAAAAGCAGATGGATTTCAGGAATTAAATGCTGCCTGAATCATTTGCCCTTACTCAAGATGGCCACAGCTAGAAAAGCTAGAGGGGTGCTTTTCAAAGTGATTTTCCAACAAAATAAAACATGGAAACATGAATAGATGGGTACGTTTTTTTTTTTTTTTTTTTTGGATATTAAAAATGAATTAAATAGCATTTTCAGTTTGTAGTGCTCAACTACAGTTAAAGTGATTGTAAAGTCTAGTTTTTTTTTTTATTATTAAAATAACAAACATGTTATACTTACCCCCTCTGTGCAGTGGTTTTGCACAGGGCAGCCCAGATCCTCCTCTTCTCGGTCCCTGGCTGGAGTTTCTGGCCCCTTCCTTCTGTTCAGTGGCCCAACAGCAAGCAGCTTGCTATGGGGGCACCCGAGCCGAGCTGCAGCTCCCTGTATCCTTTCAGACACGGAGCTGCCATTCGGCCATGCCCCCTCTCTCTCCTGATTGGCTGAGTTTGACTGACAGCAGCGGGAGCCAATGGCGCAGCTGCTGTCTCAGCCAAACAGGAGGGAGGAAGACGACCGAGGCACTCGTGGACATCACTGGATAGAGATGGGGCTTAGGTAAGTATTAGGGGGTTTTCTGCACACAGAAGGTTTATTATCCTATTGCATTAAAATAAAAAACCTTCTTACTTTACAACCCCTTTAAATCCACCTTAAGATGTAAAAATCCTTTTATTCCCCCACCCCACAAGTTACACAGCATTTTTCTGCATGAAGGACATTCAATGAAGGGTTTACAAATACTTTAAGAGACAAGTGTCTATACTGATTTGTCCCTATGTACTTTATCAGCAGAGTTCTCTAAGATTTTCATATCCAAATTATGCACATTGTCAATATGGATGCTGGGAACTCGGCCATTATATAGAGAGGCACTGGCACATAACAAAGCCTCCATTATTGGCCATTCTAAGCCATCTGACCATAGAGTCCAGGAAGTGGAATATTGGTAGTTGGTTTTTATTACAGAAAACAGCTAAATTTATTTACCTTGTCCATAAAATGGGTTTGTCGTGAACCCAACCTTGACCCAAACCTTAAGCTTATCCCTACTGATGAGAGATCAACCTGGAAGGGCAAATTATATGCAGGTTAAATGTTATCGTTAAACATATATGTGACTTCTTCTGTTCTTCTGTGTATTTTTTTTTCTAGTTTTGAAGTAAACCTTTTAGTACCTAAATGTAGACACAAATGTTGATTTTTTTTTTTTTTTTCAACAGTACTAACTATGGAGCTGTCAATTTAATCTTGGATTTCTACATAGTGAGCCATGGAACTGAGATAAGCATGCTCCAATAAAGACTAAAAAGTCAGGATCAGAATGGCAGCCCTGGAGCCTGCATTTTTACAAACAAATGTGAAATAGCAGATTTCTTCTTTTTTTCCCATCACTAGTTTCCTGTACATGCAATGATTTCCTTCCTTAGCAATACAATGACAATGCTTTTTAACCACAATAAATGTCGCAAATCAAGACCTCTTCTGCAGGATGTAAATGATTTTAGTAATTATTTTCCTACAACTAGTTCGGTTTATGTCTTAATGACTTGCAAATTGCACAGCATCAGCACAGTGTCACTTAATAATTTTAAAATAAAATAAAAAGCCCCATTGCGTCTTTATTAAATATGCTAATGATTACTTTTTTTTTGCTTTTCATGAGTCTCCATACAATAGAACCACATATAAATTACAGAATTTCCTCTAAAGTGTCTGTAAACTGCAGAGCATGTATCATGTAGCAAGAAAAAATGATTCACTTAGTACTGATACTGTACATGAGTAAAGGTGGTATGCAGATATTACAATTATCATAAATCAAACTAATAGAAATTGGATCCTGTCAAGTTGCTGCACAAAAAAGTAATAATGTTTCATCGCTATCTAATGTGTTTCACTAAATTCCATAGCTGCAGCAGAAATATCATCAAAGCAACTATTTGGTTACCACTATGGCCCTATCTCCTGAGCAGGCATCAACTTCAGATCTTGATGTACTTATAGAACCCACTACCATTAATCTTCACATAAATAAAGCATATACTGTACAGTCACAGGAGTCAAGGTCTAGGAGGGCATTTTTTAAGCCACATGGGGCACAACAAATTATATGTTTTAATATTTTTTTTAATATATTTGTATGTATGTTTAGTTAAAAAATATCATTATCCTGTATGACTTCCACATAACTGTGAGCAAGCAACAGTATCTAGTCACATGCAACAACAGAATAATGATGGCCCAGGGGGTACATCATCTAAACTTGGTCCTTTGTGGTGGTGACTGAGTAGCATATGGATAGCCGAGGGGGCAAGCAGCACCTGCAGTGCATCTTGCCTGTCTAGGACCAATGACATTTGTAATAATTTATGCTGATCTATCCCCCTTCCCTTGAACCTGGCTGTTGAGGGGTGGGAAGGATTGCTTTGGGATTCATTGGCTGATGGTTGCAAACCTTCTGTGTATGCCTGTGGGCTAATTTACAGTTCATTTAAATGGCTTAGTAAACACATATTTTGTTGTGTGGTAATAATAGTTTGGAAGTAGAATACCCCATTAAAGTGGTTGTAAACCTCAGGCATGAAGTATGAACAAAGCATTTCCCTCTATAGTGTGTACGCGTCTCAATCTAGAACACCAAGTGTTATTTCTGTCTGCTGCTTTATTCCTCTGCTATCAGCATGAGTCACTTCTGACAAGTTTTCCTGACACCAAGGGAAAAATGGTGACAGGGGAGGGAGTTCCAGCTGATTGACAGCCTCAGTTCTGTTCCTGTGAGCTATTTGAAGTGTGAGTGTGTCTCTTTCCTCCAATCAGCTCTCAGAGCTTTCCTTATTGAGCTCTGCAGTGTGTTATTTCAGCTCTCCACCTCCTGTTTTCCGACAGCTCATACAAGCTTTATAGATTCTGGACTTTGAATGTATGTAGAGAAACAATTGCAGATTAACAGGTACAACTTATGTAGGAGGATTTGTTTCATCTCTGTGTATCACCTGAGGCCAATCACTTCACTGATCCCCAATGTCCTCCCTCTCCCCCACTTAGCATCAGTGCCCTTCCTCTCCCCCACTTACCACCAATGCCCGAACTCTTACCCACTTAGCATCAATGCCCGACCTCTCCCCCACTTAACACCAATGCTCAACCTCTTCCCCACTTAGCACCAATGCCCGACCTCTCCCCCACTTAGCACCAATGCCCGACCTCTCCCCCACTTAGCACCAATGCCTGACCTCTCCCCCACTTAGCACCAATGCCAGAACTCTCCCCCACTTAGCACCAATGCCCGACCTCTCCCCCACTTAGCACCAATGCCCACGCTATCCCCCCCTTTGCACCAATGCCCAACTTCTCCCCCATTAGCACCATACTCTGTGTTTTTTATTTTTTTGCGCTGTAAACAAAAAAGACCAACAATTTTGAAAAAAAAAAAATATATATATATTCTGCTATAAAACATATCCAATAATTTTTTTTTTAATCAAATTTCTTCATAAATTTAGGCCAATATGTATTCTGCAACATATTTCAGGTAAAAAAATCCCAATAAGCTTATATTGTTTGGTTTGCGGAAAAGTTATAGCGTCTACAAACTATGGATTTTTTTTTTCATTTAGATTTTTTTTTTACTAGTAATGGCGGTGATCAGTGACTAAAAGCAGGACTGCCATATTGCGGCTGACATTCTGAGAGTAACTGACACTTTTTGGGGACCAGTGACACTAATACAGTGACCAGTGCTGAAAAATATTCACTGTCACTATACGAATGACACTGGCTGGGAAGGGGTTCACATCAAGGGCGATCAAAGGGTTAAATGTGTGCCTAGCCAGTATTTATGTAAACTGTGGGAGGTGCTTTTACTAGGGGAAGAGATGGAATGTTTTCCCTGATTTGCAGGGACACCAATTCCATCTCTTCCCTCCTGTCAGAATGGCAATCTGTCCTTTTTACATAGGAAAATCGCTGTTCCATCTCTCTGCCTAACGACATTGGGTACCATTCACCAGCCGATTGGCTTTCGCTGTGTGTAACCACATCAATCGCAGAAGGGTAGGATCACGTACAGTATATATAGACGTGGTCCGGCACAGAGGTGCCGCCCTGTAACAGTAAAACTACTATAGGGCGGACCTTAAGTGGCTAAAGATTATGTCTGGCAGTTCAGTACCAGAGCCAAATGACAGAAAGTTTAAGGCCCAAAGGGAACGTTCAAACTATAACTCACAGAAATAAAAAATATCAAGTGTAATTCAACTGCTACAACCAGCCAAAAAGGAATTGGTGGAATTTAAAAACACCCCTGATGTAATGCCCTGGGTGCATCATACCAATACCATACAAACTCTAATGTAGGCTAAAAAGTTGAAAGGAGATCATACATACTGTAAACCACATATGCACAGAGCTATACATAAAATCTAATGATTCGTTATTATACAAAAGAGATCAAAAAGTGGAACAAAATCAATCCATAATGCATCATTAAAATCAAAAATTCAACAAATTAAGTTTAATGAATCCGTACCCTAACGCAACAGTATTATGTCTACTTGTTTCATGGGAACCGATTAATTAGGACTCAGGCACATAATATGAATCTTCAATCTGTCAATATAAAAAAAATATATTAATGATTTTATGTGCATACAAAAGTATATATGTGTACATTCAAGAATGTTTACTATCAAAATCAACTTGCCTTCACATAGAAAAGCCCACTAATATTGACACGCAAAACCATGTAAAAGTATTATGTGATTAAAGGTGTATAGTTTGACTTTTTTGATTTTGATGTGCGATAACCCGTAAATAGTGTTGAGCGAACACGGACTGTATTATTCGGGTTCGTACCGAATAATTGGATTTTTGTTACCCGAACACGGACCCGAAAACTTTACTGTATGTTCGGGTTTAAAATCCGTGTTCGGTCATTTTGTTTCCTGTTTTGTATGTAATGGCGCGCTTTTAATGGCGGGCTTTCAACAGCCAATCAACAAGCGTTTAACTGGTGTGCGCCATCCCAGCCATGCCTACTAATGTATTAGTAGCTGTGATTGGCCATCTGAAGCATGTGACCCATGTCTTTATAAGTTCGAGAGTCACAGCGCGGTGCGTCATTCTGCTCTAGTTTAGGGAGAGAGCACACATCATACGTGCTGTCTGCTGATTAGGGACAGACAGTGAAAAATTGTGTCCGAAAAGAATGCAGGGACAGGTCGGAGTGTAGGCAGGGAAAGTTTTTGAGCATTTTAGGGACAGGCTGGAGTGATTAGGCAGGGACAGTCTACATCGATTTTGCTGTGTGGGGGGTGGTGCAGTGAACGATCTTTTTGAGCATTTTAGGGACAGGCTGGAGTGATTAGGCAGGGACAGTCTACATCGATTTTGCTGTGTGGGGGGTGGTGCAGTAAACAATCTTTTTGAGCATTTTAGGGACAGGCTGGAGTGATTAGGCAGGGACAGTCTACATCGATTTTGCTGTGTGGGGGGTGGTGCAGTGAACAATCTTTTTGAGCATTTTAGGGACAGGCTGGAGTGATTAGGCAGGGACAGTCTACATCAATTTTGCTGTGTGGGGGGTGGTGCAGTGAACGATCTTTTTGCCCTCACTTGAGCCCACTGAGGAGGAGGAGGAGGAGGAGGAGGGAGAAAAAAGTCTATTTTTATCAGTCTATTGTGTGCAGCGTTCAGCTATATTTTACTACAGATTGCTGTTCTAATCTGCTATTAAAAAATTTAGTTAAAGGGGAATTTTTTTTAAGAGCACTTGCCATGCTCTTAACTATGTTTTGCTGCCATTTGCAGCACTCTAGCCTTTTCCATTGGTGTTTTAGAGCCATTTTAGTGCCTGAAAGTTCGGGTCCCCATTGACTTCAATGGGGTTCGGTGTCCGGGTAAAGTTTGGAAAAAGTCCGGGACACGGACCCGGCCTTTTTTTTTCAAGTTCGGCCGAACCCGCCGAACACGAACATCCAGGTGTCTGCTCAACTCTACCCGTAAAGGCTCCTAAAGCATTGCCTATGTAGAATTTTGGGCACAATAGAGTTTTTGTGATTTCACAGGAGTTCACAATGTTACGGCTTGACATGTTTGGTATCTCTTTACTTGACATAACCCCATCTTTTATATTTTACCAACAAAAAGGTATTATATTGTGTTTGTTTGCACTAAGATTCATTTCAGTGTATTTTTTCCCCAAAATTTGTGTTTGATAAATAGCTGCACAAATATCATGTGACATAAAAAATTGCAGCTACCATCATTTCATTCTTCATGTCACTGCATTCAGAAAATATATACTTTTTGGGGTGAGGGGGTTTACAGTATCAGTATTTTTTCTTTTAGTTGGACTGGAGATACACTATATTACCAAAAGTATTGGAACGCCTGCCTTTGCACGCACATGAACTTTAATGGCATCCCAGTCTTAGTCCGCAGGGTTCAATAAAGAGTTGGCCAACCCGTTGCAGCTATAACAGCTTTAACCCTTCTGGGAAGGCTGTCGGCATGGTTTAGGAGTGTATCTATGGGAATGTTTGATCATTCTTCCAGGAAACGGATTTGTGAGGTCAGGCACTGATGTTGGAGAGAAGGCCTGGCGTGCAGTCTGCGCTCTTTTGGGTTGAGGTCAGGACTTTGTGCAGGCCAGTCAAGTTCCTCCACCTCAAACTCGCTCATCCATGTCTTTATGGACCTTGCTTTGTGCACTTGTCCAAATCATGTGGTGGAGGGCGGGATTATGGTGTGGGGTAGTTTTTCAGGGGTTTGGCTTGGCCCCTTAGTTCCAGTGAACGGAAATATTAAGGCGTCAGCATATCAAGACGTTTTGGACAATTTTATGCTCCCAACTTTGTGGGAACAGTTTGGATATGGCCCTTCCTTTTATAGCATTACTGCACACTAGTGAACAAAGCAAGGTCCATAAAGACATGAATAGGTGAAGTGCCTGACCTCACAAATGCACTTCTGGAAGAATGGTCAAACATTCCTATAGACACACTCCTAAACCTTGTGGACAGCCTTCCCAGAAGAGTTGAAGCTGTTATAGCTGCAAAGGGTGGGCTAACTCCATATTGAACCCTACCAATGTTGCCAGCCACTTTAATCATCACCATAATGGCGATACTTAATTGGTGGGAGTACAGATCTTTGAGAAGATTAGTGTACCCAAGAGAGGAGGTGATGTATTTAGACTTCTCTTTTGGATTTTTCAGTTTAAGACACGCATACCATATGTGTTGAACTTTGAATGGGACATAACACATTTTTATAACTAAAACCCTTTTATTTATACCAAATAGGGGATTTGTATTTAATTTGTCCCATTCCATTGTTTAACTATGTATGCAGTTTTTTTTGGTATGTACTTCCACTGGTTTTGTTACACTTATCACTATTATGTTTATTTTTATTTTTATTATTGATTTGGGATACACCATACACCATATTTATATATGGCTCTATAAAAGTTCTCATCTAGTATTCTCTGGGATAATAAAGTAGTAGTTACCCCTCTAATGATATTTGGTTGTTTCCCATATGAGTGTTTGTGGCTAGTGCTGGTTCCATTTGGGGAGTGTGAGGCCGTAATTGGGCCATGATGGTAGTCTTTAAACATGTAAAGGATTTTTTAGGGTTAAATATTTACCTTTCATCTTTATATTTATATATATATATTTTTTCATTTTTGCATTTATTTCTATTTATATATAAGCGCCGGTTCACACTGCAGCGACGCTACTCGGAGGTCGCGGTGCGAGCAGCGCGCCACGACCTCGGAGCGGCCGCCACGGACTTCATAACATTGAAGTCTATGGCGGTCGCCTCCGGGTCGCCCCAAAGAAGCTCCGGACCCTTTTTCTAGGTCGGAGCGACTTGTGTCGCTCCTATTAGAATGGGTCCGCAGCTTCCCTATGGGAGGCGACCTGCAGCGACCTGTGAGGCGACCAGGTCGCCTCACAGGTCGCCCTAGTGTGAACCGGCACTAATAGTTCCATTAATGCCCTATTCCAGTGTAGCTTCTCCTTTTGTACACATTTGGACTTGTGGTTTTTGATAATGATGATGATATCTGGACAGCGGATTTGTTAAAGTCGTCCGTTGTTCCCTTTGTTTGAATATTTGCTTTCATATCCCTTTTTGTGTTCATAAGATGTTCCATGTGATGTATTACATCACGCATCATGAATGTGAAAGATATTATGGCTATAACATGTATTTTGTGTATCATAAAAACATTTTTTCATTTACTTGTATGTATGTTTGTATGCTACTAAGTTGCAGATAGTCTGCATATATATATAAATATTTTTGTTTGTTTGTTTTTTTTTTCTTCTTTTTTTTTATATGTATTTTTATTTGCAAATTTTATTTGTATTCTGTTGCAAACCTTTTCTCTTGTCTCTTGTTCGTGTATTATATTCATATTTTATACTATTTTTGGGTATTGTGTGATTATGTTCTCTATACAAATGTTTTTATTGGGAGCATGGAAATGGTCAAGCAATTAGTCGGCAATTAAAACACAGGTGGTTCGAGGTGTGTTTTGTCTTTGAACCCATTCCTTAAATAACATGTGTTTTTGCTATATCGATGTTGTGAACAAGCACGGTGTGTCGTATGAAACGCGTTAACCTTTCTACCTGTCCCATGTCTGTCTGGTCGGACGATGAATAAAGGAACTTTATAATCTTATCTCAGCTGTGGAGTGCAGCCATTTCTTTCTTTGGTATCTTCATGGTCAATGGTGGTGAGCCGGGGCGAGCACCTGCAATGGATTTGTTGTACTTTTTCCTTTGGGCCTGAGCGGTGTATGTATGTTTGTTGAACCCTACGGACTAAGACTGGGATACCATTAAAGTTGAGGTGCGTGGAAAGGCAGGTGTCACAATACTTTTGGTAATATAGTGTATTCTTTAAAAGAGAAATTGTATTGTCTACCTTCCCCATCCTACTTATATGCAACATAGTTTTGCAGTATTACAGGTATACTTTGAAAATTACTTCTACAATTGGCATCTGGAAATGTTCACCGCTAATGTTTTATAATATGCTGTATACAGTATGTACCTGTTCTTCCTCTGCTTCTCTTTCTTCGCCTTAGAAAAATGCATGTTGGAACTACGATGCAGAAAATTACCACAGGCAGTGAAGTAGCGATTATTGAACTTTCGTTTGTATATCCATATGTTTTTTCTGAAATACAGAAGGAGTGAGAACTCATTTTGAAAGGTTCCCTGCAAACACATAACATTTCCAGTCATTTTCCTGTAGTGCAAATGAAAACACCATATCAAATTGCTGTTTGCTGTAACTAGAGATGAACAAATATGAAAACATCTGCTGTGTTTCAGAAATCTGGTTCTAGGAACTGGATCTGGCAATAATAATTTTATAAAACATGAAAACACACCACATGGGCTTGTATCCTTATAGCTAGAAGGCCATCAAGAATATTTTTTTTTTCCAACAAGTAATCAAGAATATTAACCCACTGCAAAACATTCATACTAACCAGTGTGTCCAAAAGCATCATTGTTGGTGCCCCAAGCGCTACTAAAGCAGTATAAGCTGCCTTGCAAAAAAATGGCAGCCCATGTTTACCGTTGCGGTATTCCTCCTTAGCTCCATGGACTACGGAGTTGTGAGAATCCTTTGTGTAAGTGGTTTTTGTGCACCTTTTCTTGTTACAATTGTTTAATTAGGTCAATGGACCACATTACTAATTCGACCCTGGAAAAATATAGTCCTAAAGTCCACAAGTTGCACTTAACAAACAAAAAACTGCATGTCCATTCACCACTTCTGCTGCCTTTCGTAACTGTTGTTCAAATAAACCTGAATTCAAAAAGTATTGATCAGTTATGTTATAAGTATAATCATAATAATTTATTCTCTCTGGAGAAGAGACGCCTGAAAGGGGACATGATAGCAATTTACAAATACCTCAATTGTGATCTCAGCATAGGAAAAAAACAATTTAGTCTCAAGGAGTGTAAGAGCACATGTGGCCACACAATGAGATTAGAGGAGAGGCAGTTTAACCTTAAGCTACATAATGGGTTTTTCACCTTTGTAAGGGTGATAAGATTGTTGAACTCTCTTCCACAATTGGTGGTAACTGCGGGGAGTATAGCTACTCTTAAAAGACTCTTTGACGTGCATCTCAAAGATCACAACATTCAGGGTTATAGGAAATGAATACGTCCACACCTACACCTACAGGTTGAACTGGCTGGACTGTTGTCTTTATTCAACCTCAACTACTATGTAACTATAAGGGTATAACTATATACCTCTTACCTCCATATATATATACAGTGCCTTGCAAAAGTATTTGGCCCCCTGGAACTTTGCGACCTTTTGCCACATTTCAGGCTTCAAACATAAAGATATAAAACTGTAATTTTTTGTGAAGAATCAACAACAAGTGGGACACAATCATCAAGTGGAACAAAATTTATTGGATATTTCAAACTTTGTTAACAAATAAAAAACTGAAAAATTGGGCGTGCAAAATTATTCAGCCCCCTTAAGTTAATACTTTGTAGCGCCACCTTTTTGCTGCGATTACAACTGTAAGTAGCTTGGGGTATGTCTCTATCAGTTTTGCACATCGAGAGACTGAAATTTTTGCCCATTCCTCCTTGCAAAACAGCTCGAGCTCAGTGAGGTTGGATGGAGAGCGTTTGTGAACAGCAGTTTTCAGTTCTTTCCACAGATTCTTGATTGGATTCAGGTCTAGAGATACATGATCCTAATAATACTAGGGCCTTTCCACTGCATCGTTTAAAAGAAAACTGGGTTCAAGAAGAGTTTACACCTAAACCATCTCACATCATATTACTTACATTCACGCTCTATCCTCCTAGATAAAGCCTCGTACAAACGCAACGATTTTCCGCCGACCGGTCGTCCGTCTTTTGTCCAGAGTGCATGTCTATTGGTTGGAATGTGCTCTAGACTGCACACGAATTTTCCCGCATGACAGAATTCTACTTCAGAAGTCATGTGTTGGATTGCTTTCTATGTGTTCTTTCATCTCTGAGCATGCCTAGTCTTGCTCATAAGATTTTTCCCCATCGAAATCTGTACTAATGAGACGAAAATCGGACGTGTTTTGACGGTCGACAAAAATTATATAGCCTGTACACCAGGATTTTTTCGGCCGAAAAGTCGGAGTCGGTTGTCGGAAGCACCATACTAACAAGCCGAAAATCGGCAGATCGGTCGTCGGACGAAATTTCCCGGCCGAATTTCTTCTCGTGTGTACGGGGATTTAGATACAGGGTAAATCACCTGCCTGTACTCTTTTTCTCTTGTACACAATTCTCTCTCATTAGAAATATCCTGTTGCTGGTCAATTTTATGCTGTTCTATCATCTGCAGTTTTTTAATTCATTAGGAGAGCCTGATAGAACTTGCCCGAGACAGGACAGTTTTGCATCAGTAAGAATAGGGACAGCTACAGCGATCTATTTGGGACAAGCCAAGCCAGACATTATTTCTTAGATCTCTTTTTCTCAACTTTAGCTGTAACAAGTATATGAAAAATGAACCGTAGGTGATGACTTCTAGCAATTTAGGTGGGAACAATAAGAATTTTCTACGCCAACTGGCATTCATGCTACTGCACAATGTTTTTCAGACAAGACTCCAATAATGTGCTACACTTGCTACTAGCTTAGCATTACTTTCTCATCAGAATTCTAATGAACTACAATTATTTTAACATGTTAGATCAATGTTTTGGTGTCCATTGCAGAAAAGCTGCAGCCATTGTACACTCAGATCAAACTTAGTTTATCCTAGGGGGATCCACCTCTTTTAACTTGTGTAGGCTTTTAACTAATATACAGGCCACATATGACATATTAAAGAGCAGCAGACAGGGTTGCACTCTATCACCTCTGTTATTCACCCTAGAGATAGAACCACTGGCAAAACTCTCTTAACATTCTACGAGGAGGTGAGCTGTGAGCTAGATAGGGGCAGACCAGCGGATGTGGTGTACTTGGATTTCGCTAAGGCATTTGATACAGTTCCCCACAAGCGCTTAATTTATAAAATAAGGTCTGCAGGTATCGACAGCAGGGTTTGCTCTTGGATACGGAATTGGCTTAAAGGGCGTGTCCAAAGGGTGGTAATAAACAGCGCATACTCAGACTGGTCTGAGGTTGTAAGCGGGGTGCCCCAGGGCTCAGTCCTGGGACCAACCTTGTTCAATTTATTCATAAACAACATTGAGGACGGGATCAGTAGTGCGTTATCAGTTTTTGCAGATGACACAAAATTGGCCAGGGCAATAACTGCACAGCATGAAGCAGATATCCTACAGAATGACCTGGACAAAATAACAGAGTGGGCAACGACATGGCAAATGGAGAAGTGTAAGGTTTTGCATTTGGGGACTAAAAACATAAAAACACAATACACGTTAGGAGGGGAACCCTTGGGGGAATCAAAAATGGAGAAGGATCTGGGAGTCTTGGTTGATGATAGATTAGGCAACAGCATGCAACGTCAAGCGGCAGCTGCCAAGGCCAGCAGAATATTAGCATGCATAAAGAAAGGGATGTATTCCAGAGATAAGACTATAATCCTTCCACTTTATAAAACTCTGATCCGACCGCATCTGGAGTATTCTGTCCAGTTCTGGTCGCCAGTCCTCAGGAGGGATGTGTTGGAGCTGGAGAGAGTCCAGAGAAGGGCAACTAAACTAATTAGGGGATTGGAGGACCTTGACTATGAAGAGCGTCTGCAATCGCTCGATTTATTCTCCCTGGAGAAGAGATGTCTGAGGGGGGACATGATAGCAATTTATAAATATCTTAATGGGGATCCCAGCTTAGAAAAAAAGCTGTTCATTCAAAGGGATTGCATGAGGACTCGAGGGCATACAATGCGATTAGAGGAGAAGCGTTTTAACCTCAGGCAACGTGGGGGGTTCTTTACTGTTAGTGCTACAAGATTGTGGAATTCTCTACCACAAGAGGTGGTTTCTGCGGGTAGTATGGTGGCTTTCAAAAGACTCTTAGACTTGCATCTCAAGGATCAGAACATTCAGGGGTATGTGAGATGATTACAGCCACACACACCTACACAGGTTGAACTGGATGGACTATTGTCTTTATTCAACCTCACCTACTATGTAACTATGCAACTATGTAAAAACTGAAAAGATCCAACTCCACTACAGCAGGGCTAGTTGTTAAAGAGCTGAAAAGAAAATGCGTCTCTTTCTGCGAATGATATGCTTATTTATTTAGCAAATCCTTGTTCTACTCTATTGAGTGTCATCCAGAGATTTGGATAATTCTCAGGTTTTTGCAAAAATTGGGAAAAATCTATAATTTTTCCACTGGATCAGGATGTACTTCTATTCCAGCTTCCTATTCACCTAAAGCTGTTAAAAGGTTTCCAATATTTAGGGATAATAATAGAACAATCTCTCCCACAATTAAGAATAATCCAGACCCTCTTATAAGTAAATTCAAAAATACCATTAAAGTCTACGCTCATCTCCCCTTAACTCTGTTAGGAAGGATAAACATTTTAAAAACGATTTTCCTGTCACGCTTCCTCTATATACTTAGTGGCTCTCCAGTGTACATACCCAAACACTGATTTCGGGTGTTTGGTTCAACACTTACATCCTTTATATGGGGAGGCAATACTGGTAAGGTAGCCAAAGACAACCTATAGTTGCCTATTCTGGAAGGGGGTCTGGCTGTTTCCAACCCCCAAACCCATGACATTGCCTCTCAATTGACCCATGCCCATTGGTGGTTTTACCCTGAGACTAATAACGCTGCTTTGGCTTTGTAAGCATGGAACAAAGAGTCTTGAGGACTGCCGTTATTGTCTACGTAATAAATGGGGTACAGTCTCTGGACTCAGGGCCAGCCTGGAGGGGAGCGGAAGCGATCTCCAAACATGCAATAAAACAGAGAGAGCAGGCGCCTCTGAGTATAAACTGTGAATGATTTAATAGTGAAGGACACAATAAAAACTCACATAAAAGAACGTAGGATCAGGCACACGGGGTGTCTGGTGTGCAGGGTCTGCATGAGGCCGCCTTTAGGGTCTTTGTATGGCCGCTTGTGTTGTTGTCCTGACCAGCAGGATGTGAGGATGGTGGTCCGAGGGCTGGACCGCAGGGTGAGCCGCAGTCTTCGTGTATGTGTAACCGGCGTGTTTGTGACGCATTTCGGAGCATGGGCATTGGGGTAGGCTGCCAGAGCATGCTCCTTTTTTTCAGCTGCTTGAAATTGACATACGAGGCTAAGGAATTTCATAAAATCTGGACCCTATGGGTAGGTTCTGTTAATACTATACCACCTGATGGTTGATGCATATTTATGGGTTATCGAATACTTGTATTACACTGGTTATTGAACTGTTTTATTCTGTGTGTATGATCTGCAGCCCACAGATAATAGCTGTCTTATGATTCCTTCTGATCCTGCATATGTTTATGTTGTGAAAAATTTCTTTAATTTACATGCCTTTTAGCTGCATTACAACATTATATCGAATGGACATTTTGTCTCTGTATTGCACACTGTTTTTGTGAGAGCAATGGTTGCTTGCATTTGTATTTTTGGGAAAAACTACTGTACCTTTAAAAAAAAAAAAAAAAAAAAAAATTCTGCAGTCATAGGGTATACAGGTGCTTCTCAAAAAATTTGAATATCATCAAAAAGTTAACTAATTTCAGTAATTCAATTCAAAAAGTACAACTCATATATAGATGTGTTACACACAGAGTGATATATTTCAAGCATTTCATTCTTTTAATTTTGAGGATTATGGCTTACAGCTAGTGAAAACCCAAAATTCAGCATCTCAGGAAATTAAAATATTACATAAGACCAATAAAAAAAGGATTTTTAATACAGAAATGTTGGCTTATTGAAAAGTATGTCAATGTACAGTATAGTATGCACTCAATACTGATCGGGGCTCCTTTTGCATGAATTACTGCATCAATGCGGCGGGGCATGGAGGTGATCAGCCTGTGGCACTGCTGAGGTGTTATGGAAGCCCAGGTTGATAGCAGCCTTCAGCTCGTCTGCATTGTTGGGTCTGGTGTCTCTCATCTTCCTTTTGACAATACCCTACAGATTATCTATGGGGTTTAGGTCAGACGAGTTTGCTGGCCAATCAAGTACAGTGCACACATGATCATTAAACCTGGTATTGGTACTTTTGGCAGTGGGAGCAGGTGTCAATTCCTAAAATCAGCATCTCCATAAAGCTGGTCAGCAGAGGGAAGCATGAAGTGTTCTAAAATTTCCTGGTAGAGGGCTGCGCTGACATTGGACTTGATAAAACACAGTGGACCAACACCAACAGATGACATGGCTCCCCTAATCATCACTGTCTGCGGAAACTTCACACTGGACCTCATGCAACTTGGATTCTGTGGCTCTCTACTCTTCCTCCAGACTCTGGGACCTTGATTTCCAAATGAAATGCTACATTTTCCACAGTCTGTGATTGGGGAGCCATGTCATCTGCTGGTGTTGGTCCACTGTGTTTTATCAAGTCCAAAGTCAGCGCAGCCCTCTACCAGGAAATTCAACAAGCACTTCATGTTTCCCTTTGCTGACCGGCTTTATGGAGATGCTGATTTAATTTTTCAGCAGGACTTGGCACCTGCCCACACTGCTAAAAGTACCATTACCTGGTTTAATGATCATGGTATCACTGTGCTTGATCGGCCAGCAAACTCACCTGACCTAAACCCCATAAAGAATCTGTGGGGTATTGTCAACAGGAAGATTAGAGACACCAGACCCAACAATGCAGATGAGCTAAAAGCAACTATCAAAGCAACCTGGGCTTCCATAACACCTCAGCAGTGCCACAGGCTGATCACCTTCATACCACGCTGTATTGATGCAGTAATTTATGCAAAAGAAGCCCAGACTAAGTATTGGTATAGTGCATATTACACTGTACATAGACTTCCTTTTCAGTTAGCCAACATTCCTTTTTTTATTATTGGTCTTATGTAATATTCTAATTTTCTGAGATAGAGTTTTGGGTTTTCCTTAGCTGTAAGCCATAATCATCAAAATTAAAAGAATGAAATGCTTGAAATATATCACTCTGTGTGTAACACATCAATATAAAATATATGAGTTTCACTTTTTTAATTGAATTACTGAAATAAATTAACTTTTTGATGAAATTATAATTTTTTGAGTTGCACCTGTATATGCCTACAGACGTCTGACTTTCCAGATTTGTATGAAGGGTAGAGAACTCCACGCTTATGGAATATTGGATGTAATGGGCAATATAGACTGCTGCCTCCCTATATTATAGTCGAAAGACTATATAATATGGAGAAGGGGGGGTAGGGGGTGGCGCTGTCTGTTTGCTAGAAGAGATAATAAAGTGCCAAGTGTGGAAATACTATCAACATGTGGTGAAAATATTAATAAATAAATTAAAACCGATATATAAACATGGTATGTAAAAATGGTGTAATGAACAGTGAATCAAAGTGACATGTGCATATACCTCACCGTTAAGGTGACGTGTGCTATATTAGTAAAAGTGGTGATGTTGGAATAAAATAGCAATATATGACTAACAGTATATATACACTATACAGATGATATAAAAGGTGATATTGTCAATGGATAAACACAAATAAATATAAGTGCAGCAGTGCATAAAGTGATACAAGTGACAGCCCCAATTTAAAGTGACATTGCTAAATAATATATAAACTGGATGATAACAAATCCTCCTCATAAAATATATACGAAAGATAAGAATATATGTGGCTAATATGTGAAGAAAAAAATTAATTAGGGAAAAAATGGGGCTATATTGTGCCTATAAAGTGACACGTGCGTGAAGGACCAAAGTGATATGTCCAAATTCCAACAACAGGACAAATTAGTGATAGATTGATAGTAGATCAGTATTAGTCTGTTTCAAATAAGGCAGTGATGGGTGACAGTCCTAGAAAGGTGATTGTGGGATTCTTCGTGTATACTTTACACAATACCGAATAACCCCGTGGTGGGTGGTGAGGTACCCGGTGACCCCTACGATATACAGCACACTCACCAGAGATACCCACCCCACACAGGGGTACAAGGCGTGTATATATTGATGTATGGGTGGTAGGTCCTCACTCCTTCTCCAGGTCCAGGAAGGGACGTCTGGGAGGATCCCTGGTGGTCCAAGGGTGAAAGGTCTGGGCTATATATTATAAGGGTCTATTGGGGTCTGGGAATATCCACTCTGGGGGTCCGTGGTGGTATGGGACAAGTGATCAAAAAGTAGAAAGGCACATAGCGTAATACTGTAGATACAGTTTATTATTTCAATAGACAGGGTAAAAGGTACTCACAAACGAAAATTGTCAAGCAGGCAGTGAATCCGAGCGTCCGGAACGCTATGCGGAATTTGGACATATCATTTTGGTCCTTCACGCACGTGTCACTTTATAGGCACAATATAGCCCCCATTTTTTCCCCTCATTAATTTTTTTCTTCACATATTAGCCACATATATTCTTATCTTTCCTATATATTTTATGAGGAGGATTTGTTATCATCCAGTTTATATATTATTTAGCAATGTCACTTTAAATTGGGGCTGTCACTATCACTTTATGCACTGCTGCACTTATATTTATTTGTGTTTATCCATTGACAATATCACCTTTTATATCATCTGTATAGTGTATATATACTGTTAGTCATATATTACTATTTTATTCCAACATCACCACTTTTACTAATATAGCACACGTCACCTTAACGGTGAGGTATATGCACATGTCACTTTGATTCACTGTTCATTACACCATTTTTACATACCATATTTATATACCGGTTTTCATTTATTCTTTCCAGATTTGTAACCCCTGTTTAGCCCCCGTGGCTCCTGTTACCTTGATGAGTTTGCCTGTTTCTGTTTTTAAACAAATAAGGCATTATTTCGTTGTATAACTTACCTTTAACAATGAGCTCTATATTAAAGGATTCATACCCTGTAATCCATACAACACATTCATATATCCCAGTGTCTGATACTTGTAGATTTTTTAGTAACAGGGACACATTTCCCTTAGAAAACTCCTTATGAAACAGCATTGTGCGTTTAGTAAATTTTTCATCCTGCGCTTCCCTTTGAAATGTCCCTTGAACAACATAATGAACAGGAAGGTTTTCACTTTTAAATTTCCAGAAAATACTAATTGTCGAGTGAGAAAATCTCTCATTAGGAGGGAAGAGGCAAGGCAGGATCACATCTTCATCTACAAATCCGGAGATTACCGTGCTGACATCAGCTGAAAGACAGCAAGTTAACAGTTCATTACAGCAAGATTTATTGAAAGAAAGTACTTTATATTTTAGAATGTGTTATTAACAGCAAGGAGAAATCTGATTGGCAGATATAAGCTATTCACTGTTCATTGTTATTTGTGCTGATCAGTTTAACCACTTCATGACTGGAAGGTTTTACACCCCCCCCCCCCCCCCTAATGACCAGGCCATTTTTTTTGGGATACAACACTGTGTTACTTTAACTAAAAGTTGCGCGGCCCTGTGACGCTGTACCCAAATAAAATTGATGTTCTTTTTTCCCCACAAATAGAGCTTTCTTTTCATGTTATTTGATTACCTCTGCAGTTTTTATTTTTTGCGCTATAAACAAAAAAGTAGCAAAAATTCTGAAAAAAAACCCCAATATTTCTTACTTCTTGCTCTAAAACACAGCCAATAAAAAAAATAAAAAGTCATCAATTTAGGCCAATATGTATTCTGCCGCATATTTTTGGTAAAAAAAAAATCCCAAGTGTATATTGACTGGTTTGCACAAAAGTTATCGCGTCTACAAACTAGGGGATAGATTTATGTCATTTTTATTTATTTTTTTACTAGTAATGGCGGCGATCAGTGATTTTTAGCGGGGCTGCAGTAGACAGATTGGACACCTAACTGACACTTTTGACGGGATCAGTAACATTACTACAGTAATCAGTGCTAAAAATATGCACTGTTACTGTACTAATGACACTGACAGGAAAGGGGTTAACACCAGGGGCGATCAAAGGGTAAGTCTGTCCCTAGGGGGTGCTTACTGTGTGGGGGTTGTACTTACTAGATGAACCAGAGATCTGTGTTCCTAAATAGCAGGAACACAGGATCCCTGTGTTCATCGCTGACAGAACAGCGGTCTGGCTTGTTTACACAGGCAGATAGTCATTCTGTCTCTATGGGGAGCGATCGCGGGTGGCCTTCTGAATGGCTCCCCCTCTGGCCAATCGTTGGCTATTACACGAAATGACGTACAGGTACGTAGTTTCGCATAATTAATCTTAGGAAAATGCTAATTTCATATAGGAATTCAATTAATAAAAAAAAAAATAAAAAAAAATCAGTGTTCATTTAGTAAAGGAGTATAGGCTGCACACTTAGAAAATTGAAGTTCCACTTTCAGCCTAGTAAATAAGGTGAGCACCCTAGTAAAAGCTCATGCCAATACAAAGCATGCTAATAACATACTATTGGAATTTTGAAATAACATGAAATAAATAGGTACAGTATACTCATCTCTGTTATGTATGGTATGCAATTTTTAAATCTATTGTATTTTTTACTATTCACAGAACAGCAGCAAACAATTTTACATGCAAATATTTTATATTTACATTTTTGTATTACCTGAAGGCAATAAAGATGTTAAAACAAGGATATGTGACAGAAGATACATCAAGGCAACTGTATCACTAATTCACTGTAGAGACCTACATTTAAAAAAAGATTTTAAAATGTAAAAGATAACTTTGATTGCAAATTTTTAAAAACATTTTGTTACCTGTTAATATTTAAAACGAATAAAAGCAAACAAAAGGGCTAGAAGTGATTAGTGCAGAAGTAATTTTATTGATTAATACCTACAGGAAAGCCTATAATAAAGCTTGTCCATAGGCAGAGTAAATATCTCCTAAGTATGCCCCATTTAGGAGATATTTATTTAGTAGCAGCCGGTGATGTCACCGGCGCATGCGCACTAAGCTTTCAATGAATGGCATGCAGCAGCAATACAAGTTAGCAAATCCATTACTGTGCAATAAGATTTTTAGTGGTTTACTACTGCCTTAAAGCACAACTTCACTTTTGTTGAGAAAAAACATTCCCCTCTGGGTGATCTATGTACATTAGGATTTTAACAAACTTTGTTGCGGATTCCTATCTTTTGTTATTCTGAAATCCCTTTTGTTCCTCTGTGCCCCTGTGCTGAGTGGTTCAAATGGGAGTGGTTTCATAATTATCTATCAGCTGTGGCAGCTGCAGGGCTCTAATGAGGAAATCTGCTGGGCCTGCATCCCTTTAGACGTGTTCCTATTGAGGGTATCTCACCAAAAATGAAAATTTTTTTGCAGGGGATGCCAGAAATGTGACTTGTTTCTTAGGCAGACTTCTAGGAAAATTGGTGAGCCAATCACACAAGCAGGAAATTATGTTTCTGAGGGGTGGTCAGTACACATTCTGTGTACAGAACACCTCCAGGTAGCCATACTGCATTGCATTTTCAGAAAATTACAACAGCTGTAGATTGAAAAGGAAAGGTAATTTTTAATAACATTCAATTACAATATGATTTGTGTCACAATTGTATACACTATATTGATTTTTCTTTATTTGCTGATTTTTTTCCCCCACAAAAGTGCAGTTACCCTTAAAAGCAACAGAAGAGATATACTTATACCATCTGCGATTCTTTCCAATGGCCCCAATGTCACTTCACTGTACATTAGTGGAGAAAGGGTCATGGAAGGAACTACAGCACTTGGCAGGGGACCAGGCATGGTACACATCTGAATGTATTATTCTTTACCCTGTAGACCCTATTTTTTCAGTGTTTTCCAAAATGTAGTATTTCTACATTATTGTCGCTGTTAGTATTTTTATTGCTGTTTTTGTTTTATTTCTTTAGTTCATTTTTGTATCTGTAGATCTAACAAATATTGAGCAGTTTATTTTTATTTTTTTAGTGGGCTAATCATAATTGTAAGAAGGAGGAGCCAGGATTGCCAGCTGTCTGCTGCCCATTCATGCAAAAAACAGTGGTACACTCTGGATGATATCAAATGATAGCAACCAACCTACCAAAGCTAATAGGTGGTGTTCCTGGAGCCTATAGTTAATAGAAGGGAGGGGAGATGAAAGCAAATGAAGTAGCCATCAAAAGGGGCCCCAAAAGGAACAAACTGCGGTATCTCCTAGAAAAACATCAATTTTATTAATGACAATTTATGAAAAAAAGTATCATCGTACCGTCACCACACTATAATAAAAACATCAGTATGACAATGTTGTCATATACTTAAAAACAGATGACCCGGGCTCACATGCATACTCCCAATCACACACTGAAAAGGGCAGCGGAGGGTGGGAGCTATAGAGGTGATTGGTGGAAAACCCCTTGGTGACAGCTAGTGCTCCACAAGTGAGGACTGAAGGGAGTTGATGGGGTAGGGGCTCTGGTAAAACACAGTGTGGATGTAACAGAGTTCTCCACTGAGTAATGATGACAGTCTCAGATGTAGTGCTACAGCACAGAGACAAAGTGCAAAGTGATAGCGATTTGCAAATACCTCAACGGTGATCTCAGCATAGAAAAAAAACTATTCAGTCCCAAGGAATGCATGAGGACACGAGGCCATACAATGCGATTAGAGGAGAAGAGATTTAAACTTAGGCTACGCAAAGGGTTTTTCACAGTAAGGCTACAAGATTGTGGAACTCTCTACCACAAATGGTAGTAACTGCAGGGAGTATGGCTACTTTTAAAAGACTCTTGGACCTACATCTCAAGTGTAACGGAACCTCAGACCCACACTGTACTTGTGGTCTTCCGCCAGTATTTGGCTTCCTCGCAGTCATGAACATATCAAATCCTAGCCGCCGTCATATAAAGCTAGCCTGACACTTAGCTTGTACTAGAATCACTCTTTATTGAACAAGAAACAGACTTTTTATAGACTTGAGAAGTATTTCAGTCACTACATGAACAATGACTGGAATATTTACCCAAAACATCACACAATGGTTAGATAACGAGGTACCGCTGACTCATGGCTAATCCCAATTAACATGCTAATTAAACAGTACACTTAAGCCAGCCTGGAAGTCCAGACTGCCGGCATCAAAGCTAAAACTAGATACAATACACATATAAACACACAGTAAGTCAGCATAATTCAATGATGTCTGGAAGACAGGTGTTTGAGCTGGTGACATTAATATCTGTTACAAGTCTGACCAACTGAAGCAGTCCAAACCATCAATTTATCGGTAACATAGTTTTTTCAGTCTCAGTGACGGCACATACTGTCACATCAAGGATCAAAACATTCAGGGGTATGAGAAATGAATACGTCCACACACACATACACAGGTTGAACTGGATGGACTATCGTCTTTATTTAACCTCAACTACTATGTTACTATGTAAGTCTCATCCATCGGTTACACAGTCTAAGGTCATTATTGTGTTAGAAGAGCCAGGGGAAAAAAACAGCTGTTTCAATGAATCAGCTATCTGCACATGTAGAGAGTAAATCAGCAGCACATTCCTTCATGAGGCTGGGATAGCAGAGGAAAGTGAAAGTAAACAGAACATACACGTGCAGTCATCACAGAGTGTGTAGCAAGATCAGTGGATCTGGGAGAGCCCTCCCATTGGTCATCTCACCCACAGCCAGGACAGGGCCTGCAGGTTGCTCCAAGGTGTATCCCTTCCGTGTCTGCTAGCTCCCCCTTAATTGCTGCTGCAGTAATTCTAGCTAGTTCAGGGTACTCCCGTGAAGGAATCATTACAGCACGTCATGTGACCCACCCCACGTGACCATCCATGAGCTGCTGTCCCACACTGAATGGAACACTCTGGCAGCATTAACTGAGACTTATGCTTTGCACTTTGTCATTGCTCAGTAGAGAACTTGGTTACATCTGCACTGTGCTTTACCAGAGCACCTACCCCATCAACTTCCTTCAGTCCTCACTTGTGGAGCACTAGTTGTCACCAAGGGGTTTTCCACCAATCACCTCTATAGCTCCCACCCTCCGCTGCCCTTTTCAGTGTGTGATTGGGAGTATGCATGTGAGCCCAGGTCATTTGTTTTTAATATATATTACAACGTTGTCATATTGATGTTTTTATTATAGTGTGGTGAAGGTATGATGATACCTTTTTCCATAATTTGTCACTAATAAAATTAATGTTTTTCTAAGAGATACTGCAGTTTGTTTCTTTTGGAGCCCCTTTTGATGGGCACTTCCTTGTGCTTTCATCCCCCCTCCCTTCCTGCTGCCCATCGATGTGTAGCACCCTCCTAGGTAGGTGCTAGTGAGAGAGTATAGTTTTGGTTCTGTCTGCTTATCAGAGGAAAAAGATAGAAAACAATCAGCGCAGACAGATGAACCTAAAGACTAAAATTGCAAGCTGGACACCAAAGATGAATCACTCTTATCTCATACAGAACCATTAATATATATATATAGTGCAGCACAATCAACATATCATTTTATTTTCATTCTATCATTTTATTTTATTTTATTTTATCATTTTATTTTATCATTTTATTTTATGAGTCCATAATAAAAGCCAGAAATCCCAGAACAGTCCATATGATGCAGGAAAAATGGACACCGATAGATCCCCTCCACCTGTGATTACAACGCGCTCACCTGAAATATAAAAATCAATGCTTTCCCTGAAAGGGTTAAACACCAGAGGCAGATTCCTCACACCCACGGCTTTATACATGGAACTGGTTAACTGGTCAAATCCGGACTGATTCCACTCACCGATAATTACAACATGAAATAAAAAGGCAATCGAAGTGCTCTCCGTTTTGAACTGTTTATTTAAAACATAAAATACAGGACCGCACTTACATAGATAAAAGCAGATGATAGCATAACAGCTCTCTCCGGTAACACCGCACCTCTGGTGAAGGGAGACGCAGTGCCGCTGCGAGAATCACAGCTTTCGACTACAGCTGATCAGAGGGTGGCGGTGGGTGACGAGCGGGTCCACCTCCCGTACATGGGACTTCATCAGCGGGGGTGAAGTCTCGCCGTCACCCTCATCCTAAAGCCCCGTACACACGTTCAGATAATCGGGCGACTTATCGTTCACATTTTGTTGCATGATACTAACATTGAATTCAACAATGTGTACAAACTGTAGGATTTTTGTCGTACAATTCGGGAAAAGCTTCCTGGTTGCTTAGCTACGTATCAGATGGTGCAAAACAAAAACAATGGCATCCAGACATTTTTTGTGCTATTTTAGTGTTTCTGTTCATGCGCGGTCTTTGTTGATCAGTTTTTAGCGGACGCATAGTGTACTGATGAAACGATTGTCATTCGCGGGGCTATCGTACGACAGAAGTTTTCCTGTTTGTCCCTTCGGATTTTGTTGGATGAACTGTCGTGATCGGCTGTCGAAAGCTGAGTACTAACGATTAGATTATCGTGCGATCAGGTCGAAAGCAAGTTTTATCGTACGATTATCGGAACGTGTGTACGGGGCATTAAATAGCATCAAGTGTCATAACTACGTATATGGCTGGAACACAAAAAGCCTCACACTGCCATCTACTGGTAAATTTTAAAATGACGACAAATGAGAAAATGCTTTTCTAACACAGATAACCAAACCTACTACAGATTCAATTAACATAATCACCCACCGCCATCACTACTGATCCTACACCCACAAAAAGGGAGATACATAAAATACATATATTAAATAAATAAAAACAAAGAAAATAAAACCATAAAATATTAAACCCCTCAAGATTATCTGTCGGAGATAAAGCAGTTGAGGTTGAACTCCACGTTCAACCCCAGCAGAGACAACACCCCTGTTTCAAAAATCCGAAATGATTTGCGCTCACTAAGCTGTCTGATAAAATGACCTCCTCTCCAGTGCTTCTTAACACGTTCAATGCCCCAGAACATGCCAAACATAACATCAAAAAAATGTAAGAATTTTATCGCTTATAGCACAGGGAAACAATATAACATCAGGGACCTCATTACATGTAATACGGAAGGTGTGGTATACATGTTGGAATGCAACTGCAGCTTCCAATATGTAGGCAGGACGTTGAGAGCCCTACATGTGAGAGTTGCTGAACATATCGGTAACATTAAGAAAGGTAAAGTCACACATAGTGTGTCCAAGCACTTCCGTATCCATTATAATAGAGATCCCAGAGAATTAAAATTCTGGGGCATTGAACGTGTTAAGAAGCACTGGAGAGGAGGTCATTTTATCAGACGGCTTAATTAGCGTGAATCATTTTGGATTTTTGAAACAGAGGTGTTGTCTCCGCTGGGGTTAAACGTGGAGTTCGACCTTAACTGCTTTATCTCCGACAGATGATCTTGAGGGGTTTAATATTTTATGGTTTTATTTTCTTTTTTTTTATGTATTTAATATATGTGCTTTGCTTCTGTGGGCACTACATCTTCTTTTCCAACCTCAGGGGTGTACCGCACTCAGCCGCAAGGGGAGCGCACTCTGCATCTCAGCCTTGGATCAGGTACATGATACTACCTGCCGGCTTTTAGACTTCTTTGGCATGTACAGTTAACTGTGCAAGTAATCCAGTGCCAGCCAATGAAGAAGCCGTTAGAAGATTGCCGCTGCTGGGGAAGGAGAGGTAAGCATCTCAAAATTCAGCTTTGCTTTAGCCATCTTTCACACTTGTGCAACCTGAAAGCCCCTCGACTTTGCCGTGACTTTGATGCAACTTTGACGTGACTTGGGGCAATGCCTGTGTAATCTTGAGGTCTATGGACCTCAAGTCGCATCAAAGTTGGACCAAAGTAGTGCAAGAACTACCTTGAAGTCGCACAGATATGAACGTTACCCATTGGAAATCATAGGGTACAACTTGTAAAGCGACTTTGTAGTCCCAGGTTGCAGGACAAGTCATACAAGTGTGAAAGGGGCCCTAAATTGATTTTTTTTTTCTCTAAACTCCCCTACTTGTTAGTCTATGTGTCCATGCACAGATAGGCTTTTAGCAGTGTTTAGTGGCAAGAGAGTTTAGGGACAGGAAAAAAAACCCTCTGCCAGTGCGTCCAGGAACAGCAGAGTTTGGGCAAAAAAAGGATTGATGCTAGGCATGTTTAGAGCTTGAGCATTAATTATTTAAATGGCCAGATTAAAATTAAACGCCCAAACGCTTGACGTGGGTATATGGGGGTATACATTGCTAAACACAATACATGCTGCTGCTAAGAGGAAGGCTTCTAGGAGAGTTTAGAAAACAACCAGTGTACATGAGGCCTTAACCAATGATTCATACCTGAAAGCTGAAGATTCCATCAGAAGAAAAGCTATTTTCTCTGCGGTGGTCCGTGTCTTCTACTTTCACTTCTTTCTGATAAAGAAATGGAAATACATTCACTTATTGGGGTTAAAAAATATATTCGTGCAAAAACTGAAAAATAACTCTTGCTCTGGACTGCATCACTGTATATCCTGTACTCACAATATTCCTCTTGTAAATCTTCATCATTTAGTCTTTGCTTGTGCCATACTGTGCTTTGTGGAGTGTCCCTGTCAGGAGTGCTGTGGTTTTTTGATGGTTGCTCAGCAATATGCTTTTCAAAAAGAAGAAAACAAGCTAAACAAGGAAGTACATGCAAATGAAAAGAACAAGCCTCTTTTAGGTTTAATGGTTTATGAGAAATAACATGATTTCAATTGCACACATACCTATTTACCTCTCCCTAGTTTTATTGTTATGCACTTTAACTGCTTGACGACTGCTTTGAAGTTTTGCCTGCTTTTTCTTTTAATCCTTTGGCTTCATGCACATGGGCAGAAAAAACATCCCTTTCCACTTCTTTTTTATGCCTCTGAATGCAGCTCCACACCTCCCAAAATTTTTGAGATGAAAACGAGGGACATCTTTTAGCAAAATTATGTAGGCATAGGACAAGGCCCCTGTCACGCTCCCTTAACCTCCTCCCACCCAGCCACTGCACATATATGGCCGGGTGGGAGCTTTCTCCTGAGTCGATGTTCCTGAACATCTTTTAGATGGAGGGTGATGTACCTGTGTCCCTCAGACACAGCACAACACCGCTTGGCAGGAGGGCTCTGTGATTGGCCTTCCTGATCACATGACGGCTGTGTCCAATCACAGCCATCATGTAATGTAAACACAGCCATTTTAACAGTGATCGGCTCTACTTCTCCTCACACAATGCCTGTCAGTTTGGAGAAGGAGAGCAGATCTGTGCTGCCAGCAGGGAATCAGTGAGTTTATAGCACTTTTACTGCTTTTCACTCACTGATCACCCACCTAGTGTCCCCAAAACAGTGTCCCCAACACAGTACTAACAGCTGTTACACATCTGTCCCAGTAAAATAATCTGTCCCAGTGAACATCTGGCACATCTGTCCATGATCATCTGGCACATCTGTCCACGATCATCTGGCACAGCTGTTCGTGATTATCTGCCACATCTGTCCATGATCATCTGGCGCGCATCATCTGCCACGTCTGTCTGTGATCATCTGCCACATCTGTCCATGATCATCTGGCACATATCACCTGCCACATCTGTCAGCAATCATCTGCCACATCTGTCTGTGATCATCTGCCAAATCTCTCCATGATCATCTGCCACTTCTGTCCATGATCATCTGCCACATCTGTAATCATCTGCCACATCTTTCTGTAATCATTTGCCACATCTGTCCATGAGCTGCCACATCTGTTCCTGTGAACATCTGCCACATCTGTCCCAGTGAATATCTACCACATCTGCCCCAGTGAACATCTGCCACATCCCAGTGATCAACATCTGTCACACATCTGTTCCAGGAATCATCTGCACACATCTGTCCACATGGCTAAAATATTATCCTGGGCCTTCAAAAATGTGATAGGTACTCAGGAAATTAAATGTGTAATTTATGGTTCTAGAATGCCTGATGGTGCTTCTTGGATGTTGGGCCTCTGTATGTGGCCAGGCTGTGGAAAAGTCTCACACGTGTGGTACCGCCATACTCAGGACGAGTATCAGAATGTATTTTGGGGTGTAATTTTTGCTATGTACATGCTATGTGTTAGAAATATCTTATAAATTCACAACTTTGTGTAAAAAAAAGTTTTCATTTTCTTTCCACATTTTGCAAAAACTTGTGGAAAAAAAAATGACATGTTCAAAAGACTCATTATGCCTCGTAGAATAAACATTGGGGTTTTTCTTTCCAAAACGGGGTCATTTTGTGGGTAATTCTATTGTCCTGGTGCTCCAGGGCCTTCAAAAATGTGATAGATACTCAGGAAATGAAATGTGTAATTTATGCCTTCAGAACGCCTGACGGTGCTACTTGGATGTGGGGGCTCTCTAGGTTTTTTTTTTTTTTTCTTTCACCATGGATCCCTGATATTGGAAGGAAATGGTAAACAGAATATAACTGAAAAAGGGCGCTGTTGCTAGTAATGTCATACAAGATAGAAAACAATAGTGTTCACTGTATAAATTGAAGGATATATATGAAAGAAAATCAAGGACATGGTGGGATATCGACTTCTTTAAGAAATATCTAGTGGAGCAAATATATCCTAAAGGTTTGAGAGTGTAGATGTTCCCTAGGATTAAAGAGGTGGATCCTGATTTTAAAAAGAGATGGGAAGACAACTTACAGCAGTGTACTAGAAATATGGTAGTTCTGTTAATGGACTATTATGAGAAACAATTGTCACAAATTAATCAGGATTTATAGGCAGCGTTGGATTCCTTGGCCCCACATAGACAAATACCGCAGGTAATATCAAAAGAGAAGGAAATTTGTCAAGCCATTGAAATACTAAATAGGGATATATCCGGAGAAAAGAATAAGAAATTAGAAAGGGATATAATGGCTTATGCCACCAATCAGGCCTATAAATAGGGAGCCACTCAAGGGAGGGGGCATTTTAGATCTAGTTGGAGAAGAAACCAGAGTTATGAGGAAAGCAGTCAGTCAGACAATGAGTCTGTCATTTCTAACAGAGGAGCCCTGTATGAGCCAAGGGCCAGGAGTAAAGGTCGCAATCACCAAAAATGCGGGAGTACATATAAAAGCAAAAATGATGAATTAGGGGATGAAGATTATTACCCCCGATTTAGATATTAGAAATGAACAAAGGCTAGGTGATTATATTTTAGCCCCCCAAAAAAGGGGGAGGACCCCCAAAAGGTGCAGAAGGAGGCGGCAATATAGATCATGCACCACAGACCAGTATTAAGGTACCCTATATAGTGGGAGCCCCTACACAAATGGGTCTGTCGACCCCGCTCCCCAAAAAATAGGGCCTGGACAAATTTGCTAACAAAGAGGGGGAGGGAAGTTTAAGATAGTCAATCTTTCAGGTATAGAGATAACCAAGCCTCAACTATCCCTTTTTGAAAAGGGACTTTCCTTTTGCCCAACTCAGATGGGTGACACATTTGACATCATTAAGGATGTCTATTGATTTGCCTGCAAACTGGTTTTGAACACCATGCATTGCAAACAATCTGAAGTACATCCATTAGGGGATTTGGGTGATTGGAAGGACCTTACAAGAAGGAAGAATTGTACCCTAAGGAATCTAACGGATATTTGGGAAGGTAATCATATTGACTCTGAGAAGGAATCCGAATAGGGCTTTGTTAATTTGATGGTTGCTCTAGAGCTAGAGGCAAGTGGAGGATGGACAGGCTGTCCTCCGTTTTGAAATAAACAGGTTTTTTTGAAGGAAATGGTACTGTACAAAAGATTACATGTTTTTTCCCCATTGTCAACATTTCCAGCAATTTCTGCATTTGTCAAAGCAGTGACGGGAGAAATTAGACATCTTTTAATGAGCTATATTGTCCATGACAATCTCAGCAATGATTAAAGAACAGCCCTTGATGAAATACATTTGAACCCCAGCCTGGTGATCAAAACTGTGGAGGGGGGGGGGGGGGCAATATAGTTGTGATGAATAGGGGCAGGTACATTGATATGTGTAAAAAGATTCTAAAAAATACAGATTGGCACAAGCTCATTCCTCCTTTCAACATGAGGAGAGAACAAATAATTTTCTTTGGTATTCTAGATAAGGCATTTGGTAATGATTAGGGATGATCGAACTTTTGAAAAGTTCGGTTCGACCAGAACACCCGAACTTCACGAAAGTTCGGTTCGGATTTCAGAACCCCATTGAAATCAATGGGACCCGAACTTCTGTAATCAAAAAACACCATTTTTAAGCCCTAAAACCCAATAAATGCCCCTAAAAAGTGCCTAGGGTTCTGGGTCATGCCCCAGGGACTATTAATCACACAAAAAAAAGTTCTTAAAAATTGTCGTTTTTGATAGATAGCCAATTATTGAAAAAATTAAAAAAAAAAAAAAAAGAGATTTCTTTGGATTTAGTGTCTGGGGGGTCTAAAAGGTGTACCTGTGAAGTTTCAGCTCTGTAGCATGTCCAGAACCAGAATTACAGCATACCAAACCTTCAAAAATGACTTTTTTGCTTAACCGCACCTTTCTTTTGCTCCTAATCAACGGCTCAGCCAATGTGTATGATGGGGACATAATGCAGTGCACTGGGAACAAGATTAGAGGTTTTTTTGGAAAAAGGTGCTGTCTCTTTAAATGTGCATATAATTAACGGGTGTATTTCCACAATGGGGCTTTTATTACCAAATGTTTCAAGAAGTCCAAAGATGTATGTAATTGCACTTTATTTCATGTAAAATGGTGTTTGGTGCACTTTAACTTGAAATCTCACAAGAAACAGACATATATGCACGGATACATTGAGGGTTAGGGGTAGGGGCCACAATGTAGTGCAGAGTGAACAAGATTAGAGATGTTTTGGATGAATACTGTTGTCTCTTGACTTTGAATAGAAGTAAAGGATGCTTAAAAATTGGGCATTTGGTGGTGCGGACGATGCCTTGACACCATATCCCTATGAAAGTGCTGGTAATGAAAGCAATAATTGCCTTTGTAAGGAAAAAAATTACAATGATATGCATCTGTGTGACAGGTGCGCAAAAATTGTTGTTTGGGTGTTGGCGGAGCCATACCACTGTAAGCCCAAAGAGCTGGTGTTGAAGAAGGCGTAAAAATTATGAAGGTGTGCACCTGTGGAACAGGTGCGCAAACATGGTAGTTTTGGTGTTGGCGGAGCCTCCCCACCATAACCCCAAAGAGCTGGCTTTGAAGGAGGCCCAAAAATTGTAAAGGTGTGCACCTGTGGAACAGGTTCGCAAACATGGTAGTTTTTGTTTAGCATAGCCTCCCCACCTTAACCCCAAAGAGCTGGTGTTGAAGGAGGCCCAAAAATTGTAAAGGTGTGCACCTGTGGAACAGGTGCGCAAACATTGTAGTTTTTGTTTTAGCATAGCCTCCCCACCTTAACCCCAAAGAGCTGGTGTTGAAGGAGGCCCAAAAATTGTAAAGGTGTGCACCTGTGGAACAGGTGCGCAAACATTGTAGTTTTTGTTTTAGCATAGCCTCCCCACCTTAACCCCAAAGAGCTGGTGTTGAAGGAGGCCCAAAAATTGTAAAGGTGTGCACCTGTGGAACAGGTGCGCAAACATTGTAGTTTTTGTTTTAGCATAGCCTCCCCACCTTAACCCCAAAGAGCTGGTGTTGAAGGAGGCCCAAAAATTGTAAAGGTGTGCACCTGTGGAACAGGTTCGCAAACATGGTAGTTTTTGTTTAGCATAGCCTCCCCACCTTAACCCCAAAGAGCTGGCGTTGAAGGAGACCCAAAAATTGTAAAGGTGTGCACCTGTGGAACAGGTGCGCAAACATTGTAGTTTTTGTTTTAGCATAGCCTCCCCACCTTAACCCCAAAGAGCTGGTGTTGAAGGAGGCCCAAAAATTGTAAAGGTGTGCACCTGTGGAACAGGTGCGCAAACATTGTAGTTTTTGTTTTAGCATAGCCTCCCCACCTTAACCCCAAAGAGCTGGTGTTGAAGGAGGCCCAAAAATTGTAAAGGTGTGCACCTGTGGAACAGGTTCGCAAACATGGTAGTTTTTGTTTAGCATAGCCTCCCCACCTTAACCCCAAAGAGCTGGTGTTGAAGGAGGCCCAAAAATTGTAAAGGTGTGCACCTGTGGAACAGGTGCGCAAACATTGTCGTTTTTGTTTTAGCATAGCCTCCCCACCTTAACCCCAAAGAGCTGGTGTTGAAGGAGGCCCAAAAATTGTAAAGGTGTGCACCTGTGGAACAGGTGCGCAAACATTGTCGTTTTTGTTTTAGTATAGCCTCCCCACCTTAACCCCAAAGAGCTGGTGTTGAAGGAGGCCCAAAAATTGTAAAGGTGTGCACCTGTGGAACAGGTGCGCAAACATTGTCGTTTTTGTTTTAGTATAGCCTCCCCACCTTAACCCCAAAGAGCTGGTGTTGAAGGAGGCCCAAAAATTGTAAAGGTGTGCACCTGTGGAACAGGTGCGCAAACATTGTCGTTTTTGTTTTAGCATAGCCTCCCCACCTTAACCCCAAAGAGCTGGTGTTGAAGGAAGCCCAAAAATTGTAAAGGTGTGCACCTGTGGAACAGGTGCGCAAACATTGTCGTTTTTGTCATAACCAAAATGAGGTTCTGTGAACGTAAAGAGAATGAGAGGAGGGTTTGAGGGTGGCACCATGGTCCAGGCTTAAACTGAGGCTCAACTGCCACATCACAACGATAGCCTAGTCTACAAGGTCTGCATCAGGTGCATCAAAGCTTGATATCCACGACTGATTCATCTTAATGAATGTCAAACGGTCGACTGAGTCGGTGGAGAGTCTAGTTCGATGGTCTGTGACGAATCCTCCTGCTGCGCTGAATGCCCGTTCCGATAGGACACTGGAAGCAGGGCAGGCCAACAACTCCATGGCATACTGGGCCAGTTCTGGCCAGTGGTCTAATCTTAAGACCCAGTATGCCAGTGGATCGGATTCGTCACATGAAAAGCCCTCTGTGTCACTTTGTGCCCTCACGTAATCGTCCACCATGTGATGCAGACGGTGTCGATGCGATGTGGCAGCTGAGAGGCCTGGGCGGTGAGGACTAAAAAAAGACCGAAAGGCATCCGTCAACCGCACGCCTTCTCCAACGCTCCTCTCGTGACCACCAGTAGAATCCATGGTAGGTTGTCCCCGCCCCTGCACCCTACGGGAGTCGGGGAACATGTTCACCAGATTCCTCTTGAGACTGTCCTCAAGGGATTTGATCCTGTGGACTCTATGGGTGGATGGGAAAAGCTCCGAGACTTTACACTTGTACCGGGGGTCAAGTAGGGTGGCCAACCAATAGTGGTTAGTCTCTTTAATGGCCTTGATTCTGGGGTCCTTTCGCAGGCTCTGGAGCATGATGTTTCCCATGCGTCGCAAATTAGCGAAGGCCTGAGAAGCTGACTCCTCGGGGTCACTCATAACGACATTATCTTCAACGGGCTCCTCCTCCTCCCAGCCACGTACTACTCCAAAGTGTCCCGAGGGAGTCAAA
Source organism: Pelophylax lessonae (assembly GCF_965119305.1). Classification (NCBI taxonomy): domain Eukaryota; kingdom Metazoa; phylum Chordata; class Amphibia; order Anura; family Ranidae; genus Pelophylax; species Pelophylax lessonae. The sequence continues at coordinate 248,014,996 of NC_138771.1, read as the reverse complement.
CTAGGCCTTGCAGATTGCCGCATGTCTTCCTCCTCCTCCTCCTCAAACCCTGCAAAAGTTCCCGCAGAATCGTCCTCCTCCTCCTCTTCCACCCCTGGATCCTGCTCGGGCCTCTGGGAGCTAGGCATAATGGGGTCAGGATTCTCAGGATAAAGGGGGCCTTGAGAGGCAAGGAAGTCCTCCTCTTCCTCCTGCTGCTCTGCCTCCAGTGCCCTGTCCATAATGCCACGCAGAGTGTGCTCCAACAAAAACAGTACCGGTAGGGTGTCACTGATGCATGCGCTGTCCCGGCTGACCATCCTTGTGGCCTCCTCAAATGGCGAGAGGACAGCGCATGCATCCTTAATCAAAAGCCACTGCCGTGGTGAAAAGAAGCCCAGGCGCGCAGAGCCAGTGCTGGTGCCGTACTCGCATAGGTATTCATTGAGGGCCCTCTGCTGCGTGTACAGGCGCTGCAGCATAGCCAAGGTGGAGTTCCAGCCGGTGGGCATGTCAACCAATGAGGCGGTGTACCGGCAGGTGAAACTCGCGCTGCACTTCGGCCAAACGTGCAGTGGCACTGTACGACCGCCTGAAGTGACTGCACACCCTTCTTGCCATCCTTAGCACATCCTGCATTCCCGGGTACGAGTTCAAAAACCGCTGTACCACGAGATTCAGGACATGCGCCAGGCATGGCACATGGGTTAACTTTCCCTGACGAAGGGCGGCCAGGAGGTTTGACCCATTATCAGTAACCACCATCCCTGGCTGCAGCTGGCGTGGTGTCAACCACCTCTGGGCCTGTGCCTGCAGAGCCCCAAGAATCTGAGGGGCAGTGTGCTGCCTGTCCCCTAGACACACAAGCTGCAGCACTGCGTGACACCTTTTGGCCTGAGACATAGAATAGCCCTTTGAACGTTTACGTGGTATCTCATCATATTCAAAGGACCATTCTGCAGAGGAGGGCATGGAGGAGGTAGAGGAGGAGGAGCAGGAGGGGGTAGAAGTGATCGATCTACCCGGATCAGCGACACCACCAGCTGTTTGCAGACGTGGGGGCAACACTGGCTGCAGCACCGAGCCCTGGCTACAATCCCTTCCACTGGCAAGCAGTGTCACCCAGTGAGCAGTGACAGAAATGTACCGTCCCTGCCCATGTTTGCTTGACCAAGTGTCAGCCGTCAAGTGTATCTTACGGCTGACTGACTTGGCCAGGGATGACACTACATTGCCTTCCACATGTTGGTATAGGGATGGCAGGGCCTTACGGGAAAAGTAATGCCGACTTGGCACCTGCCACTGTGGAACTGCACATTTTGCGAAGTCACGGAAGGGAGCAGACTCTACCAGGTTAAATGGTAATAGTTGCAGAGCCAGTAGTTTAGCCAAACTACTGTTTAGACGCTGGGCATGTGGGTGGCGGGGAGTATACATTTTTTTTCGTTCCAGCATGTGTGGAATCGAAATTTGGCGTCTAGATGATACAGCTGGTGGTGTGCTGGAGGTAGATGCGACACTGCCTGCTATATCATCATCCCTGCCAGTGGAGGCTGCCAACAGGTGACGAGTGACTATAGCAGGGCCAGGAACAGACTGATGTGCAGGTGGAGCAGGTGGAGCAGATGGAGCATGAGGAGGAGCGCGAGGAGAACTAGGAGGCCGACTGACCAATCTTTGGCCCTTTTGTGGGTTCTTTAAATGCTCCTGCCAACGGGCCGAGTGGTGGGTTGTCAAATGCCTGTTTAGGCAGCTTGTACCCAGGTGGTTGACATTTTTGCCACGTTTTATACCCTTCTTACAAATCTTGCAGATCGCAACTGTTTTATCTGCATGGGATGTCTCAAAAAAGGCCCAGCAAGATGAGGTGTGTATAGTGGCCCGGGAGACAACAGGTGCGGCCTTAGATGGAGTAGGCCGTCTGCTCTCCCCTCTTGCTTGCTCTGCCTCCTCCTCAACCTCAGACCCAACATCTGACTCCATCAAAGACTGAGCATCAGGCCTGGCCTGGGAGACAACAGGTGCGGCCTTAGATGGAGCGGGCCGTCTGCTCTCCCCTCTTGTTTGCTCTGCCTCCTCCTCAACCTCAGACCCAACATCTGATTCTATCAAAGACTGAGCATCAGGCCTGGCCTGGGAGACAACAGGTGCGGCCTTAGATGGAGCGGGCCGTCTGCTCTCCCCTCTTGTTTGCTCTGCCTCCTCCTCAAACTCAGACCCAACATCAGACTCCATAAAGGACTGAGCATCAGGCTGGAGTAGATGGCCGACACTGTGGTCAAACAGCTCAGCTGACTCCTCTGCCATGTCTGAAATTGGGTCTAAGGGAGGACATGAGGTGGACATGGACTCATCTGTATTTGTTCTGACAACTGCAGAAGACTGACCACTTTTCTCTGCCTGGGTCACTGTAGTTGCAGATGATGCCGATGATGAGGGTTTGTTCATATAGTCCACCACCTCCTGTACATACTGTGGACGTATAGCTTGGCCACTGCCGGAGAACAATCCAAATGGTGGCCTGGCTGAGGACTGACCACCACGTCCACCCCTGCCTCTAGACACCCTAGAAGCTGTGCCCCTTTCCGCAGCAGGGCCACGTATGCCTTTTCTTGGTCTACCAGGCATATTTCTCAATGATGCGTTGGCAACTGTGTGCGGTGAAAAACGCACACTGCTATGCGACCCACAGTTGTCGCTGGATACAGCACAGCAGTTGCGGTTCACGCACAGTAGCAAAGCCTTTTGCACAGTGGACCTAACGCTTTGAACAACAGGCGTTAGGTTGTCACTGATGCGTTGGCAACTGTGTGCGGTGAAAAACGCACACTGCTATGCGACCCACAGTTGTCGCTGGATACAGCACAGCAGTTGCGTGTCACGCACAGTTGCAAAGGCTTTTGTACAGTGCACCTAACGCTTTGAACAACAGGCGTTAAGTTGTCACTGATGCGTTGTCAACTGTGTGCGGTGAAAAACGCACACTGCTATGCGACCCACAGTTGTCGCTGGATACAGCACAGCAGTTGCGGTTCACGCACAGTAGCAAAGCCTTTTGCACAGTGGACCTAACGCTTTGAACAACAGGCGTTAGGTTATCACTGATGCGTTGGCAACTGTGTGCGGTGAAAAACGCACACTGCTATGCGACCCACAGTTGTCGCTGGATACAGCACAGCAGTTGCGTGTCACGCACAGTTGCAAAGGCTTTTGTACAGTGCACCTAACGCTTTGAACAACAGGCGTTAAGTTGTCACTGTATTTTGCTGCCTAGCAAGCACGTATACCTGCTGTGATACAGCAGCACTGTGCCACGTGCTCACTAAACAGAACCCTCACACTTTCCCTACAGAAACTAAATTTTCAAATCTAACTAATGTAGTACAAAGTTCCCTAACTACACTAGATATCCCTTTCCACTAAATAGAAAGCTCCATACAGCAGAAGACTGACACTGTCCCTTAAGTTTTTTTTTTTTTAACTCTAAGAACCAGCACAATCGCTGTATCTAACTACACTGGCTGTAAGCTAAATACAATTCTGCTATATGGAGCTTTAGAACCACTCGATATGTAGGAAATGTAGTGTAGCAAGCAGGAGTCAGACAGAACTGCTTCAACTCTCTTCAACAGGCTCTGGATAACTGTGCTAGGGGTTAGGCGGGGCCATCTTATATAGTGTGGGGCGTATTCACTCCTGATTGGCCTCTGGTCCCCGTAGTCACTCCAATCACGTTCCTAGGAGACTCCTGCCCCCTCATTGGCTTTTGCAGACGTTTCTGGGCCAATCACGGGCTTTTAAAGCCCAGTTCCTGTCCCAGTGCATTTTGGGCGGTTCTGGTGGCCGAATACCGAACTTTTGCCGCAAAAAGTTCGGTATTCGGCCGAATATCGAACATCCAATGTTCGGGTCGAACCGATGGTCGACCCGAACCGTTCGATCATCCCTAGTAATGATGTTATTGATAAGGAGACAGCTGAGTTCCTCAAAGTAACGTCCAGAGTGCCAGTGTTCTATTCCCTACCTAAGATCCACAAGTCTTTGGTTGACCCTCCTGGGCGTCTTATAATTTTGGGCAATGGTTCCTTGATGGAGAAAGCAAGTGAATACATCAATAGGATCCTACAACCCTTTTTGATTAGTCAGCCCTCCTATGTTAGAGACACTCTGCATCTTTTAACAATGTTGGAGGACATAACCTTGGTAGAGGGCACTATTCTTCTTATGCTGGACATTAAGGCCTTGTACTTTTCTATTCCGCATGAGAAGAGTCTGTGAGTAATTGAGAGGATTTTAAGCAGCAGGGCCCTCAATCTCAGTAAGCATAATGCATTTATATTGCAAATATTGGAATTTTTTTCTCACTCATAATAAGTTTCAATTTAATGGTAAGTTCTGTCGCTAGGCCCAGGGCACAGCTATGGGCACCAAGTGTGCCCAAGCATATGCCAACTTACATTTGGGAGCATGGGAGGACTGGCTTTTCTCAGGAGGTGTGTCATCGATAAGCCTGTCCAGAATTCAATCCTGGCACAGATATATCAATGACGTTTTAATACTTTGGCCAAGGGAATCCAGAAGAAATTGATGAATTCATGAGGGAACTGACAAGAAACCCATACAATCTTAAGTTTACCAGGGAGTGGCCCCGACAGAGGGTAACCTTTCTGGATTTGGTTGTGAAAATCACAGATTGGTGTACCATCAATACTAAACTCTATAGGAAGGTGACAACAACAAATAGTTTCCATCCATACCCTCTAATTCAAGGGATCCCAGCAGGCCAATATTTAGGAGCCCGGAGAAATTGTTCCAACTTGATGGATTTTGAATGGGAGGCAAAAAATTTAAGACAGAGATTTTTGGTTTGAGGATATTAGGATAGATGGCTTAATGAAGCCTATAGGAGAGCTACAGAATCTCACAAAAGTGAGTACACCCCTTACATTTTTGTAAATATTTTATTATATCTTTTTATGTGACAACACTGAAGAAATGACACCTTTCTACAATGTAAAGTAGTGAGTGTACAGCTTGTATAACAGTGTAAATTTGCTGTCCCCTCAAAATAACTCAACACACAGCCATTAATGTCTAAACCACTGGCAACAAAAGTGAGTACACCCCTAAGTCACAATGTCCAAATTGGACCCAAAGTGTCAATATTTTGTGTGGCCACCATTATTTTACAGCACTGTCTTAACCCTCTTGGGCATGGAGTTTACCAGAGCTTCACAGGATGCCACTGGAGTCCTCTTCCACTCCTCTATGACGATATCATGGAGCTGATGGGTGTTAGAGACCTTCACTTTCCGTTCGAAGATGCCCCACAGATGCTCAATAGGGACTAGAACTGGAGACATGCTTGGCCAGTCCATCACCTTTACCCTCACCTTCTTTAGCAAGACAGTGGTCCATGTCCTTAGTCTTCTTATCTTCAGCAAACTGTTTGCAAGCTTTCTTGTCAATCTTCTTTAGAAGATGCTTCCTGCCGGGACAACAGCCATGCAGACCAATTTGATGCAGTGTGCCGCATATGGTCTGAGCACTGACAGGCGGAATCCCCACCCCTTCGCCCCATTTGTCTTTATATTTAATGGATTCTCAGTGGGCAAGGGTCTGATGAAGGAGCTACGCATGCTCCAAAACATGTTACCACCCACCCGCTTTTGACTATCAGCTGCGTGCGTTCCAGCGTGGTTACCAGAAGCCCTACTATGCTGTGTGCACCCCGACACATGAAGCAGTCTATCCGATACTGGATTATTGAGCATTGGCTCCTCCGGGTTTCTAAGACATGCTGTTTTGAGTTCAACTTCTTGTAAGTTGTTTTAATCCTTCTATGCTCCAATAAATGGTCTATATTTCACTTAGAGGCGCCTTGTTCTTCTCCATATTTCTACAGAGCCCCTTCTCCTCTCAGGTGCTGCCCAAGTGCATACAGATCTACAAAACCCGTAAGCACCCACATATATACTCTTTCCCCCCACCCCTTCAACCTCTGCAGCAATGCTGGCAGCACTCATACGTCTATTTCCCAAAGATAACCTCTGGATATGACGCTGAGCATGTGCACTCAACTTCCTTGGTCGACCATAACGAGACCTGTTCTGAGAGGAACCTGTCCTGTTAAACAGCTGTATGGTCTTGGCCACCGTGCTGCAGCTCAATTTCAGGGTCTTGGCAATTTTCCTACAGCCTAGGCCATCTTTATGTAGAGCAACAATGCTTTTTTCAGATCCTCAGAGAGTTCTTTGACATGAGGTGCCATGTTAAACTTCCAGTGACCAGTATGAGAGAGTGAGAGTGATAACACCAAATGTAAAACACCTGCTCACCATTCACACCTGAGACCTTGTAACACTAACGAGTCACATGACACCGGGGAGGGAAAATGGCTAATTGGGCCCAATTTGGACATTTTGACTTAGGGGTGTACTCACTTTTGTTGCCAGTGGTTTAAACATTAATGGCCGTGTGTTGAGTTATTTTAAAGGGGACAGAAAATTTACACTGTTATTCAAGCTTCACATTATAGCAAAGTGTCATTTCTTCAGTGTTGTCACATGAAAAGATATAATAAAATATTTAGAAAAATGTGAGGGGTGTACTCACTTTTGTGAGATACTGTATATTCATGTCGCCTCTGGACCACTGTTTGTCGCTGCAATCCCTTTCCATGACTCTCAAGTTTGTGCATGTTTGAACCCTCATCCATTAAAAAAATTATTTTGTCTTGGTGCTCACAAGTTCTTTTTTATCTACAGGAGTAAACTCTATATCCAGATCTCAGATATGTTCCCTTTTGGAAAACACTCCAGCTATAGGACTTACAATGTCACATATTCAAATATTTCCTTTTTCTTTTATATATTTTTTGATACATTTTTTGACATATTATTTTCCATACTGGGGATCTATATTCCCTTACCATTTGGGACCTTGGGAAGAGCAAGTGGCAAGCTTTATAGTTTTTATATGCACGTTAGGGTGTTGGTGATTTTGTGTATTTTTAATTAGTATGCAATTAAAGATTTTTGTACTCACATGTGATTTTTGATCAATCGCACCATTATATATCATGTATCCATATGCCCATGTAGGTTTATCTGTATTGTTCCCTACAAGTAATGTTTAGGAGAGGGTTGAGCTTCAATCCATTTAGTGTGTTGTAGTGTTGTGGCTCTGTAGGTGGCCAGGCTGTGGAAAAGTCTCACATATGTGGTATTGCCATACTCAGGAGGAGTAGCAGAATATATTTACAAGTTTATCTATGCCATGTGTGAGAAATAACTTGTTAATATGAATAATTACCCAAACTAATGTGAGCAAAAAATTGCTACTTCAAAAAAACTCACTATGCCTCTTACTAAACCCCTTGGACTATCCTCTTTACAAAAAAGGGGGGTCATATGGGGGGGGGGGATTTGTACTGTACTGACATTTTAGGGCCTTTAAAAAATGAGATAGGTAGTCAGTACATCAGGAATGATCACTTTTCAATGATTTGTAGCCTAGCTTGTAGGCTCTATAACTTTCGCACAAACCTATTATCATACACTTATCAGGATTTTTTTTATGAGACATGTAGCAGAAAACATTCTGGCCTAAATGTATGATAAAATTAGATTTTATTGGATTTCTTTTAAAACAGAAAGTAGAAAATATATATATTTTTTTCAAAATGTTTGCACTTATATTGCAAAAAATAAAAAATTCAGTGGTGAATATATACCACCAAAAGAAAGCTCTATTTGTGTGAACAAAATGATTAAAATTTCATTTGGGTACAGTGTAGCATGACTAAGTAATTGTCATTCAAAGTGCAAGAGCACTGAAAACTGAAAATTGGTCTGGGAAGGAAGGGGGTGAAAGGGGCCAGTATTAAGGTGGTAAACCCCTTGCCGACTGCCTGCCGCAGATTTGGCTCGGCTGCGCGAAATGACCTAGGTCTACATTGGTCGTGCAAGTGGTGCTAGGGGGCAAGCGAGCCACTAGGCAGCGAGGATGCCGATCCACGGGTCCGGCGGCCTGACAATCTTAATCCATCATTTTCACAATTCATGTCCACAGTTAAGAGCAGTTCTCCTGCTCACAGCTGTCAAAAAAAAAAAAAAAAGCTGAAAGAGAGATAAAAAAAAACATTGTATCCTTCTGTTCTTTTAAAGACAAAGGGACTCTGGGTAGGTAAATGAGGTAGTTTTAACCACTTAAAAACTAAGCCTTTGGTATTTATTGCTAGAAAATTACTTAGAACCCCCAAACATGAGGGGCGTAAGTATATCCATCACCGGGGCGGATCCTATATCTGGCACACCCCAGGTGGGCAGACGACGCACCGCACATCAACGTGTCATCAAGTGACATCGCGTGTTGTGCCACCGTGCCCAGAACCCCCGAAAGAATCCTTCTCCCTCTGCTCCCCCGGCAACAAGGCCCCTCCTCCTTCTCCTCTACAAAAATGGCACAGAGTGACCTGAGGCGCAAGACAGAAATACATGTAACTGGCAGTGGCACACTTACTAGGTACTACTGCCAGTGACGTCACTAGGGTTGGTGTCACCTGGTGCAGTAAACCATGGTGTCACTCCCCCCCCCCCCAAAAAAAAATGGTTTCCCTGTTTTTTGAAAGTACGCCAAAGATGCAGCATGCAGGACATTTGGTGCGCTTATACAAAATGCAGAAAAAAAAACGTGCAACCTAATAGAAATCTATAGGACTGCATCTATAACTGCGGTTAAAATGTAGGAAGACCCCCTTTACATTACACAGCCCCTGTACTTCTGAACCCCTTTACATTACACAGCCCCCATACTTCTCAACCCCTTTACATTACACACCCCCCGTACTTCTGGACTCCTTCACACTACACAGCACCCCTACCTCTGGACCCCTTCACATTACACAGCCCCGATACCTCTGGACCCCTTCACATTACACAGCCCCCATACCTCTGGACCCCTTTACAATTCACAGCCACTGCACCTCTGGACCTCTTTACATTACACAGCCCCCACACCTCTGGACCCCTTTACATTACACAGCCCCCCAACACCTATTGACCCCTTTACATTAAACAGCATTCCCCCCCCCCAAACACACACCTCTGTACCCTTTTACATTACACAACCCCCCATGGGCCCCTTTAGATTACACAGTGCCCCATGGACCCCTTTACATTACACAGCCCCCCATGGACCCCTTTACATTACACAGCCACCCCATGGACCATTTTACATTACACAGCCCCCCCCCCATGGGCCCCTTTACATTACACAGCCCCTCCATGGGCCCCTTTACATGATCTAGCCCCCCTATGGACCCTTTTACATTATACAGCCCCCCCATGGAACCCTTTACATTATACAGCCCCCCATGGAACACTTTACATTATACAGCCCCCCCATGGAACTCTTTACATTATACAGCCCCCCATGGAACCCTTTACATTATAAAGCCCCCCACACCTATTGACCCATTTACATTACCTAGCCCCTTCACACACCTCTGGACCCCTTTACATTACACAGCCCCCCACACCTATCGACCTCTTTACATTACACAGCCCCCCACTACTCTGGACCCTTTTACATTACACATCCCCCCCACACCTCTGAACCCTTTTACATTACACACCCCCCCACACCTATTGACCCCTTTACACTACACAGCCCCCCACACCTCTGAACCCTTTTACATTACACAGCCCCCCATGGGCCCCTTTACATTACACAGCCCCCCATGGGCCCCTTTCATTATACAGCCCCCTCATGGAACCCTTTACACTATACAGCCCCCCCATGAAACCCTTTAAATTACACAGCCCCACCATGGAACCCTTTACATTATACAGCCCCCCCCCAATTATACAGCCCCCCCATGGAACCCTTTACATTATACAGCCCCCCATGGAACCCTTTACAATATACAGCCCCCCAATGGAACCCTTTACATTATACAGCCCCCCCCCACTCTCCCCTTCCTTATTAGGGCATGCAGGGTGGGAGACACAGGAGGGTGGAGCAGAACAGGAGAGAGCGGGGCACTGAAGCTGAACGGGAGAGAGAAAAACAGCAGCCCTGAATAAACAGCGGGAACTCTCTCTCCGGTTCTGCTTCAGACAGTGCCTCCTGCTCCGCTCTCCTGTGTTAGTGAGCAGCGGAGGCAGTCTGGTGGCCGGCCCTGGGAGTCACCCCCTCAGGTGGGTGTCACCCTGGTGCTCCTGGACACCCCCCAATGTGTGGCACCCAGGGCAGACTACCCCCCGTTGGTACACCACTGCCAAACATTATATAGATTTTTTTAGCAGAGACCATAGAGAATAAAATGGCAGTCTTTGCGACATTTTATGTCACACTGTATTTATGCAGCCGTCTTTCAAACGCAATTTTTGGGGAAGAAATACACTTCAATGAATTAAAAAAAAAAGTTAGCCCAATTTTTTGTATAAAAAGATGAAAGATGATGTTACGCCGAGAATCGTGATCTTTATTCTAAGCAAAAAAATAATGATTCTCATTTTATCCAGAATCGTGCTGCCCTAACATAGGGTAAGCTTATTGCTGCATTTAAGCATTTTTTTCCATCTGCACAGAGTTCAGCTTTATTTTTAGACCATTCAGTATATCAGGTGTGCATGATATAATATTTTGGATTTTTAGTCTAGGCCAAACTGTTTTTATGGCAATAGTTCTTTTTTTAAATTTTGTATGATGCAATTTATGCCAATTTTCCTGCAGGAATGATACATGTAATATTATAAACAATTCTGCTAGAGCAGCAACGTTGCATTTTGACATGCTGAGCAAACACTTTCTCTTATGCATTCCATTAGAAGTTGTTTAGACAGCAATACAATCTGTTGCTTGTTGTAAGTACATAGAAGAAAAATGCTATATAAGAATTCTGCCACTGTTAATAACAATGAAAAGCAACAATAGAAGAGTGTACTCACTTGTTCTGCTGCCCAATGCTTGGAAGTTCATTCACCTGCAGCTTCAGTTTTACAAGACCTTGTTGGTCAGAGCAGCTGACAGTCTCTTATCATTGTGTTACACACATACTCTACACACACCCTGTTTGCCTAAGTTTGGTTCAGAACATTTTAATTGCTGTCAAATAAAAAGTAAAACCATAATACAAGTTTTCTCTCTTTTAGGGCTGTTTTACACAGGCATTGAATTTTAAAGCAGCATTTAACTCACATTACTGTGAGGTTATGGTGCACTTGTGGTGCATGTCAATAGAAGTAAATGGAGGCAGTTGCAAAGTATTATTATTATTAGGAAGTGCTAACACTGCCATTTGTACATCAGCCAGTGGGATGATCTAAAAAAACTGAAGTGATCCACATATTTGAGGTGGACGGGGAAATCCTTCCTGGCAGGGGCGTAACTACAGGGGTTGCAATTGCAACCGGGCCCCATGCTCAAGGGGGCCTGTGTGGCTCCCCTGGACACCTGGATAGGAGGGGCGGTGTGGGCAGCATGTAGAGAAATCACTGTCCTCCTTCTTCTCCCTGTAGCTGCAGGAGGAGAATGGAGGAGATTGGTTCCTCTGTATGCTGCCCCCGCCACTCCTCCTATCCAGTTCACTTGTCTTCTGCTGTCTCTGGGCCCCTATGTGCTCCCCTGGTCCCCCCCCCCCACTGTGCTGCCCCCCCCCCCCACTGTGCTCCCTCCCCTCTCCTGCCGGCTGCTGCAGGGGATGTGTCACAATAGAGAACCAGGAAGGGTCGGTAAATATGTAATTTACCAGCTCCTTCCTTTTCTGAATGGACAGAGTCATAGTCAGTGACATTGTAAAAAAAATAAAATAAAATTATAAAAAAAATAATACAATTAAAATACCCAAAAAACTACTACTGGCTCCAGTGGGTGAACTTCCAGGATCGCAAAGGTCACACTTGCAACTGGGCCCTGGCATTCCACCACCGTGGGGAGGCCCCAAGATGGAAGGAAGGGGGCCCACTGCAGAACTTGTGAAAGGGTCCCACTGCGGGACAGTAATAAAGGGCCCCGCAATGAGAGCAAAGGGCCCCAGGATCAGTGGGAAGAGTCCCAGGCTTAAAGGGAAGGGCCCCGGCCAGGGATCTGGGGGGCCCTTCATGGTTTCTTGCACCGGGGCCCTGAAGGTTCTAGTTACGCCTCTGCTTCCTGCTATGCTATTGTATTCTGACAGTGTTACTCCTCAGCGGTCACAATGCACTGAGCAGCAAAGCAGCTGATTAGCTACTGTACATGCGCTGATTGAACAACAATTTACAAACGGGGCTGTTGATAAACTTTCATTTGATCAGCGCAGATCATCCAACTTATTCAAGACAAATAGATTAATAAATTGACTCTCAAAAGAAAATGTCCATAGATGAATCGAAATTCGACTAGTCCCTGGTGAAATGGCCAATTTTCGATCTATGGCCAGCTTTAGACAAAATGAGTGCACTCCAGAGTGACAGTATGGAGGTTTCATAAGGTTTCATTCGCACAATCATATAGCCACACTGCAAATCCCAGAGACCGGAATCTACTGATTCCTTCCTGGGATTGACAGCTGTGTGCAGAAGCTGCTGCTGCTGAGCCCATACAGTGCAATGACAGGCATTCAGCGATCACAGTTATTCGTGATTATTTGCACAGCCAGCGATTGCCTGCAGGACCATGGTTGGACACAATTTGTGTGCATTTTTCCAAGATCACCGCAGGTCATCGCTGGCAGTGCAAACAATCGCAAGTAGCTACAGCCGCCAACAGTGGGGTATGGCACTGTAAAGGCCAGTATGCAAGGATTAAAGTTATGTTGCAGTGGTGTGCCCCCCCCCCCCCTCCAACCCCCACTTGCAGGTATGGTTCTCTCCACTTCTCTGTGCTGAGGCCATAAATAAAAGGAGAGGAGTTAGTGAGCTGGGGGAACTGAAAAGGTTCTAATAGAAGGGTATAGAGAACTAAGTACTGTGTTTTATCCCTCTGCTGGCACCCCATAATAGAGATTCTTCTCTATGGACTTGAACAGAATGTGGAACTTGTGAGATGGGGCATTGCCACCTAGAAGAAAGAGGAAAAGAGGTCATCTAAGCACAGTGGCGCCCCCTTGTGTTGTCCCTGCAAGTAGCCAGGATTATTACCTGCATTATGCTTACTATCATTTGGTAAATGTTATCACCACTGCTCTGTGTGTACATTCAGACAGGAAGCTATAGTTCGGCCCCATCCCCTCTCTCTCCTCTTTGGCTCACTGACTTTGATTGACAGCAGTGAGTGCCAATGGCGCTCGCTGCTGTCTCAGCCAAAGAGAAGGGAGAGTTCCCAGACAGCCCAGGCCCTCGTGCACATAGCTGGATAGAGATGGGACTCAGGTAAGTATTAGTGGGGCTGAGGGGGGCTGCTGCACACAGAAGGTTTTTATCTTAATGCATATAATGCATTAAGGTAAAACAACTTCTGCCTTTAGAACAACTTTAACTACCAAAAGCCTTACAGTACACTAAACCTTTCACACAATTTTTTTTATTATCACATTATTATACAAAGGATACACCTCTTGCCACATCCCTGGTTATGGGGCTCATGAAATATTAAGCTAGAATAAAGGAAACATAGTGATGAACAAAGGCACTTTTGGGTTTAGCCAATATTTTTTTTAATATTTCATGGGCCACATAAAGAGGTGTACCCTTTGCCTACACACTTTATGCTAAAGGGTATCCCTTTTTCCATCTCAGAAAGTTGGGAGGTATGCACTTTACCTTCCTTGTCTCACTGTGCTGCAAGGTATTACTTCTACTCTTTGTTCTCTCTAATTTACATTGTTCTCTTCTGTATTGCCTTTTTTGATACAGTTTTATGGCCCCAGCCTTGCACAAGGCATCAGTCCAACATTTTTTAATTTAGTGTCTTCAACAGTAATCCACCCCTGCAGCCAAACACAGAAGCTTTGAACAGTGTCTGCTCTTTTCTCTCATTTATTTGCCCTTGACACATGTTAGACTCCTTTTCTGATTATATTTATCAGATCTAAGTCTGCACAATGCTTCCTTATTCACCAGTTCTGGGTGGAAGTGTTCCTCCTCTTACCATTTTTCCCAACATTGCACACAATACCTAAAATGTTGTACTGCTCTACTACACAGCTCTCGGTTCACTGTTGCAAACTGATTTCTAATAGCTTTGCAAGGTTTTGGGAATAACCTCCATGCCAATTAGCCTGGCTTGCAATCTGGCAACTGATTTCTAAATAAAACTGTTATTCTAGTTATAACTACCAGAAATAAATCATCAATACACTGTAGTTACTGCATTTACCTATAACACCAAACAAGGTAAAAGGCATGTATAACATAAAATTTATAGCAAAACAGAAATAAAAAAACAAACTCAAAGACATGAAAACAAGATTTTTTATTTTATTAAATCCAATGCCAAGCACTGCACTGTCAGATAATAGCTATATTTTACAATTTAGGATTTAAAAAAAATTCTAAACAAAAATCATTGCTCTTATTTTCTTCCAGGGTTTAAGCATACTGGGTATCTGTTTCTGTTAAGATGAAAAGCACGTTCAAATGAAGCTGCTTGCTGTCCATAGACTTTGTGATAACATATGTGATACATTAATAAGTAATAGTCTGGGTTTTATTGTTAGGAAAGAGACTTAGAGTTTGTCTCAGTGGGCCAGATGGAAATAGAAACAGATGGAAGATCATGTTTGGCATTGGCTGGGAATTCCTAAGTGTTGCTGATAGTACCAGCTGTATGGGTGACCTGTATGACATGTGGCTGACAAAGACAAAATAAATGTTTTAATATAAGACAAGTTCTTTAAAAATGCTAATTTAATTGCTTACTCCAGGATATGTCTCAATAAATCCTGTCTTTTTTTATTTTACTTGCCCTGTCCTAGAAATCCAGCTTTTATAGAAAGGATATATATGCTTAGTTATCCTTCAGACAAACTTGTAGGAATACAACATACAGTAGGCTGGATAAGAAGTAACTTTTAAAAAGAATCTATAGTCATTTTCAAGTGCAAATACGATCACTTCTCAAGGATACCCCAACATTATTTTAGACAGCGACATCACTCTAAGCAACACACACTTGTCATCAATTCTGTATAAAGGCATGCAAGAATGTACAATGTGTATTGCTTATACACCAATATTGAAAATGTATCTTGTTTAAATTAGAACTGCGCTTTTCTGTTTTTGGTGGAGAAAAATAGGATTTGATTTACTGTCTGTACTTTACAGCTTTCGGACACTCCGGTGGTGAGAACTGCTCCCTTCACAAAATGAGATTTCAGTTAAGTCTCTGGGGTCACTGAGTTGAGTCTTTTAAATAATCCATCAAGGATGTAAGACTCAGACTCAGTTAAAGTATAACTAAAGGCAAAACTTTTTTTGGTTATGGACAGAGTTGCGATGGATTATTATATCTGGAAAGTTTTTATTGCTATCTCTGCCCCTGTTGGGGGATTCACCCTCTCTGTGTCCTGATTATCATTATCATTCTATGTGAAAGTAAAATAAAATCCCAAATTTTAGGTTGTCCCCAGAACAAATTAACTGTGTTAAAAAGAAAACAAAAACATATAGTGATACCCAAAAAAGATTGCTGCTAGGACATTACCAAGTGCTGTTCACTAAACCTCTCAGTAATTATGCAATACATAAAATGCAGCGCAATAACATAAATTAACATAAACTAATTATAATTAAAAAAACATAAAATTCCATCTACAATTTCCTCCTAAGCGTCCATAAAAATACACCACCAATGTGCTGTACAGTCTAGGTTAAACATGCATCCAACCTATATGTTTACAATACACACACCTTTCTTATTTGACCTCAATATGAATCAAGGTCTCAATGCACTTGTTGCCCCACCATGGGCTTTTAGTTATCTATGGCCGTAGGGGATGAAACTCCTGTTTTCATCTGACACTCCACCA
Source organism: Pelophylax lessonae (assembly GCF_965119305.1). Lineage (NCBI taxonomy): Eukaryota > Metazoa > Chordata > Amphibia > Anura > Ranidae > Pelophylax > Pelophylax lessonae. Next base: position 247,999,065 of record NC_138771.1, on the reverse strand, counting down.
GCTTTACTCCACCTCAGGTAGGTATGCATGTAAAATATAATAGAACCAAAAATAGTGCTCTCTATATAGAACAGTTATATAAAACACTCTTCAATGAATAAACTCCCATCAAACAATTACCCAAAGTACTATGTAAATAGTATTATAAAATTCCCCACCAATATTCTGTCATGGCAATCTCTTCAGTTCTCCCAAACACGCATCCACTCAATGTGCATTCAATATGCTCACTTTCCCTATTTGACCTCAATATGAATCAAGATCTCGATGTGCTCATTGTCCAACCATGGGCTTTTTAGGCATATGTGGCCATGGGAAATGGAACTCCTGTTCTCTTCTGTCTCTTCCCTAGCTTCATACCACCTAAGGCGTTTGAGTGATTGGGCTCAACAGTGTGGTCAGAGAGCTGAACAGTTTGGTCAGAGAGCCCCTCTCTAACATTCACTGCCATATACCCACACTAAATGAAGATAAGGAATATATAATTAGCTCTGATTAATAGGAGGGGGAGCAGTACAGGCAGTGCACACAAATCAGTAACATAAAAAACCCAGGCAGAGTTTAAAACAGAATAACGGAATTTTTGTAAAATCTTACCGTAAAAGTCCTCCGACAGTCGCCGCCCACTCATACAGTCTTCACTTATGGGTATTGACTTCATCTCCACAGGAGTTTCTAGGCATAAGACTTGTAAAAGAACAATAAATCTACATAGTCACACCCATGGGGGCTGTCCTTCTAGTCCAATACCCCCCTGCAATAGCCATCCCAATTCAGTTTGGTCGCAAGCAGTGAAAGTGCATAACATAGGACTCCAAAAAGAGGGGCGGGTGGCGACTGTCGGAGGACTCAGAGAAAGGAATTTTACAGTAAGATTTTACAGAAATTCAGTTTTCTCTTACGTCCTCAGACAGTCGCCGCCCACTCATACAGTCTTCACTTATGGGGACATCCCAAAGCAGTGTAGACATGAGGGGTGGGCAACACAACCACCAGAAAAGCAACGCAGTACCCACATCAGAGAAAGGAACCTTACATGTACAAGAAGGTAACCTTCTGGGTAACAAAAAAGGGCTCAACATGAGCAACAACCCAGGAAACAAATAACCAAGGGGAAGATAACCCCAACAGCTAGGGACCCGTACAAAAACCAAGGTTCCCTATGGAACTGCCGCACAGAGAACTTTACGGCAAAAGCATGCATCAGCTGATGCCAGAACATCAGGTTTGTAGAACTTTGAGAAAGTGTGCACCAACGACCAAGTCGCAGCCTTGCACACCTGGGCCACCGAGGCCTGATGCCGATAGGCTCAGGACGTACTCACTGATCTGGTAGAGTGCGCCTTGACAGGGAAGGGAGGAACCCGTTCCTGCAACGAGTAAGCCTGTACAGTGGTCTGTCTGATCCATTTGGCAATGGTTGCTGAAGACGCAGCCATACCCTTCCGAGGTCCCTCAGGAAGGACAAAGAGAATCCGATTTCCGAAAGGATTCAGTCAATGACAGGTAAACCCTGATCGCCCGGACAACATCCAAGGAATGCAAGGCAACCTCTTTTGGATTCTTAGGATTCGCACAAAGCGAAGGCAAAACAATGTCCTCATTAAGGTTGAATTCCGAAACCACCTTAGGCAAAAAGGACGGATTAGGTCGCAAGACCACCTTATCCCTATGAACCACCAGGTAAGGGGAGCGGCAAGACAACGCCGCCAACTCTGACACTCTGCGAGCAGAAGTGATCGCTACCAGGAAAGAAACCTTCTTAAATAGCATGGGCAACGAAAGTTCCCTGATGTTTTCAAAAGGGGAACGCTGCAACACGGACAGAACAAAGTTCAAGTCCCATGGAGGTAAGGGCTCCCTTCTAGGAGGGGCCAAGTGACGCACACCTTGAATAAAGGTGCAAATTAAGGAATTAGACGCCACTGGGCGCTGGAAAAGAACAGCCAGTGCAGAGACCTGGCCCTTAATCGTGGCCAACGCAAGACGCTGGTCCACACCAGCCTGGAGGAAAGCCAACACTCTCGCCACCGAGTAGGAATGAGGAGAGAAACCCCTGGACTCACACCAGGCAAAATAAGCTTTCCATGTACGGTAATAAATCTTACCAGAGGAGGCTTTTCTAGCCATAATCAAAGTAGGAATGACCTCTGAGGAGAGACCCCTGTCTCTCAGGACCTGGCTCTCAACAGCCAGGTCGTTAAAGCCAGCGACTGTAAAGCAGGATGGAAGATCGGTCCTTGAGACAGCAGATCTTCTCACATTGGCAGCCGCTACGGAGGCTCTATGGCCAGGTGAACGATGTCCGCGTACCAGGACCTGCGAGGTCAGTCCGGCGCCACCAGAATCACCAGCGATTGTTCCGAGGCCAACCTGCGAAGGAACCTGGACAACAATTGAATCGGAGGAAAGGCATAGATCAGTCGATACTGACGCCAAGGCACCACCAGCGCATCCGAGGCGTCTGCCAGAAGATCGCGTGTTCTTGCCACGAATCTTTCCACCTTGTGGTTTAGCCGAGACGGGAACAGATCCACATCCGGGGATCCCCATTTCGCACACAGCATTTGAAACACCTCCGGGTGTAGGGACCATTCCCCCTGGTCCAGGGTCTGGCGGCTCAGATAGTCGGCCTGCCAATTCTCCACACCCGGAATGTGAACCGCCGATATCGCCGGGACATGAGTCTCGGCCCAAGACAGAATACTGTTCACTTTCTGGGCCGCCCGGGCCCTCCTGGTGCCCCCTTGGTGATTGATGTAAGCCACCCCAGTGGCATTGTCCGTCTGCACCCGTACAGGGCGGCCCTGAAGACGATCCGACCAATGGATCAAGCACAGCCTGATCGCTCTCAATTCCAAAATGCTTATTGGAAGGGAGGATTCCTCCTCTGACCAAGTGCCCTGGGCAGACAGGTTGCCCAGGACTCCACCATAGCCCGACAGGCTGGCATCCGTGGTCACTACCGTCCACAGAATTGGCCGGAAGGACACCTTAACGCCCGACACCGCCGGGAACTGGAGCCACCACAAGAGATCCATTCTGGTTTGGTGACTCAGAGACACTCTCAGGTCCAAGGACTAAGGCAGCCTGTCCCACCTGGCCAGAATCTCCACTTGAAGAGAGCGCATGTGAAATTGCGCAAATGGTATCGCCTCGAAGGCAGACACCATCAACCCCAGGGACCGCATACAGGTCCTAAGTGCGAAGGATTCGTTGTCCCTGAGGGACCTGACCTCATTCTGCAGGGTCCGGAGCTTGTCCTCCGGCAAGAACACCTTTGCTTGAGCAGAGTCCAGAACCATTCCCAGGTACTGGAGACGAACCGAAGGCGACAAGGTCGACTTCTGAATGTTGATCGTTCAACCGAACTCCTGAAGCGTCTGGACTGTAGTGGACAGATCGCGCAGCAGGCTCTGGCTGGCACTCGATCTTAACAGGAGATTGTCCAGATATCCCAAGACCGCAATGCCCTGTGCCCGCAATAGGCCCAGAACAAGCGCCAACACTTTGGTAAAGACCCTTGGAGCCGAAGCGAGACCGAAAGGCAACGCCACAAACTGGTAATGCTCCTCCGCGATAGAAAATCGGAGGTACCTCTGATGACCCTCGAAAATGGGGATGTGTAGATACGCATCCTTCAGGTCTATAGAGGCCAGGAACTCCCCCGGATTCAGTGAGGCCACCACCAAGCGGAGTGATTCCATTCAGAATTTTCGAACGCGCACAAAGCGGTTCAGCGCTTTTAAGTCCAGAATTGGACGCACTTTGCCCTCCTTTCTGGGCACAGTGAACAGATTCGAATAAAAAACCCAGAAACCTGTCCCGATGAGGCACCGGGACGATCACCCCCTGAACGAGAAGATCCTGCACCGCTTGATGTAGGTCCTTTAACCGCCCTGGGGTCAAATGAAGATTTGAGGGAAAGAATCTGTTTGCCGACCGTGAAAGAAATTCAATCTTGTACCCTGACCGAATGATTTCCTGAAGCCACCTGTCCGTGATTTGGAGCAGCCAAGGTTGGAGGAAACCGCGCAAACGTCCCCCACCCCTGAAATGGGTGAGGGCGCCCCTTCAGGCAGAGGCGGACTGAGCCGCTGCACCAGCCTGGCCGGATTTTTGCTTGCCAAACCAGGGCTTCTTCTGGCCACCTTGGCCCTTGAAGGGTTTTCCCTTGTTCTGTGCCTTGAAGGCACAAAAGGACCCCTGAGTAGGTTTAAAGGAGGGGGCCCGCTTACCGCGGAAAAACTTACCCTTAGGGTTCTGGGGCAGCAAAGTGCTCTTACCCCTAGTGACTCCTTTTACCAATTCATCCAGGGATTCCCCAAAAAGGCGAGACCCCGCATAAGGGATATCGGCCACCGTCTTCCTTGATTTTTGGTCAGCCGACCAACACTTCAACCGGATTAAGCGACGGTTAATCACAGCGACACTGGACAGGCGTATCGCCAAAGGGGCCTCATTTAGAGCCGCATCGCACAAATACATGACCCCACGGTAGATCTGATCCACCATCTCCACTGTAGCGGGAGGGGCAGAATCGGCCACGAGGGTGCGTTTGAGCACCTTGGTCCAATCCGCCACCGCCTGAGCCACCATCACAGAGGCAAAAATAGGCTTGAGCATGGAACCTGCCACCATGTAGGCATATCGGGCAAGAGATTCCAGCCTCCTATCAGTAGGGTCCCTAAACACCGGAGAGTCCTCGGCAGGGAGCAGGGAAGATTTATTCAATCTAGCCACCGTGTGATCCACTTGAGGAGGCACACACCAGTGCGCCATCGTAGTGGCCGCAAAAGGGTAGAGAAGTTGAAATTTCTTAGGCACCATGAAGGTGTGTTTTAAATTACGCCATAGCTCATTCACCTTATGGTGAAACTCTGCGGGCAAGGAAAAACCTGCGCCGTCTTGCGGGTTCTGTGTGTGCCAAAAGAGGACACAACGCCCGGAGGAGTGGGCTCATCCTCCAAATGTAGTGTTTCCTTCACCGCTAGGATCAACTCATCCATAGCTGCTCGTTCCTTAGGCGACCCAGGGGGGGAGTCATCCACCCCTGCGACCTCCGCCTCCCCCTCAGACTCTTGCGGGTCCTGAGAAGAGCGAGACCCCGAAAGGGCCACGCTACCTACAGCAACCATATCACACTCAGAATCAGAAGAAAAGGAAATTCTAGGCCTTTTTCTAGCAGCACGTTCAGACATCAGCACATCCATTTTTGACACCAAAGTTGCCACAACAGCAGCCAAATTAGTGACTGTAGAGAATTCAGAGGACCCTGAATCCCCCACCAAAGCTGGAGGAAACTTGCTGTCCTGGGATTCCATAGCAGAAATAAAAAGTTTTTTTTTCTTTTTGGAACTGGCCCTTTAAGAGCGCTGTGGACCCCACAGCACACCGCTATTAGATGGCAGGGGAGTACCGCCAGCCCAAAACGCAGGACACTATCAGTGCACAGACGAACCTATGCTGTGTCCAGTGAGGTAGCCACCTCACATGGCTGCATCTCAGATGGACAGGGATGGGTCATTTATAAAGCCAGGGCAAACACATAGCCTGGAAACGCTCAATGGCGGGCTGGGGTTCCATCTGACCCTCTGTCCTGGAGAACCAGGACGGTCAGTCCGATTCCCAGCTCTGCAGACGCCGTCTTCATCCGAAGATTCACTAACTAGTGCTGATAAAATAAACAGCTAGCAATGTAAAGAAAAAATGACATCTTTTGAAAATAAATCATAAAAGAAAAAGAGAAAAGGCTGAGACTGTAGCCTCAGCACAGGGAAGCCTATCCACTCCTGAAGCTAGGCAGAAGACAAACTGAATTGGGATGGCTGTTGCAGGGGGGTATTGGACTAGAAGGACAGTCCCCATGGGTGTGACTATGTAGATTTATTGTTCTTTTACAAGTCTTATGCCTAGAAACTCCTGTGGAGATGAAGTCAATACCCATAAGTGAAGACTGTATGAGTGGGCGGCGACTGTCGGAGGACGTAAGAGATTTTATTTTTTTTAATTTTAGCTAGTGCAAGCACCTGAATTACTTTCCTTCTACCAAAATTCCAGTACACGAATCAAAATCAGGTTTAAAACTAAAGTTTCTCAGCAAGGATGATATACTATGGCTACATTCACGCTGGTGATCTATGCCAGTGCGAATTGCAGGAGCAGGAATCTTCTAAAACGGCTTCGGCTGCGAGCGGCTAGGTGTGGCCATCGGTGCTATTCACCATAATGGCAGGTTGCTGGTGGCCGCAGCTATTCACGACTCTAAACACAGCCAGCAATTACCTGCGACGATCACTGCTGGATGCACTCTTGATAAAGTCGCCATAACAATGAAACACATTGGGGTGGAGCCAAGACAGCGTGGGCAGAATTGTTCAGTGCCGTAGTCTAGGTGCGTCTGCATACATTTATTATCTGCTTTGGGTCTTACTGAACTGAGAGTGCTTTTGCTTTTAATATTTTTTTTTTTTGGAGATGTGATTATGTATATAAAAAAACAATATATAGTGCAGCGCTAAAAAGAGAAGTAAAAAAGTCCAAAAAGTTCACTTTGGATTATCAAGTATATGATATAAAGGTGAATACAAAAAAGTGAGTACCAAGTGCAAAGGTGAAGTAAATTATCCAAGGTGATGTGTGTGGTCACAGTTGCTGTCAGAACCCAACACCATCAAAAGGTAAATTAATATGCGCTCACTAAGAGAATATGGACCCAAACTGCCATATAGTAAATGGGTCAGGTAGGGCTCACATGGTATATAGTAGGTTACCCCAACTACCGCTGCAACTTCGGATGCTCCAGTTTGTAGTCATATGGTGAAGATAAGGAAGATGGAATCTCCCAATCAACCGATGACATATGAAGATAAGCCAAATGAAATAAACCTAGTGTGAATCCACTAAAAATGATTTATTAAATAAAAGGGAATACACTTACAGACATCTAAAAATTATGTCGGCAAGTGTATTCCCTTTTATTTAAAAAATCGTTGTTAGTGGATTCACACCATGTTTGTTTCATTTGGCTTGTCTCCATATGTCATTGGTTGATTGGGAGCTTCCATCTTCCTTATCTTCATAATATGACTACAAACCGGAGCATCCGAAGTTGCAGTGGTAGTTGGGGTAACCTACTATATACCATGTGAGCCCTACCTGACCCATTTACTATATGGTAGTTTGGGTCCATATTCTCTGGTGAGTGCATATTAATTTACCTTTTGATGGTGTTGGGTTCTGATAGCAACTGTGACCAACACACGTCACCTTGGATAATTTACTTCACCTTTGCACTTGGGACTTACTTTTTTGTATTCACCTTTATATCATTTACTTGATAATCCAAAGTGAACTTTTGGGCTTTTTCACTTCTCTTTTTTAGCACTGCACTTTATATTGTTTTTTTGTATTTTGCCAACCTTTTTTTGTTAGTTGTTTGTGCTAGCAGCTTTTTTTGTTTGCTTGTATAGTTAGCACAGTATAATTCTTTTCTTTTTTGTGATTGTGTATATGCTTGGCTTCAATAAATAGTTAAGCTTAAAGAATATTATATTATGTGAGTTTTTTTCACTTTGATGGTGGTTTATACCTCCTGGAGTCCCAAATGGCAATCAACACAGGCAGTGGAGGATTACTTCCCAACTCTGTTTGAGCTCATCTGCCTATCTTGAGAAAGACAGGCATGTTTGTCTGGTGAGTGCAGGTCCTATTGTCCAGTGAAGGAGGAGATCACTGTTGATTGGAGAAGGTAATCTTGCACTGAGGGAGGATTCACAGGGTGGAATGATTCATTTTTGAAGATCACTGAGAAAAATATTGATCTTGGGTGTGTGTATATGGACACAGGCTGCAATTAAAGCACCTATACCTTTGTGAACACGAGTTGAAACTGATAAATTTGAAATTAATGAAAAGAGTAACTTTCAATTCTTTATTTCCTTGCTGTTTGAGTATATTTTGTTTGTTTACTTTGCACAAAATGTATGGTTTGATCATTGCGGTTGATGTTTTCATATATTTGTTTGGATTTTTAAGTATAGCAGCTAATCTTTCTTTCATGTTTATCTCATTCTATTTTATTTTTTTTATTTTATTTTCTTCATTTGATTTGATAATATTATTCCAGCGTGGAGTAGTTTTATTGTTACACATAAGATGCACCTTCTTTAGGCTCAACCACATGGTTTTACAACCCCTCCCAACAGCAAGTGTAAACTAAGGTTGGGATATTGAAATACACTTGAGCCTTCAAACAGTTGCAGATTATGATAAGGGTGGTTCTGACAGTTGGCCAGGACCCATGGTTGCTAGAAGGCCTATAGCTGCCTGATTGTCTGGTAAACTTCTTATGCTGCTATTTAACTGTAATTATTCATGCTGCTTCAAAGCCAACATTCTTTTATACTCCAGGCAATATTTTTTTTTATTTTTTCCCATGTTTACATATTTATTGTTGTATCTACAACTCACTGAGCACACTAACATACCATATACTGTGTAGATCAGAACATTTTTTCAGGGGTTCCCCAAAGTCACATTTTTTTTTCAAGGGTTCCTCAAGGGTAGAAATGTAAAGAAATGCTAATCTAAATTGTTATGTTGTGGCTATTAAAAAAATAAATAAAAATTGTGTTGACTCTCTTTGTTATGTACATTTTGTTCTTGCAGTCCATTTGTAAAACTGTGCTATTCATAAACTGGGCACAGGCTCAGAATATTATATGTACACTTGATGGATTAACACTTGCCAAATTCCATGTGTCATAATATGAAGAAAAACTGCTTTTACAGTACCGCATTATAGTTTTGCTGCAAGTATTCATTTGTTTGATTTAGTGCATATGTGCTTTTAAAACTGATTAAAACCTCTTAATTAGAATTTCAGAACACAGATTTAATATTTTGTCCAATGAGGGGTTTTATCTTAACAAATATTACTCTAATCTCTGAAAATCAATTGTTGTCACACATAGACAGCAGAATATATAATCAGTTAAAATCAAAAGATGTATTAAACAAGACCACTTTCCCTATTAGAAAAATAAAAATTTTATAAAATATGCCAAAGGTATAAAATAAAACGTCAGAAATGTGTGCATGGGTAATTGGCAATTTTATTTGTAATGAGAATATACAAACAATCCATACAGCCCTGGGGTTCTTTGTTTAATTTATGAATAGCTATTTTTAGAAACTTCATAATAGAGGATTCAGTGCCTCTTGCAATTAGAGCGTCTAAACCTAAATTGCAAACTATCATAGGGAAATATTGTGTTGATAACTAACATTTGTCTTTTTAATATTCAACGTTTCCCACAACATAAAAGAATTTTTCACATTATAGCATCATTTTTTTTTTTAAATATTTTTTTATTGGGTTTTCAAAGAGATAACAAGCAAACAGGAAAATCCTTAACAAGGTATCAGAGTAATAACATATTGAAAACATAATGAAAACATAAGGTATCCGTCAACCCAGCAGAACAGGTATAGCTTCTGAAAATATGAGTAGACCATCGTGGAAGTATTGTGGAGTTTGTGGAGAGCGAAAGATCAAGGAAGCATTAATAGTACAAACAGTATAGAGGGTGTATAGAATTTAAACAAAGGCCTCACGGTAATACATAATACAAGATGCAAGATACAAAGTTATGTGATAATCTGTTCTCGAGAAGTCTCAAGCACTTCTGCATCATAGCCGCCCTATTGGGTCTTCAGCCCACACGTGGGGGGTTCAAACCTGCCTTGGCAGTAGTAGGGAAAGGCTAATCAGATGTCCAGAAGTTCCAATTTGTGTTGAATCTCCTCAAGGAAAGAAAGTTAATGGCTAAGGATTTTTCAAATTGGTAATTCGTTTTTAACAGTGATGTGACTTCAATCATAGTCGGGGGAGTAGTGGTTTTCCACATTGTAGCATCATTTTTGATATAGTTAACAGTTACTATAGGAAGAAATGGATCTACCATAAACACTCTGGCTTATGTCACATAGGCTGCAAAACACAGACCCAGCATTTCTCATCTTTAATACAGAAGAACAGGACCCTGAAGGAACCTAAGTAGACTTAAAGTAGGACTATAGGCAAACCTTTTTTTTTCCAATTTAGATAGATTAGACAGGGTCATAACCTCAGTCAGTTTTTTTTTTTGCCATCTGTGTGCCATTGGGAAAATTTCCTTTCACTTTCTGTCCCATAATCAAAAGAGGAAGTTGGAGGAAATCCCTGCAAATTAAGGGAATTCCCTGAGGACCCCCAGGTCACCAGAACTAGTATCCTCATTGGAAGATTTCCCCTCTATCACTTCTCTGGGGACAATCAAAAATCTGGGATTTTCTTTCTTTCTATGATAATGGTAAACAGGAGAAATAGAGAGGGTGAATCTCCCTAATGGGTGCACAGAAAGCGATAAAAAAGACAGGTTTTCTAATCCCTCTCCACTCTATCCAACACTAAAAAAAAAAAAAAATCTTTGCCTTTAGTTGTACTTTAAAGTAAAGAAGACCTGTACTGAGAAAAATGTGGATGCTGCAAATATGAGCTGTTCCTTTTAAAAATGTTAGTTACCTGACTGTAAACACTTTAGTTCCAATTTATTGACATGGTATACTTATGCAAATCAGGAGTTTTAAAAATGTTTAAAGGCAAACCATGCAATCGCTTCAATGTACTCAAATAATTATCAATTGGGTAGCTACTAACATTGATATGTGTCCCCACATCAATGCAAAGAATAAACTTTAAAAAAAATGCCGCTCTGCCATGTGTAAAAAACTAAAGAAACTTGATTAAATAGTGGTGACACAGAGATCCACTTCTTATATGCTTACAAATACCACCACCCAAAGCACCATATGTGTACATTCCCAACAAATGTAACCAAAACAACAATAATGGTGTCACCCCCTCACGAATATATATATATATATATATATATATATATATATATATATATATATATATATATATATATATACACTATCTCACAAAAATTTGTACACCCGTCACATTTTTGTAAATATTCTATTATATATTTTCTTGTAACTACACTGAAGAAATGACACTTTGCTATTGAAAGACACCATGTGATTCCTCCACCGCTATTCTTAGCAGCTCATCTCAGCATGTGTAGACCTATATAATCTTAGGTCAACAGCACTTTCACCCTTTAAGTTGGGAGCGATGTGATGGGAGCGATGTGATGGGAGTCGACCTTTAAGTTGGGAGTGATGACTATAGATTCAAGTAAAAATTCAAGTAAAAAGACTACTCCGAATGGTGTCCCGGCAGCCAGCTCTCTTCACAATCCACTCCTCAAAAAATGGGATACAGATAATCAAAGGAACAGAAATTAAACTTGATAAATATCTTAACTTTGCCTCTCCAGTCCCGTTAAGTAAATCTGTCCTCTGGATCATGGAGCCAGTGTGTGAAATCAGACCCTCAAACCCAGTGAGGAATAGGAGTCACAAGATACATATTATAAATCAGGAGTTTTTACTTCACTGGCTGCAGAGGCAGCCAGGTAACTAGAATTTTCAGAAGGAAGTCCAAATGGCAGTCCACATGGTTCTGTCAAAGCAGGTTTCCTTTAACCACTTTACCACCGGAGGATTTTCCTGCTAAAAGACCAGGGGTTATTTTGCGATTTTTTACTGCGTGACTTTAACGGACAATCGCGCGGTCGTGCGACGCTGTACCTAAACGAATTTCACGTCCTTTTTTTCCCACAAACAGAGCTTTCTTTTGGTGGTATTTGATCACCTGTGCGATTTTTTGATCACGCGCTATAAACAAAAAAGAGCGTAATTTTTGCAAAAACAACAATATTTTTCACTTTTTTTTATATGAAATTCCCCCCAAAAAAAATGTAAAAATCAAAATTTTTTAAAATTTTCGGCCAATTTGTTTTACGCTACCTATGTTTGGTAAAAAAAATCGCAAAAAGCGTATTTTGATTGGTTTGCGCAAAAGTTATCGCGTTTACTAACAAAGGGAAAGATTTTTGTCATTTTTGGTGTTTTTTTTTTTAACGAGTAATGGCGGCGATCTGCGATTTTTTTTGCGGTACTGCGACATTGCGGCGGACAGATCGGACCCTTGACTGACATTTTTGACACTTTTGGGGGTACCAGTGACATTACTGCAGTAATCAGTGCTATATATATGCACTGTTACTGCAAAAATGACACTGGCAGGGAAGGGGTTAACAGTATTGGACAGGGAGGGGTTAAGTGTGTCCTAGGGGCGTGATTCTAACTGTGCAGGGACAGGTCTACTAGTGTAAAAACAAAGATCAACAGTTCTACATAGTAGAACTGTTTGATCTTCACTTTTACACAGGGAGAACTGACAGGTGGCTTGTTTACACAAGCCGCTCTGTCTTTCTCCCGCTGTAGCGGCGATCGTAGTGTGACCGGCGGACATCGGGTCCGCCAGTCACACTCCCGCACTCCTCCGTGAACGAGCCCGCTATTGGCTCTGGAAGGAGTGACAGGCGAGCGACGTAGACCTACGTCACTCTGCCTGGCCGGGGCCGACTGCCGCAGTAAATATACTGTGCGCAGTCGGCAAGCGGTTAATACAATAAATCCTCTAAATCCTCAAAACCCTCCCATCCTCCTATATTTAATTGTATTGTAACTGTATCGTCTTCCCTTATATTGTAAAGCACTGCGCAAACTGTGGGCGCTATATAAATCCTGTATTATAATAATAATAATAAAAATAATACAAGAGATTGTAGTAAACTTCAATTAAAATCATCAAATGCCTGAATATCTTTAAGGAAAAGTATGGTGTATTTTCAGTAAACACATATCACTCTATTTCACTACAATTATTCTGCTGTCTTGTCTAACCAAATTTATTTGTAGTCTGAGTAATCCAAATGAGAAAGGGTGGTGACCGCACTCCAGAATCAGAGGTTAAAAAATGTATATTCCTTTATTCCATTAAAACCAAAACATGAATCAAGTCATAACACAATGATACAGATAGATGCAGCCAAGGTTGACGCGTTTCACAAGTTATCTTCGCTTAGTCATAGAAACATAGAAACATAGAATGTGTCGGCAGATAAGAACCATTTGGCCCATCTAGTCTGCCCAATATATCTGAATCCTATGAATAGTCCCTGGCCCTATCTTATATGAAGGATAGCCTTATGCCTATCCCATGCATGCTTAAACTCCTTCACTGTATTTGCAGCTACCACTTCTGCAGGAAGGTTATTCCATGCATCCACTACTCTCTCAGTAAAGTAATACTTCCTCATATTACTTTTAAACCTTTGCCCCTCTAATTTAAAACTGTGTCCTCTTGTGGTAGTTTTTCTTCTTTTAAATATGCTCTCCTCCTTTACCGAGTTGATTCCCTTTATGTATTTAGTCATAACTTGAAAATGCACCTCTAGGTGTAACCCTTAAATAGAATCAATCCCAGGGACCTGTGGTGAGGTCAGTGGCTGGTGAGGCACTGGCTTGTATCATAGCCAGATACACACAGGTTACATATTTACAAGTTATGTAAGCAATACACACATAATTATTATATATTGTTTTTAAGGTAATTGACTATATTTTCAAAAACTGTACTCAAGCAGGTGGCTTAACCCATGTTTTTCTCTGTAGTTAGGAGGGCTGGGCCGGAAGGGAGCAGGTGTCTTTTAGACACATGCCCCTTTCTATGACACTGCAGTGAGAGGAGAGCCTCCCCTGCAGCATTTTTATTGGATAGCTTAGACCAATGGTGCTTTATCATTGGTCCAAGGCTCAAAGCTGTCCATTGAGCTCAGTGCCTCTGAGAGGATGAGCTCACAGTGTCTCTGACTTCTTGTCAGTCTGCTGCAAACAGCGTGTGCCAGCTTGTATTTAACCACTTCAGCTGCGGAAGGTTTTACCCCCTTAACGACCAGGCCATTTTTTGCAATTGGGCACAGTTTTATTTTAACAAAATATGGTTGTGTGATGCTGTACCCAAATACAATTGATGTATTTTTTTCCCCACAAATAGAGCTTTCTTTTGGAGGTATTTGATCACCTCTGCGGTTTTTAGATTTTGCGCTATAAACAGAAAAAGAGCTACAATTTTGAAAAAAACACAATATTTTTTACTTTCCGCTATGAAACATTCCCAATAAAAAAAAAATTAAAAATCTAATTTTTTTATCAGTTTAGGCCAAATTGTATTCTGCTACATATTTTTGGTAAAAAAAAAAAAAATCCCAAAAAGCATATTTTAATTGGTTTGCGCAAAAGTTATAGCGTTTACAAACTACGGGATAGATTTTTGGACTTTTTTTTTGTTTTTTTTTATTAGTAATGGCGGCAATTAGGGATTTTTAGCGGGACTGCGACATTGCGGCGGACAGATCGGACCCCTAACTGACATTTTTGACACTTTTTGGGGACCAGTGACATTAATACAGTAATCAGTGCTAAATATTATGCACTGTTACTGTATAAATTACACTGGCAGGGAAGGGGTTAACACTGAGGGTGATCAAAGGGGTTAATGTATGCCTAATAATGCTTAATGACTGTGTGGGGGAAAGGGCTCTGTGACAGGCACACATAGATCCGGTTTCAGCTTAGCTTAAACCCATGATCTCTCTCTGCCTGTGTGACAGAAGACTCACCTGCTTTGTTTACATAAGCAGGAGGGTCTTCTGTCAGTTTCTCTGAAGATTGCGGGAGGCCAGTGGCGATCGCCGCTGCTCCTCCCATGGTCTGACTCCCGCTGTGTCTAATCACAGCAGGAGCGGGGTGCACATAATCACGAAGATCTACGTGATTATGTGCAGCCGAGCCGCCCTGCGGCAGTAAATCTGCGTGTGGCGATTGGCAAGTGGTTAAACTGGCCACGTTGTATGTGGCTCCATATCTCCAGAACCCTAGGAGCCCCAAATTTTGACTAGTGGTGGGGTAGGACTTCAGCTACATACGTCATCTCTGTCACCCCCAGATCACTGAGCTATGACCCTCAGAGCTTGATCAATTTTTTTTTTATGTTCATGACTCCCCTGACTGCACGTCCCTGGTCAAACCAGGTGAATACAATTAGTGCCTAATTTGCTGTCATACAGTTCGGTAGGGTTTTGGTGAGAAAAAAAAGACAAAAGACTATAAAACCAACAAAACATCCTACAATGTAATAAAACAAATCCACATTCTTCGCTCGTATATGGGTGTATTCTTTGCCGTAAACATAACACAATCCCAAAGTTTATGGATCAAAATATCATGTACCTCATAAACCAGACCCATAGACAGGCGATGAAATTAGAACCAATCGCACAATGAGATAGTCCCAGGATCTAAAGAAGGTCCATGCCCAAAACTTATTATCAGGACAACCAGTTGCACAGCAACTATTCCCTGATCTCCCTGGTTCATCCGCACTATCTCATCAGCTCTGCCTTCCTCCGCGGATGACTGACTAGTGGTTCAAGCCTGGCTCTGGACAGCCTACACCGAGAGTCTGACGTCACGTCCGGGTTTTCACCCAGTCGGTACCCGCTGCCAGCAGATCAGAGTGGCCACACAGGGCGACCCGCCCAGCCTCCCTGCCATTGACATCGGATGACTTCTCTGCCTCCTGTGGTCCCGCTATTGGGCATCCTGTCACCATCTCCTCTAAGCCTGGAACATAGTACGGCAGCTCCACACCTCTGCACCACCCCTTGTTGGTTCCATACCTTCCATGTTGTTCACAGCATGCTAGATGGACATCCATCCATGAGTCTGTTAACCCCTCATTTGGTTTTACCAGTGGGGATTAAGGGAACACCTTTGCTCTAGGTGTACTGCTGTTGCACCACAATGTTTAACATTTAGGCCCCTTTCACACATATGGTCCGATCAGTTTTTCAGGTGGACCTGATCGGATGCTTCATGCATCACTATGGGGCAGCGGATGTCAGCAGAGACATGTCCGCTGACACCCGCTGCCATCCAATTTGATCCTGTCCATCAAATCCGGATAGATGGAAACCCTATTTTCCATCCGTCCAGCGGATCGGATCAAATGGTATCGGATGAGAACGGACAGGCGGTCCGTTCTCAACCGATTCCACCATAGGGGACAGTGGGGATCTGACAGCTCCATCTCCGCACACAGGGCGGAGACGGAGCTGTCATCCGCCTGCTCAGCCGGGATTGGCGAATCGATCCACCACTGAGCAGAACGGTTCCGTCGACGGAACGGAGCCGTGTGAAAGGGGCCTTATGGAACTATATTTTACAATTAAACTTTTTATGTTTTATTCTCTACACATTGCTTGGTATCATTCATGACTACTATTGTGATTTTCATCACCCATTACCTGGTGGGTTCATATAGCGCTTACATGTGGTTATTTTCTGTGTTATCAGTTTTTCATTTGTTTATTTTACATTCACTACTAATGCAAAAATGGATGAAAAACTGACCATTTGTCAGTTTACATCCGTTTTTCGCCCGATCCATTTTTAACAAAAAAAAATAGAGCTTTGATCAGTTAAAAAAAAATAGATTGATGACGGATGCTGATGTAAACTGATGTAAATGGATGATCATCCGTTTACATCCGTTTTTCCATAGAGATGCATTGATGTCCATTTTCCATCCGTCAACGGATGGATGAAAAACGGACAAACAGACAGCATGTGCATAAGGGGCCTTAGAATTTTTCAGTAGGAGAGACAGATGAAGGGTATATCTCAGCGTTATTGGCAAACTTTAGAATGTTAACCTCAACAGACAAAAAAAAATAATAATAATTTCTGAGCATTGTAGTAAAGATCAGTCTGATCAACAGCCATTTCTCACATTGAAAAATCCTTCCGAAATGATCTAGTAATAATATGTGTGGTGTGATATATTGTTATCTGATAATAACTGTGTGTGCTTTAGAACTCTAAATGTTCGGCATCTTGAGAAATGAAGGATATTGTTTATATACATCTATACACAGTTCCCTTATTATTTACTGGGGAGCTGGTTTAATTATTTGCTCTAATAAAACATAAACCTCTACACTTGATTAATCACTAAAATGTTCTCTTAAGGTTCTCTGCTGGCGCTGAATAATTTAAACAATTAAAAATCCCTTTCATAATGAAGGTTGTTGTGAAATTCATTAGGGAAGGAAAAAAGGCTTAACCACTTTACTATTTAGTAGCCAGAGCAGTTTGTTTTTGTTATACATTAGTTGCATCTAAAATAACTTTTTGTTTTATAGTCCCTCTTAATAAATGAATGCAGCTTCATTGTTTAGACAGATATGGCTTTCATTTAAAAGCAGATTGAATATTTTATTTAATAGATTTTAATTAGGAAGAAAATAATGAACATAAATGAATATTACTTCCTCTGATACTACGCTTACATAAATAATAGAAAATAGCTGAAATCTAAAAATAAATAATAAATATTGAAAATGAAAAGCTGTTTGTTTCTGCTTTTTGATGTTTGATGCACTGTTTAAAAGAATATGGAAACTTGATTTCATTAGGCTCCATGCACACAGGGCGTCATAAAAACGTGCTCCAAAGCTGTTTACATAACGCCGGGAAACAGCAGCTGTAAAAACGTGCTTTCAGTAGCTTTTTCTACTAGCGTTATTGCACGTTTGGCCACAGTAACTGTTAGCAGCGTTTTTTCTGCCTCCATTCAAAATCAATGGTTCCCTATGGGAGCCTATTGATTTGAATGGAAGTCGCACCGTAGGTCGGATCAGGTTGATCCGACTTGCGCTGTGAGAATCTTGAGGGGGAACTCCACGCCAAAATGGGGAAAAAAAAAAAAAAACGGCGTGGGGTTCCCCCCCAGGTTCCAAACCAGGCCCTTCGGGTCTGGTATGGAATTTGAGGGTAGCCCCATGCCGAAAAAACGGCGTGGGGTCCCCCCCAAAATCCATACCAGACCCTTAATCCAAGCATGCAGCCCAGCATACCAGGAAAGGGGAGGGGACGAGCGAGCGGCCCCACCCCCCCTGCATCATACCAGGCCACACGCCCTCAACATGGGGGGGTGTGGGTGCTTTGGGGCAGGGGGGGCTCTGCACCCCGCACCTCAAAGCACCTTGCCCCCATGTTGATGAGGACAAGGGCCTCATCCCCGCAAACCTGGCCGGTGGTTGTGGGGGTCTGCGGGCAGGGGGCTCATCGGAATCTGGAAGCCCCCTTTAACAAGGGGGCCCCCCAGATCCCGGACCCCCTCCCTATGTGAATGGGTATGGGGTACACTGTACCCCTACTCATTCACCCCATAAAATGCAGTGTATGGAAATAACGACAGGAGACGTTTTGGAAAATTTATTAAAAATCTTCATCCGGCTCTTGTCCTCTCCGGGGGTCTTCTGCTCTTTTGCTGTCCGCCCTTCTTGTCTTCTCCTCTCCGGGGGTCTTCTGCTGTCTTCTCCTCTCCGAGGGTCTTCTGCTCTTTTGCTGTCCGCCCTTCTGCTGTCCAATCTTCTTGTCTTCTCCTCTCCGGTCTTCTGCTCTTTTTCTGTCGGCTGTCGGCTGTCGGCTGTCCTTCTTCCTCCGGTCCTCCTCCGACGATGTCTCCAGCGATTATGCCGGCCTCTGGCCTCTGCAGCTAATTATATAGCCATTAGGGGCGTGGCCGCCAGATGACGTCATCGGGAGACCACGCCCCTTGTGTCACAGATGACGTCATCTGTGACACAAGGGGCGTGGTCTCCCGATTACGTCATCTGGCGGCCACGCCCCTAATGGCTATATAATTAGCTGCAGAGACCAGAGGCCGGCATAATCGCTGGAGACATCGTCGGAGGAGGACCGGAGGAAGAAGGACAGCCGACAGCAAAAGAGCAGAAGACCGGAGAGGAGAAGACAAGAAGATTGGACAGCAGAAGGGCAGACAGCAAAAGAGCAGAAGACCCTTGGAGAGGAGAAGACAGCAGAAGACCCCCGGAGAGGAGAAGACAAGAAGGGCGGACAGCAAAAGAGCAGAAGACCCCCGGAGTGGACAAGAGCCGGATGAAGATTTTAAATAAATTTTCCAAAACGTCTCCTGTCGTTATTTCCATACATTGCATTTTATGGGGTGAATGAGTAGGGGTACAGTGTACCCCATACCCATTCACATAGGGAGGGGGTCCGGGATCTGGGGGGGCCCCCTTGTTAAAGGGGGCTTCCAGATTCCGATAAGCCCCCTGCCCGCAGACCCCCACAACCACCGGCCAGGGTTGTGGGGATGAGGCCCTTGTCCTCATCAACATGGGGGCAAGGTGCTTTGAGGTGCGGGGTGCAGAGCCCCCCTGCCCCAAAGCACCCACACCCCCCCATGTTGAGGGCGTGTGGCCTGGTATGATGCAGGGGGGGTGGGGCCGCTCGCCCGTCCCCTCCCCTTTCCTGGCATGCCGGGCTGCATGCTTGGATTAAGGGTTTGGTATGGATTTTGGGGGGGACCCCACGCCGTTTTTTCGGCGTGGGGCTACCCTCAAATTCCATACCAGACCCGAAGGGCCTGGTTTGGAACCTGGGGGGGGAACCCCACGCCGTTTTTTCCCCATTTTGGCGTGGAGTTCCCCCTCAAGATTCTCACAGTGCAGGTCGCACCGCAAGTCGGATCACCCTGATCCGACCTGCGGTGTGACTTCCATTCAAATCAATAGGCTCCCATAGCGAGCCATTGATTTTGAATGGAAGAAAAAAAACGTATAACGTGGCTTAACGCACGTTAAGCAACGTTATGGAGCCTTTAGCAGCGTCAGACGTTTTTTGCAGCTTGACGCTGAAACTCCTGAACCCACAGTTCCTGGGTTTTTTTTGGAGCTGTAAAACGCCTATGCCACTTGGAGCTCCTAAAAGCTCTATGTGTGCATGAGGCCATAGAATAACATGGATGGGCGTTCTGCAGCTGCAAAAAAAAAGGCTGACGCTGCTAACAGCAGCTGTAAAAACGTCCAGTGTGCATGAGGCCTTATACTTACCATATTTTTCTTTCCTGGTGCCTCACTATGACAGAACTGATGGATCCTCCATCCTCTTGACTCCAATATCTACAACCTCACTTTCACGATGAATCATAGTCCTACGTCCATAACATTTCTGGATATCACTATTTCTAAGGGTAAAAGGAGGAAGTATTTACTTTAGGGAATAACATTGTCCAATTTAGCTTCCATCCTATACCCCACTTGAAGAAATTGTTCGGACAAGGAAACCTTTAAAAAGGAGGCTGACATCCTACGCAATAGGTTACTAGCTAGGGGATATTCAAAAACTTGCCTGCAAAAGGCGTACAAGAAGGAAATTCTGCCTTCCCAACATGCTTTGCTATACGGCCCAAAAAAAACTAAAAACCAATGATAGCATCAGAATCATTACTGGCTTCAGCAACCAACACTCACCGGTCAAAAACATAATCTCTAAATATTGGCACCTACTTAGCATGGACCCCACAATTGGTCCTTTGGTGTTGGCCACACCAACAATCATCTATAGATGAGCAAAATCGATTGGTGATTACTTCACAGCGAATTTAGGGATGAGAAAAAAAGTGACCCATGTAAGCATCTGGGCACTTTTACTGTGTCGGTTGTAATTATTGCCAATTTAGGTGCACGGAGAGGAAGATACAACTACCTAATTTTACTTTTTTCAAACATAAATACTACGCTAATTGTAAAACTATGGGAGTCGTGTATCTTCTGACCTGTGAGTGCGGTTGCTGTTATGTAGGGAAGACCATTCAGGAGTTCTGGAAGAGAGCTTATCGCCATATCCTGAGTATGAGGGTATGTAATCCAGACCTCCCCTGGGGCCGAAATGTCACGGCTGTGCATGAGGGCAAGTTCCCTAAGATAAAATTCCTTATACTGGATCGTGTGTGGATTGGAATAAACGACTATTGCAATGTGAACTCCGCTGGATATACAATCTCGATGCTACCTCTCCCCCTGGCTTGAATGATGCCATCAATTTCAAGACCTTTTTGGAAGGCTTTTCCTCAGGGGGATGGGAAAAATTAACATTGAATGTTGCCAAAACAATTAGGTTGTATCATTACTAATTATTGCATTATTATTATTCTATTATATTATATATATTATTATTATATATTAATATATTATATATTATATATTAATATATTAATATATTATATTATTATTATTCTATTTTCCCATTCTATCATTTTTATATGTATGTACATATTTAGTATTTTTGCTATGCCACGCGCTGGGTCCTGTTTTCTGTACCTAATTATGTGTTTATTGGCCAAAGTATTTTTTTCAAGCTATAATGGTTTTGCTTTTCTATATATATGCTGCATTTTTTGTATTATTTCATATATAAGTTGTCCACCCTTTTCGTGTGGGGTATTGGTCCGTTCTGCATGCGCTGCAGTTGCCTTTTTGGAGTCCACCCGGCGCACACAGGCCGTTCGTCGTTTTGCGTTCATCCTCTGTTTCATCTTGGGATTTTGACTGGAGGGTTAAGTTTCGTGCTGTCTCGCTTCAGCGGGCCTCCCCTCCTCCATCCCCGCCTTGCTGCGTCGGCGTGCATGTGATGCGGACCTCACCATTCACACGGGGACCAAGCTGGAACGCCACGCATCATAGCGTTAGGCCCGCACTTCCCTGTCTTTTGTTTGGTGCCATATTTAAGGGAGGCAGTGCAGAGAGCCCTCCTGCCTCCCCAAATCGCTGGCCGTGGGTTTGTCAGCCCATATATTGTTATTGCCAAACCTTTCTTCATTATTGTTAAGTGCTGGTTTTATATCTATTTTTATTAACTGCTGCATTTAATTGGGTGCTTTTTATTTCATGTTTTGCGCTCTATTGTATATTTCGCCCATCTGTACTGTTTATTACAGTCTAGATTTATGAGTATGGGCGGTATATTTCTTGATTCATGTGGCCGTATGGCACTTACATGCAATATACTTACTTTTTATTTCTGCCCATTTAAATGCATCTTTCTACCATTCTCAATTTTTTTTTAATTATTTTTTCTTCACTATCTATATATATAAAAGATTTTTATTTGTATCCTGCTGGGTCTTGCTGGGCTCCACGTTTGTGAAATCCGCATGCGCTCTGCTGGCCACTGCTTCCCCCAATTGTAAGGGTTGGACATATTCCATATGTTGATTTTATGACACACTGGCTAATTTGCTGACTCTTTGTATCATGTAAGTCATTATACTCTCACTGGTAGGATCCTTTGCATATTTATCAGTAGTGATTACTCATGTATACTCACCAACATTGTGAAATTTGTACTTACATGCTTTTTTTCTATTTTATAGAAATGCTGTCTTTAACTATACTATTTATACACCCCTGAAGAAGAAATTAGTATCCAGAAACGCGTCGGATGTACAGTCATGTTATCTCATGGTTAAAACTGTTTCCATGCAATATATGCATTTGGTTGTCTCAATAGTGACAGTATATGATGGAGTCTTTTTAGGGCTAGCCACCCTTATTTGTATGTTCACACACATGTTAGTACTTTTTTCTGTGTTCCTCTTGTGTTTTTTGTAATTAATAAATTGAATACCAATTTTACTTTTTTGAATTTTTATTCACAAAAATTCTTTTTGGGTTATTACTAACCATTAGGATAAGGACCATTAAAGTCCCACTAGGGGGGTTCCTCTCATTTGCCCTCTTGACTTCTGGACATCCTTCCAGTAATGAAATGATTCCTAACGCGCAAACATGTATGTATATATAGTTCAATAAGAAAGCACAAAGCTGGAAAATAGTGCTGCCATGGTGAGACCCCAAGAAGGGAAAATTATGGTAAGTAAGATTAAAACTATTTTGCATATTCCTAGCACCTCCCTTTGGCAGCACTGATGGGCATTGGGCACTAAGTAGCAGTAATAACCACAGCGAAAGGGTGGGTGCAAACACATCAAAACAATGTGTTGAAGTGAGAACTAAAAAGACAAAACAAGAATCTGCTCTGGCTTCCACATCCAACTTGTAAAAATACACAAAGGTGTTCTGTGAAGACAAGCTACTTGCGTTGCCAAGGTTCTCCAATGAAACCTAATCCACAGATGCCTAGAAGGTTGCCACCCCTGTAGAGGAGTGCTCTGATAACTGTAGAGCAAGATAGGACCCAGATCCAATATAAAATGGTTCCAAATGTAGCTGCTTTTCCCTTCCTTAACCCCCTACAAGAAGAATTAAGAACCTGCCTTAGTGTATTATTAATACTGATTGGGGACCAGGCAGATTGGAGATCAGACAGACTAGCTCAAGATTGTCCCAAAATTCTTCCTGCTCCAAGAACAGATTAAGATAAAGCAGGCAGAGTTTATTTCATGCTATGATGAACTCTGGAGACAGCAAGTCTTGGGATGGTCTCATACCACATTTTCTTGAAAAATCTTGCAAAATGCCCCTATTATCACCAGGGCTTGAAGCTCTGAAACCCCTTTAGCTGAAATAACAACCATTAATAAAGGCTTTTTTAAAGCAAGACATAACAAGGATAATAATTTTATAGGTTCAAAAACAGCAAAAATTAGGTTTGAAGACACAGAGGCAGATGCCAACGAGGAAAAACTAACCTATTTTGCTTAAGTAGTCCTAAGGAGTTAGACTACTAACCGAGTCAAGGTCCAATGTTTGAAATCCCCATCTTTAAAGTGTTGTATGCCAGAGCTTCATCAATCCCCTCCTGGAGTAAGTCCAAGACCCGACTAACCAATGGGTAAACGGAATCATATAAATTCTGCAAGGCAAATGAAGTAAATGCTTCCTAGACTCTACAATAGGATTTAAAGACCTCTTTCATGCCTAAAAGAGCATCTTGATTACTGGCTGCGAGATTCCCTTTTCCTCTAGACTCCTCATCTCAATCTCCGGGCTGCCAATTTCAACCTGGCAACCTCAGGATGGTTTAGATGCCCATGGATTAAAAGATCCTTTTTCACTGGAAAGCGCCCCCCCCCCTGGTGCCTCGTCTCTGGCTTTAATTGACAGCACTGGGAGCCAATGGCTCCCCGTGCCCCAGCAAAGCCAGCGAGACCCAGAAGTGAAGGTAGAGAAGAACTGCAGATGTGCATGGTGCTGGATCGAATGAGGGCTTAGGTAAATAAAAAGGGGGGCTGGGGGGGGATGCTGACACCTAAACATTTTTTGCCTTAATGCAAGGAATGCATTAAAGTGGAGTTCCAGTCTTTTTTTTTTTTGTTTATTAAAAGTTAGCAGCTACAAAAAATGTAGCTGCAGACTTTTAATAAACAGCCACTCACCTGTCCCATGAGCCAGAGGTGTACTCACCCCAGTCATGTTCACTCCGTGTCCTCCCTAGGCGGCACCGGCAGCTCTACTATGGCACCCAGCTGTGACAGCTTGCGGCTTTAGAGCAAGGTGCGCACTGTGCATGCGCGAGTGGCACTGCGCTCTGTTACTGGGCCCGAAGTCTTCTAGGAACTGTCATGTGTCCCAGAAGACTTCAGAAAAGAGAACTTCAGTTTCCGATTGTCTAAGGCGACCAGAACATAGTTACATAGTTTGTGAGCTTGAAAATAGACACCAGTCCATCCAGTTCAACCTATGATGTGTGTGTGTTTGCTGTTAACCGTACATTGTATACCCCTGTATGTTGTGGTCTTTAAGGCGCCCATCTAATAGTTTTTTGAAACTATCGATGCTCCCTGCTGATACCACTGCTTGTGGAAGAGAATTCCACATCCTTACCGCTTTGACAGTGAAGAACCCCTTACGTATTTTAAGGTTAAACCGTTTTATAGTTATAAAACAGAAGTGGGAGTGGGTACCTGTCAAAATCGGTTACCCCCTTTACTTTAGTTATAAAGAACCTTGTGGGCTAAATCACTCAATGGCTTCTAATAAACTTTGGAAAATCCAATGTGGAGGTTTCCTGCTAGAATTGTTTGCTCTGTTCGTGCTCAACTTAGAATCTCACTTATCCTTCTACAGTGGTGCTATCTCAATAGTTCCTACACCCTAAATGGCATCATTCAAAATGCAGATTAAAATTTACAGGAAGGTGAGTGGGGTCCCTGTGTAATCAACACAACAGCTATCTACACCTTGGACCTCAAGCACAGAAATCCTACCACTGGAATCCATGGAAGACGCAGGGATGGAGAAACTGGCATTGTAACTTTCCAGCACCTACCAGAAATTAGGACAGCAGTTTTGGGTGGATAAACCTTTTAAATGCCAGGCTATATTTTGAGGGTTATTATTAACAGTACATTAGCATAATTGTTACAGAATCACATTAAGACATATTCAAAGTCTGCAAAAGACAGCAAATTAATAATGATAGAATAATAATTAGAAAGGGTTTTTGTAACAATTAAATTAAACTCTAAAAATCTCGGCTTGAAAGCATAAGTAATTAGGTGAAATGAATAAAAATACAATTCTAGAATGTTCTTTTCGAGAATGGCATTATTTACTGGTGCAGAAAGTTGGATAGTTATAATCAGAGTCTGAGAAAATGATGAAGGAAAAATGTACCATGAAAGCAATTGGTAAAATAAGTGACAGTGAAACTGATGCATCCTCTACATTCTAAAAACCTTGGAAAGTAATGATCATGGGAGTCCAGGTGAATAGCGACGCTAATGGAAAAATGAATTTGGTTAAACTGCAAGCAGGGCAGAATCATAAACTGAAACTAAGCAAAAGTTAAATGTTTTTTTAAGCAAGGCACAGCTTATGTATACAGTAGATAAAAGTGCAACCAACGACAAGTTAAAGCAAAACTCCAGTATTTTTATTTTCATGTCATCAGTCTGCTGCAGGCTGGATGAGGCATTTTCTCAGTCACCTCTTTCCAAGAGATCAGACTGCAATATTGTAACACTGGAGTTGATTTGCATGGGCTCCATTCACATTTTTTCATGCTTCTTGCTGTTTGCAGAAATGCAGGACATTTTTTTTAACATGGGTTCCTGTGGAAGACATTCACATCAATGTATTTTTGTGCCTCTGTGTTTTTGGAAAGGGTCAGGGACATTTTTAAACGTAAAACGGTGCTTTTTTTGTTTTTTCGGTTCAATAGACTTCAATGGAGAAGCTGCAGAAAAGCATGTAGTGCGTTTTGACCACGATTTTTCCACGATTTGCGTTTTTAAATCTGCTAAACAACAAATTTTCCAAAAAAAAGCATAAAAAACACAAAATGTAAATCACTGTTAAATCATTGCAAAATCGTGGTAAAAAATGTGTAAAGCACAGCAAAAAGCACAACAGAAATGTTCAAAAGCAACATGCATAGGTGTGATAGGAGCCTGAAACTGGAGAGTGCAAAGGCTGGTGCAGCTGTGCATGGTAGCCAATCAGCTTCTAACGTCAGCTTGTTCAATTAAGCTTTAACAATAAAAACCTGCAAGCTGATTGGTTTCTATGCAGAGCTGCACTAGATTTTGCACTCCCCAGTTTTAGTAATTCAACCCCACTGTAGCAAGTCACAAGGTGGAAGGCTGCAGCAGAAGCTGATATTTGCCATAAACTGCACAGGTATCAGAATTTACATGATTGTGTCATCTTTAAACCAGCATCTCGGTCCAAGAAGTAGACAGCGACCTTGGACCAGGAGTGTCCAACTTTTTGACCTTCCTGGGCCACACTGGAAGAAGAGGAATTGTCTTGGGCCACACATAAAATACACTAACAATAATAGCTGATCAGCAGAAAAAGTCAGGCAAATCACAAGTTACTCACTTGCCGAATGCCAGCAGTACATATACTGCGGCAGCTAGGCTCTGTCCCGCAAAACAACATAACTATACGTCGCTTCGCAGGACCGCGAGTGGGGGCACGCGCATGCTGTCAGAGGTGCGCAAGCGCGCCCATTCACCATGGGCGAAGCTAATCTGTAGGTCCGGTGGCCGCGATTGCCACTGGGAACCCGCGATCGCTCCCCATGGCGACACGCCACTATTCTGTCCACAATGAACACAGGGCTCCTGTATTCCTCCTATTTTGGAACACAAGTCCCTGTGTTTATTCCATAAGCCCATCCCCCACACCATTAGAAAGCACCCCCTAGGGACACATTTAACCTTTTGATCGCCCCTGGTGTTAACCCCTTCCCTGTCAGTGTCATTAGTAGAGTAACAGTGCATATTTGTAGCACTGATTATTGTAGTAATGTCACTGGTCCCCCCAAAAAGTGTCCAAATTGTCAGTTAGGAGTCGGATCTGCCTGCCGCAATGTCGCAGTCCTGCTAAAAATCATGGATCGCCGTCATAACTAGTAAAAAAATGTAAAATAAATTAAAATGACATAAATCTTTCCCTTAGTTTGCAGACGCGATAACGTTTGCGCAAACCATTCAATATATACTTATTGGGGTTTGTTTTACCCAAAATATGCGGCAGAATACAAATTGGCCTAAAATGATGAAAACATTTGATTTTTAAATTTTTGATATTGGGAATGTTATATAGCAGAAAGTGAAAAATATTGTTTTTTTCTTTCTTCAGAATTGTTGCATTTTTTTGTTTTAGCGCAAAAAATTAAAATTGCAGAGATGATCAATAACCACCAAAAGAAAGCTCTATTTGTGGGGAAAAAAGGACATCAATTGTCTTACAAGCACGCAATTTTCAGTTAAAGTAACACAGTACCATATCCCAAAAAATGGCCTAGTCATTAAGGGGATAAAACCTTCCAGTCCAGAAGTGGTTAAAGATCACTGATATAGATAATGCGCATATCTGAGTAATAAAACATAATTTTTAAAAAAATACTTTTTATTATGAAAGTTAAAGAGGGCAACATGAAACCAGTGCAACTTTTCACACAATTTTTGATGTACTAACGCATCAATATCTGGTTGGATGGACATAGAAGCAATTTTCAATGAATTCTCAAGGTGCTCATCCGATAATTTGGTTCTAATTTTTCCCTTCGTGTGGTTCATCCTTGAAAATAATTGCTCACAAATATAGGTGCTGCCAAAAACTGATGACATGAATAAGGCATGATTGTGAAGAGTGGGAGATTTTTGATTGGGAAGATAAAACTTTGAAAGTCCAGTAAAGAGACACTGTCAAATTGTCCGCCGCATGCGTGAACACATTTTTACAAAAAATTCCCCCCAAAAATCTAAATTTTTAAAGAAGTTTTCAATTTTGTGCTGGGCCGCATTTATAGTCATCTTGGGTTGCATGCAGCCCGTGAGCCGAAGGTTGGACAACCCTACCCTAGATGATGATTGAATAAAGATGGTTTTATTCTTCTGGAAAGAAAATATGAAGGCATTGCCAGGAGGAATACTGTGATTTCTGTTAGCGGTAATAATGACCTGTTTAAACTTTCAGTAAGGGAGCAGTAAAATAAAAAGCTGTTAAACTGTGGTTTTACTGCCCCCCCCCCCCCATTTTAACCACTTCAATACTGGGCACTTTCACCCCCTTCCTATACCAAGGCCAATTTTCAGCTTTCAGTGCTCTCACACTTTGAATGAGAATTTTTATCATTTTTTTTTACACACATAAAGCTTTCTTTTGGTGGTATATATAATCACCTCTTGGGTTTTTTTTTGTTTTTTTTTTGTGCTACAAATGAAAAAAGACCAAAAGTTTTGAAAAAAAAAATAGTTTTTCATTAGTTTCTATTATAACATTTTGCAAATAAATAATTTCTCCTCATGACCAACATTTATACTGTTACATTTCTTTGGAAAAAATAACCCAAATCAGTGCACATTATTTGGTCTGTGTGAAAGTTATAGAGTCCACGAGCTATAGTGCCAATCATCGAAAAATTATCACATCTGATGTACTGATGGCCTGTCTCATTTCTTGAGGCCCTAACATGTCAAAACAGTACAAATACCCCCAAATTACCCTTTTTTGGAAAGTGGACAGTCCAGGGTATAAAGTAAGAGGCATGACAAGTTTTTTGAAGTTGTAATTTTTTCCCCCACAATTCTTTGCAAAATTAAGAAATTCATTCATTTTTTTTTTTTTCACAAAAATATCATGGTACATAGTTACATAGTTAGTGAGGTTAACAAGTTATTTCTCACACACGGCATAGGCATACTTGCAACTACACCCCAAAACACATTCTGCTACTCGTCCTGAGTATGGCGATACAACATGTGTGAGACTTTTACACAGCCTGACCACATAGCGAAGCGCATCATGCAAGAAGCACCTTCAGCCATTATCCACTTTAAGACCGGGCATTCTTCTGACACTTTTTGTTTACAAGTAAAAATCTGTATTTTTGCTAGAAAATGACTTAGAACCCCAAACGTTATATATTTTGGTAGCAGAGGCCCTAGAGAACAAAATGGTGGGTTTTTGCAAAGTTTTATGTCACACGGTATTCGCGCAGCAGTTTTTCTAACGCAATTTTACACACTAACGCAGAAATTAATTTTAAAGAATCTCAATGCACACAGAGACAATATAATACCCACATTTTTGGTAAAATATAAAATATGGTGTTGCGCCAGGTAAATAGCTCCCAAACATATCATGCTTTAAAATTGCGCAAGCTTGTGAAATGGCACCAAACTTCGGTTTTTGAAAATCTCCATAGGCAACGCTTTATAAGCCTTTATTGGTTACCAGTTTAAAGTTACACAGGTACTAGAATTGTTGCTCTTGCTCTGACATTCGCGGTGATACCTCACATGTGTGGTGCTATCGTTGTTTACATATCCATACGGGACCACTTGTGCGTTCGCCTTTGCACAGGGGGATAGGGGGCTATAAAGGTTTTATTTATTTATTGGTGGGAAACTGGCGGACACTGACAGATGTTGATGTCATAATGGTAAACTATTGCAGATGTTTTGTGCACTGGTGCAAATGTGATGGAGGACTGACAGATATTTTGTGCACTGGTACAGATGGGATGGGACACTGACAGATGTTTTATGCACTGGTACAGATGGGATGGGACACTGACAGATGTTTTATGCACTGGTACATTTGTGATGGGACACTGACAGATGTTTTGTGTACTGGTACAGATGGGATGGGACACTGACAGATGTTTTATGCATTGGTACGGATGTGAGGGGACACTGACAGATGTTATGTGCACTAGTACAAATGTGATAGGACACTGACAGATGTTTTGTGTACTGGTGCAGATGTGATGGAGGACTGACAGATGTTTTATGCACTGGCACAGATTTGATGGGACATTGACAGATGTTATGTGCACTGGTACAGATGTGATGGGACATTGACAGATGTTTTGTGTACTGGTACAGATAGGACAGGAAACTGACAGATGTTTTGTGCACTAGTACAGATGTAATGGGACACTGACAAATGTTTTTTGCACTGGTACAGATAGGATGGGATACTGACAGATGTTTTGTGAACTGGTACAGATAGGATGGGATACTGACAGATGTTTTGTGCACTGGTACAGATAGGACAGGAAACTGACAGATGTGTGGGAACTGGTACAGATGTAATGGGACACTGACAGATGTTTTGTGCACTGGTACAGATGTGATGGGACACTGACAGATGTTTTGTGTACTGGTACAGATAGGACAGGAAACTGACAGATGTTTTGTGCACTAGTACAGATGTTATGGGACACTGACAAATGTTTTTTGCACTGGTAAAGATAGGATGGGATACTGACAGATGTTTTGTGAACTGGTACAGATGTAATGGGACACTGACAGATGTTTTGTGCACTGGTACACATGTTTATGGGGGCACTGTGACAGATGTGTATGGGGATAGGGATGACAGTGGTGCTTGGTGTACTGTGTGTGGGAGGATCTGTAACAGATCTGTGTGTAAAATAATCCTACACACAGAGCTGTCACAGACCTTGCATATTTCTCCGCTGCCAAAGAAGCCCTCCAGTGCTGCGGTACGTCCTGGGCGTTTCCATCATCACCTTTCTTCCTTCCATGTTCCCTGTTTTCAGCCAATTAAATGGCCAGACCATGATGATGTCGCTCCCACGCATGTGCACAGGAGTCACAACACCACGGCACAGATCAGGGGGCCATAAATGCACAATGAGCTGCGCATGCGTGGCTCAGTGTACATGACAGCTTACAGGTAGGAGGAAGCTTTTATGACAGAAGAGACCAACTGGGTCGCTTCTATCATTAATATCCTGTCTGTTAGCAATTTTTCAAAACATGGCTTTACCACCACTTTAAACTAACTTTATTGCTATTTTTGAGCTAAAAAGAACAGCTCTCTGCAAAGCAAACAATTAAAGCCTAAGTTTAGAAAATATTTTTTTAATATGAGCACAAAGGACAGTACTTATATTTAATGTGAAAGATCCCTTGTGCTGGCACTGGCTGTCATAGCTGAAATCCGAAGTACTCTGCACCCCCCCCCCCCCAACCCATAATCTTCCAGTGCTGTGGGGCTAATACACCTGCTGGACCTGTCAAAGCCATTTGTCAAGAGTGCTGATTATGCCTTCCCTTTTTCCCCTTTAATGACCACGTTTTTTTTGCGATTCGTCACTGCGTTATTTTACCGGACAATTGCACGGTCGTGCGACGCTGCACCCAAATTAAAAAATGTCCTTTTTTCCCCACAAATAGAGCTTTCTTTTGGTGGTATTTGATCACCTCTGCAATTTTTATTTTTTGCGCCATAAACAAAAAAAGAGCGAAAATTCAGAAAAAAAAAAAAAAATTTCACTTTCTGCTATATAACATTCCCCCCCAAAAAATTTAAAAATCTAATTTTTGTCATCATTTTAGGCCAATTTGTATTCTGCTACATGTTTTTATTTTAAAAAAATCCCAATAAGCGTATTTTGATTGGTTTGCACAAAAGTTATTGCGTCTACAAACTTTTTTTTTTTTACTAGTAATTCAGCCAGTTCAGCCTGCTGGAGGTCATTTTGTAGGGCTAAAAAATGTCAGTAGCTTCCATCTGTAAAACCATTCCTGTTTTTGAGGTCGTCTCAATTCTGCCCATCTAGTGTACCTGTTGTTAATTTCATTAATACCAAAGCAACTGAAACTGATTAACAACCC
Source organism: Pelophylax lessonae (assembly GCF_965119305.1). Classification (NCBI taxonomy): domain Eukaryota; kingdom Metazoa; phylum Chordata; class Amphibia; order Anura; family Ranidae; genus Pelophylax; species Pelophylax lessonae. The sequence goes on along the minus strand of NC_138771.1, from coordinate 247,967,111 downwards.
CCTCTGCAACTTAACTGACCAGATCAATATCCTAAAAGTTTAATTGACTTGATGCTATACTCTGATTAAAAAAAGTGTTCCTTTAATTTTTTTTAAGCTCAGTCAGTCAGTCAGTCAGTCAGTCAGTCAGTCAGTCAGTCAGTCAGTCAGTCTGTCTGTCTGTCTGTCTGTCTGTCTGTCTGTCTGTCTGTCTGTCTGTCTGTCTGTCTGTCTGTCTGTCTGTCTGTCTGTCTGTCTGTCTGTCTTATATTTTTTTTTACCTGTTTTAGTGCTTAGTGTTCACTTTAACCTTGACATGTATCTTACTGCTGTCAAAAAACCTTGCAGGTTAAAACAATCTAAAAACAGCTAAGCAATTATAAAAGATTGTATCATCCAATCTCTGTATTCTCCAAATAGAGGCCTCCATGCTTACTGTAAAGTAAAAGATTGTCTTTTAATTCCTGAATAAAAAACCTAAACACAAAGAGTAATTAACAAACTGAACACATGAGGACCAAAGGCAGTAAACTGCAAAAAGCTTTAAGCTGGGACTTATTTTGTTATCTTTGAAGAGCTTTATCAAAAGTAGTAATTAGTGAACTTTCCCATTCATGCCTCAAAAACAAAGCAATTCATTGGTACAATACTTTTATGTTTCCAGTTTGATTGCTATTTGTTTCAGATTCTTTGTCTTGAATGCAAGCACACTTTATGAATTGCTCAAGGACACACGGTAATGATTACTGTGTTCACAAGTGCAGTACATAATTAAAGTGTATGCATTCAATTTATTGGTGTGTGTGAACAGTAGCTCATAGTTTCCATCAACTTATTCCTTTGAAGTGTTGCAGTACTAATTATTTTCACATGGCTATAGACTTAGTCTTATGGCTCCCCCTGCTGGTGCATATTTCTATTTGCAAGCATATAAAACAACTTTTAACTAAAGATACATTCCTATTATCATTATTCAAAGATAGATTTCATTGATTTTTAACACAAACAATAGACAAAGAAGCGCATAGGCAGGAAGCGAGCTCCCGGTCATAATCTACATCAGAATATTGGGGACACATTACAAATATTTAAAGTAGTATATGGCATGGTGAGCTGGTGGCCATCCATAGGTGTGCGCAGCCTTAGGGAGTGCGCCCCAAAGCTCAAACACACATGCATGCACGTATGTATGTATGCATGTATATACAGTATATATATATATATATTTATATATACAGTATCTCACAAAAGTGAGTACACCCCTCACATTTTTGTAAATATTTTATTTTACCTTTTCATGTGACAACACTGAAGAAATGACACTTTGCTACAATGTAAAGTAGTGAGTGTACAGCTTGTATAACAGTGTAAATTTGCTGTCCCTTCAAAATAACTCAACACACAACCATTAATGTCCAAACCGCTGGCAACAAAAGTGAGTACACCCCTAAGCTAAAATGTCCAAATTGGGCCCAAAGTGTCAATATTTTATGTGGCCACCATTTTCTTCCAGCACTGCCTTAACCCTCTTGGGCATGGAGTTCACCAGAGCTTCACAGTTTGCCACTGGAGTCCTCATCCACTCATGGAGCTGGTGGATGTTAGAGACCTTTCTTTCCTCCAACTTCTGTTTGAGGATGCCCCACAGATGCTCAATAGGGTTTAGGTCCAGAGACATGCTTGGCCAGTCCATCACCATTTGGCCTCATGTACACTGCTACTTGTAAACGGACGTTTAGGAGCAGTTGGGCGTTTTTTTCAGAAGCCCCTGAACCTTCTCTATGTTATCTTTTCTGTCCATGTACACGGAGTCGTTTACAGTCATGTAGAGGCAGTTGAGTTCAGTGTCATTTTTTGGAAAGCATTTATTTGCGTTCGGGATGTTCAGAACGTGTGTTTACCGACATTTCAAACGCAAAACGTGACCGAACGCGCTCACCCGCATTTAGCGCTTGCGTTTTTACTGTTTAAAGGGGAATGATTTTTTGACCTCTAAAAACCAATCTGAGCGCAAACGCCCGCTAAATGTCGCTAAACGCGGCTGCAAACGCTATACAACGGACGTTTTAAACGTCCTTTACATAGCTGTAAAATTCCAGCGTTCAAAGGACATTTTAAAATGTCCCGTGTACATGTAGCCTTACCCTCAGCTTCTTTAGCAAGGCAGTTGTCATCTTGGAGTTGTGTTTGGGGTCGCTATCATGTTGGAAAACTGCCCTGCAGCCCAGTCTCCAAAGGGAGGGGATCATGCTTTGCTTCAGTATGTCACAGTACATGTTGGCATTCATGGTTCCCTCAATGAACTGTAGCTCCCCAGTGCCGGCAGCACTCATGCAGCCTTAGACCATGACACTCCACCACCATGCTTGTCTTTGTACTCCTCACCTGGTTGCCGCCACACACACTGAACACCATTTGAACGAAATAAGTTTATCTTGGTCTCATCAGACCACAGGACATGGTTCCAGTAATCCATGTCCTTAGTCTGCTTGTCTTCAGCAAACTGTTTGCGGGCTTTCCTGTGCATCATCTTTAGAAGGGGCTTCCTTCTGGGATGACAGCCATGCAGACCAATTTGATGCAGTGTGCAGCGTATGGTCTGAGCACTGACAGGCTGACCCCCCCCCCCCCCACCCCACCCCTTCAACCTCTGCAGTAATGCTGGCAGCACTCATACGTCTATTTCCCAAAGACAACCTCTGGATATGATGCTGAGCACGTGCACTCAACTTCTTTGGTCGACATGGCGAGGCCTGTTCTGAGTGGAACCTGTCCTATTTAATCACTATATGGTCTTGGCTACCGTGCTGCAGCTCAGTTTCAGGGTCTTGGCACTCTTCTTATAACCATCTTTATATAGAGCAACAATTGTTTTTTTTAGATCCTCAGAGAGTTTTTTTCCATGAGGTGCCATGTTGAACTTCCAGTGACCAGTATGAGAGTGAGAGCGATAACACCAAATTTACCACACCTGTTCCCCATTCACACCTGAGACCTTGTAACACTAACGAGTCACATGACATTGGGGAGAGAAAATGGCTAATTGGGCCCAATGTTGACATTTTCACTTAGGGGTGTACTCACTTTTGTTGCCAGTGGTTTAGACATTAATGACTGTGTGTTGAGGTATTTTGAGGGGACAGCAAATTTACTCTGTTATACAAGCTGTACACATATATATATATATATAGAGAGAGAGATAGATAGGTACACAGTAGATATATAGATACATACACACACACACACACACACACACTCTTATAAATAAATATAAAAAACATTTTAAAATGTATTAAAGCCTGGACTGTGTTAGTAGGGCAGTGGATAGTGTCGGTAGTATTTTTATTTTTGCATTATTTTTCACAATTTTTTAGGGTGCTCTGTTGGGGGCATTGGTGAAATATTAGCAGGGGGAATCTGCACCACACAGGGTGATCCAGGGGTGTCATGCGGGGGGTGTGGACCGCACCAGGGTGTCCATCGGGGGTTGAAACCACCCTGGAGGGCCCAAGCAAGGTAGCTGCCTCTTTGCCTCCCTATTCGATCCTTCACTATGCGAGCGGCATCGCATTGCCGCATAGTGAAGGACTCACTTGCTCCTCCTCGAGTCCTGACTTTGCCTGCCCTTTGTGTACTCGCATTCCGTGACATCACGCGGAGGTGGAGTTACAGCAACGCTAGGGTGAACCCCGGGTCAGCGCAGCACGGTCTCCTCCAGCTTCAAGAATTACAGAGCGGCCTCACACTCCTTCCACGAAGAATCCGCCCTGAACCCTGAGTGGCTGAGCCCAGAACACTGCTGATCCTTGAGCCTCTGCCTGCTGAGCCTGTTTGAGGAACTGTAAGTATTCCCAGTAATTCACAAAATGTTCATTTTGAATTATATTATTTCCATATGATATTGTAATTTTAATTTTCCTAGTTATTAATGTCACTATTGCCATTACATTTAGTGTATGATTTACGAGTTACATTAGTAAAAAAAAACAAAAAAAAAAAAACATTGTTAACCACTTCTGGACCGGATTTGCCCCCTTAATAACCAGGCCATTTTTTGCGATTCAGCACTGCGTTACTTTAACGGAAAAGTGCTCGGTCATGTGACGCTGTACCCAAATAAAATTGATGTCCATTTTTTCCCACAAATAGAGCTTTCTTTTGGTGGTATTTACGGTAATCACCTGTGCATTTTTTGTCTTTTGTGCTATAAACAAAAAAATTGTGAGAATTCTGGGAAAAAAAAACTATAATGTTTCACTTTCTGCTATATAACATTCCAAATAAAAAAATTTAAAAAAACTATTTTTTTTTCATTATTTTAGGCAATTTGTATTCTGCTACATGTTTTTGGTAAAAAAAATCTCATTAAGAGTATATTGATTGGTTTGCGCAAAAGTGATCGTGTCTGCCAACTAGGGGAAAGGTTTAGGTCATTTTTCTTTATTTATTTTTTTCACTAGTAATGGCGGCGATCAGCGATTTTTAGCAGGACCGCGACATTGCGGCAGACAGATCGGACACCTAACTGACACTTTTGGGGGGGGGGACCAGTGACATTACTACAGTATTCAGTGCTAAAAACAGGCAGATACTGTACTAACGACACTGGCAGGGAAGGGGTAAACACCAGGGGCAATAAAACGGTTAAACGTGTCCCTAGGGGGTTCTTTCTAACTGTGTGGGGGATGGGCTTGAGGAATGAACACAGAGACCTGTGTTCCTAAATAGGAGAACACAGGGGCCCTGTGTTCATTGCTGACAGAACAGCGGTCTTCCATGTTTACAATGGCAGAACGCCGTTCTGTCTCCACGGGGAGTGATTACGGGTGCCCAGCGGCAATCGCCGCCGCCGGACCCGCAGATCAGTTTCCCCTGTGGCGAATGGGTGCTCGCGGTCCCACGAACAGACGTACGGTTACGTCATTTCATGGGAAAGACCCAACCTGCCGCAGTATATGTACTGCTGGTGGTCACCAAGTGGTTAAGGGGGTTGGGGTGACACCATGAGTTACTGCATCTGGTAAAAAAAACAACCCGGGTGACGCACCTGCCCCTGCACAAGCCTATGTGGCCATCAGAAGAGTATACAGTGGGTACGGAAAGTATTCAGACCCCCTTAAATTTTTCACTCTTTGTTATATTGCAGCCATTTGCTAAAATCATTTAGGTTCATTCTTCTTCCTCATGAATGTACACATAGCACCCCATACTGACAGAAAAACACAGAATTGTTGACATTGTTGCAGATTTATTAAAAAAGAAAAACTGAAATATCACATGGTCCTAAGTATTCAGACCCTTTGCTGTGACACTCATATATTTAACTCAGGTGCTTTCCATTTCTTCTGATCATTCTGATCATCCTTGAGATGGTTCTACACCTTCATTTGAGTCCAGCTGTGTTTGATTATACTGATTGGACTTGATTAGGAAAGCCACACACCTGTCTATATAAGACCTTCCAGATCACAATGCATGTCAGAGCAAATGAGAATCATGAGGTCAAAGGAACTACCTGAAGAGCTCAGAGACAGAATTGTGGCAAAGCACAGATCTGGCCAAGGTTACAAAAAGATTTCTGCTGCACTTAAGGTTCCTAAGAGCACAGTGGCCTCCATAATCCTCAAATGGAAGACGTTTGGGATGACCAGAACCCTTCCTAGAGCTGGCCGTCCGGCCAAACTGAGCTATCGGGGGAGAAGAGCCTTGGTGAGAGAGGTCAAGAAGAACCCAAAGATCACTGTGGCTGAGCTCCAGAGATGCAGTCAGGAGATCGGAGAAAGTTGTAGAAAGTCAACCATCACTGCAGCCCTCCACCAGTCGGGGCTTTATGGCAGAGTGGCCCGACGGAAGCCTCTCCTCAGTGTAAGACACATGAAAGCCCGCATGGAGTTTGCTAAAAAACACCTGAAGGACTCCAAGATGGTGAGAAATAAGATTCTCTGGTCTGATGAGACCAAAATAGAACTTTTTGGCCTTAATTCTAAGCGGTATGTGTGGAGAAAACCAGGCACTGCTCATCACCTGTCCAATACAGTCCCAACAGTGAAGCATGGTGGTGGCAGCATCATGCTGTGGGGGTGTTTTTCAGCTGCAGGGACAGGACGACTGGTTGCAATCGAGGGAAAGATGAATGCGGCCAAGTACAGGGATATCCTGGACAAAAACCTTCTCCAGAGTGCTCTGGACCTCAGACTGGGCCGAAGGTTTACCTTCCAACAAGACAATGACCCTAAGCACACAGCTAAAATAACAAAGGAGTGGCTTCACAACAACTCCGTGACTGTTCTTGAATGGCCCAGCCAGAGCCCTGACTTAAACCCAATTGAGCATCTCTGGAGAGACCTAAAAATGGCTGTCCACCAACGTTTACCATCCAACCTGACAGAACTGGAGAGGATCTGCAAGGAGGAATGGCAGAGGATCCCCAAATCCAGGTGTGAAAGACTTGTTGCATCTTTCCCAAAAAGACTCCTGGCTGTATTAGATCAAAAGGGGGCTTCTACTAAATACTGAGCAAAGGGTCTGAATACTTAGGACCATGTGATATTTCAGTTTTTCTTTTTTAATAAATCTGCAACAATGTCAACAATTCTGTGTTTTTCTGTCAGTATGGGGTGCTATGTGTACATTCATGAGGAAGAAGAATGAACTTAAATGATTTTAGCAAATGGCTGCAATATAACAAAGAGTGAAAAATTTAAGGGGGTCTGAATACTTTCCGTACCCACTGTAGATCAGGCATTTGTGATCCCACAGGCAAATGGGAAGATGTTACTCCCCCATCATGAATTGGAAGACAATTGGGGACTCGACCCAACAGAAAAGGAGTGAGGGGTGGGTTGGAGAGGAGAAGGAAAGGTAGAGGGGACCAAGTGGGGTGATTTCCATACTGCATGGTAAGGCCTCTGATTGCCCTACTGCAGTTTGTGATTTAATATTATTAAAAAATTACCTCAATTACCTCGTCTGAAGCCACTGTAATTTTAAAACTGTTAAAAAATGTAGTGGCAATCTGGAGATATTCTGGACATAGTTGGTGTACAGAACGCCCCCAGAAATGTTATTTGCTATTAGTGTGATTGTCTCACTGATTTTCTCAGAGGGCTGCACTAAGATTCAATTTAGATTTTAGGCATCCCCTGTAACAGGAATGCCATTTATTGTGAGATACCAAGGGTTAATCATTTGTAAAGGAATGCAGACACTGCAGCTTTCATCAGAACACTGAGGCTAGGTTCACACTGGTGTTATGTGATGTAGTGTGAATTTGATGTGTTTGTTTGTCCTGTGAGAGGTGCAAGTTTACCTTGCAATTTGCGGTGGGCAGGTGGAAATTTGATGCAAATTTCAGGAGTTTTGGACACAGCTGCAATTGTTGTTCTGACCAATGGAATTCCTGCTGTCATATACAGTATAGTGTATATGTGGCCTTTGTCTGACAAGCCTGATCAGCTCTTCATTGTCCACTGTTCACTTCTTTTAGAGTGACCACATGGAGTTGGACAGGAAAGTGAGGAGGGGTGTAATGTGATAGGAAGTGTGAAGGAATGGCTGAGAGGGAGAAAAAGAAAATTAGAGATGTGAACAGAGGGCTGTGAGTTTAATGCGAGAACAGTTGAAGTCTAAGGCCCCTTTCACACACGGTAGTGGACTCCGTTTTTCTCAGCGGGGTATCGATCCGACAGGCAGATGGCAGCTCTGTCTCTGCCCTGTGTGCGGAGACAGATCTGTCAGGTCCCCATTTTTCTCTATGGGGGAATCGGATGAGAACGGACCGTCTGTCCGTTCTCATCCAATCTGATCCGCCAGACGGATGGAAAATAGGGTTTCCATCCATCCGGATTTGACGGACATGTCTCCGCTGACATCCGATGCCCCATAGAGATGCATGGGGCACCCGTTCAGATCCGCCTGAAAAATGGACAGGCTGATCTGAATGGTCCGCTTGTGTGAAAGGGGCCTTAGGAACAAAAATCAGCAACGCAACATAGAAATTTGCATTGCACTAAACCCACACAAGACCCTTTTTATTCTCGCAACAGATTTGCAAAACACATGGATGTGAACCAAGGTCATGGAATGCAAATGCTTTTCTTCCTAATCGCATCCAAACTGCACAAGATTCGCATCAGTGTGAATGGGGGCTAAGAAGTGCACCAGATGGTTCAAATAAATCCTTCCATTCAGGAATCAGTCTTGGAAAACAAATCTAGAGGCGTGGTTCACTAAACCTGGAGAATGCAAAATTTGGTGCAACCCTGCATATAAATCAATCAGCTTCCAGGATTTAGGCCCCTTTCACACATACGGTCCGTTCAGTTCATCAGTTCCGTCACATCAAAATGTATCAGCTTCCCCTCCGTTTTTCATCTAGTTTTTTTACATACACTATCAATGCAAAAATGGATGAAAAATGGACCGTTTGTCCGTTTACATCCGTTTTTTGTCCGATCCGTTTTTTGACGGATGAAAAATAGGGCATTCATCCGTTCAAATGATCATCCGTTGTCATCCATTTTTCCATAGAGATGCATTGATGTCCATTTTTCATCCATCAATGGATGGATGAAAAACAGGCAAACGGACCGTATGTGTGAAAGGGGCCTTATTGTGAAATCTGAGTGCTTCAGTTTTAGTAAATCTCCCTACCACCTTATTCATCAGAACAGAAAACGTTAAACAAAAGTGGAGTTACAAAATTAAATATAAAAATGAGAATTTGAGAACTCAATCCATACATTCTACATTGCTACAAAAAATCTCTGATAACAGTCCTGTAGGAAATCAGTTTATTCCTTTATTTTCATAATAATCCCTTTAATTCATTAACCTGTCTTTGATATGAGAAACAGTGGTCAGTCTCCAGTACCAAGGGATCAGTGCTCTTGCCCCCAGATATAATTTCTTAGGGAAGGTTCACACTTGTGTGGGGAGCTGCATTTTTTTGCAGAAGAACAGCGGTTTTCTATGTACTCGGTTCACACTTCAACATAGCTGTCAGCAGATGTGATGCAAAAAAAAAATGCAACATTTCAGCATTCATCTGTACTGCTCTAAAAGCAGTTGAACGCCACAAAAATGCACAGTAAACCAACACAGCAGGAAGTAAAGAACAAAAAAAATTACATTTGCTCTGTGCAGTGATGGCTTCCTGAAAGCTAACATGAAAAAAAAGCTCAGGTAATGGAACACAGTTTTTAAATTCTTGTCAGGAGTGCCTGGTATTAATTACTTAAGCAAATGTGGAACAAGAACTTTTAAGCATGAACATGGAGAAATGCCCATCTTTAGTAAGACCATCGCTCTAATTATTCCTTCTTTAGCATGCTTCATTATTGTTAGGAAATGGAAGTTGACCTAAATTCCTAGCGTAACCAAGGTTAAGCAGCACCTAGATGTAATCTTTGGGTATGAACAATTGATGGCCAACAAAGATGGCACCTCTGATAAATCCCATCATAGATGGGAACCTTAGCAACAGTAAAGGCTCACCTTTACGTGAGAATGTTTCATTGTTTGCATTAGTCCTTACTACTGTTATTATCTCTTAAGGATTAAAATTGTACCAAAGAGGTCCTGTGTGTAGGCACCCTTTGAAACGTCGCTCTTTAAATCTTAAAATCGCAGATACTAACATCACTCTTTCTCCAGCTAACTGCTTACTTTTTTCACCAATTATTAATTTATCAATACCTCACACTAGACTAATTCACACTATCTCAGTAGCGATACAATGGATGATTGCCATACATTGGAAATCAAACTCTTTCCCGGTTTCACAACTTAAAACAAGAATAAATTCAATCTACATTATGGAAAGAATTTTTCATACCATTTACAACTCTATGAAATTTCACACTAATAAATGGGACCCATGGATCACACACTATTTTTCTAACTACTGTACTGGTGATTAACTATTCAAAACCCTTTCATTTGATACCATGTTTCCGGCCTAACGCTTAGTGTTATGGAATTTATCTTTACTAACAATGCTGCTCTGTAGCTATTTCCAGGAACTATATTTTGGATATCGTTGGGGGGTTTTTTGGTGCCTCAGGCCAATACGATCCCGCTGCGTTTGCAACAGGATGAAGGGAGCCATGCGCAGTAACGGTCAGCCACATCCATGTAGGTAAAATTTCTCTCAAATAATGGAATTTAGAAAGTACACTTGACATGAATAAAGATCTAAACTTATATATATATTATCTTCATAGATAAAAGTACAGAGTGACTCAACGCTTTGAAAAAGGCTCAGAGACAGCCGAAACGCGTCAGCAATAGGATCCTCCTAGGGGACAAATGTCCCTTTCAACATCTGTTGAAATCCTATCAAAATGTCACCTTTTTCACCATTGTCACTGATTCATATCTGAATCAACCTCTTTATTACTTCCTTCACACCGGGGTCTCTACCCCCAAGCACTTTGTTCACCTATATGTTTCTTTTCTACAATATCTGGATTTATATCTGTTGTAAATAAATTTTTGTTTATTTTAAATCAAACATCATTTATATTATATATATTATATAATTGTTTCTATATCTATGCACTTGCCCTTAAAGTCCCAATTCTTTTTGGCCTGAGGCACCAAAAAACACCCCAACAATACATACAGGGACGGTGGCAGCACCTACTTACCTTATCATTCTTCTAGCAGCTAAAGGAAAATTACCCCCCTCGCCTATATTTTGTATATCCTTGTTTTTATTTTGATATCAAATTCCCATATTGAACTGAGATGACTTGAAAATACTTAAGATTGTTAAAATTCTGTTTACTCTACGTGATACCATTATTTGTCATGTTAATGTACCAATTCTCTTTGTACCACCATTTTCTGTTTCCTTTCAATAAAAGTTTGTATACAAAAAAAGAAACGTCAATCTTTGAACAACAGGAAAATGTTCTTCTTTTCTGTTATTTTATGTTTTTACACATTTTATTTTCTGGTTTATATAAAACACCATAAATAGCACTGCTTGGCACCATAGGGCTCTGGTTATTGTCAGCTGTGAATAATATAAGTTACAACTCTTTATTAATATTCCTTGCCTAGGTATTGCTGATGTGAATAAGGATGTTTGACATAAAGCTGCTCACTACTGTAGGTTATGCAATTGCCATAATGTGCCATTTATTTTCGGTTTTTGTATGCTTTACTAAAATTTCAATAAAAATCCATTTAAATAAATAAACGCAGATAAATTCACAAAAAAAAAACGCAAGTGATTGCAAATGACTTTTTACCTGCATTTTTTATGCACACGTGTGAATTCGCCCTTATATACACATATTCTTAGTGTATTTCTAAAAGGGAACCAAGGCTTCAACAGAGTATACCCTGAAGAGTGAAATGAAAAGCTTGCAGCTATGGCAAAAACAATTACAATTTGTATAGTTGCTGCGTTTCCAATGTCCCAACTTGAACATAAAACACAAATGGTTTATTATTCTACAGGATTTATATAGCGTCAACAGTTTACACAGCGCTTTACAACATAAGGACAGACAGTACAAATTACAATACGATACAGGAGGAATCAGAGGGCCCTGCTCATTAGAGCTTACAATCTAAGAGGGAGGGTATGCAAATTAGCAACTGATGTGTACATGGACAGACATTTTTCAGTTAGTTATTAAGCACGTGGGCAGTAAAATATTTTGCCATATGGAAGGTACAGATTTTTTTTTTTTTCAACAAGCTGCACTATTGGGCCTCATTCACACAGGCGAACCTATCCATACATCTAAGTGAAGGGCTGCACTCAAACAGGTGTATGGCCAGGTACGCCCATGTGAATGAGATCATGTTTTGCTCTGTTTTCTAAAATGCATACTGTTTTGTGGTTTAATTTCTTTTTCGTTCATCGACGGACACAGTGCTCCATAAATCATAACTAGTGGGTTATATTGTCTCCTCCAGTAAGACTAGGCAATCCTCAGCTGGTATATAACCCCCCCGTTCTGCTCTAGGTTATCAGTTTTAATCTGTCTAGTCAGGAGTAAGGACCTAGGCTCCTGGTTGGGATCTCTGGTCCTAGCAATTTTCTCCTTCCTTACATCTTTTTGGTTTTTCTCTCGGGAAATCTACAATCAACTGCCGGGCTGGATAATCTAAATACAGTGGTCCCCCCCAGCCCAGCTGGCGAGCACCTGCAGACCGCAGCTATGCAGTGTGAGTCGATTGGCGCTCACCCTCGATCCTTTTCTGTGGCTGGGATCCTTACCTTTCTACAACAGGGCATTGATCAGAAGTTGGCCTTCAGTTCCATCAAGAACCAGGTGTCTGCCCTGGCAATCTTCTTTCAGTGACCCCCTAGCCACACACTCTTTAGTTCATACCTTCATTGAGGGGGTTTGACATGTGGCTCCACCTATACGGTCTCCCTTGCCTACGTTATCCCAGAAGGTGACATTCTCGGTGGCTATTACTTCAGCCTGCAGGGTATCGGAATTGGCAGCATTATCCTGTCACAGTCCCTATTTGGTGGTCCATAGGGATAAAGTGGTTCTTCGTCCCTGTCCAAAGTTGTCTGACTTCCATTTGAATGAGGACATTGTGTTGCCTTGTGTCCCAAGCCGGCTCTTCCCAAGGAATTAGCTTTGCATACCTTGGATGTGGTTTGTGCAGTTTAGGTGTATCTGGCATCTACTGAGTCCTTTCGGAGGTCAGACTCACTTTTTGTGGTTACGGACGGACCAAGAAAAGGGCTGGCTGCTTCTTCGGCTACCATCTCCAGATGGATCAGACAGATGGTGACTCACGCCTATTCCATTAAAGGTCAGGTTCCATGTTTCCCTGTCACGGCGCATTCTACTCGGGCACTGAGACCTTCTCGGGCCTTCCTTCATCAGGCATCCATATCTCAAGTTTGCTAGGCGGCCACTTGGTCGTCGGTGCATACCTTCACAAAATTCTATAAGGTAGAGACTTGGCATCTGCGGATGCTTCTTTTGGCCGCAAAGTTTTGTAGGCTGCAGTTTAAGAGGGGCTGTTCCCTCTTGAGGGGTGTTTTTCTTTAAACTTTTATTTTTTCAGACAATGCTCCTGTGACCCGGTTAAGGCTCCTGTGTCCTGGTTAAGGGCTCTTATTTTCCCTACCCCTCGTTTTACTTTTGGCGCTGCTTTTGGATGTCCCACCAGTTATGATTTAGGGAGTGCTGTGTCCATCGATGAATGAAAGAGAAAATGGGATTTTTGTACTTACCATGAAATCCATTTTGACGGACACCGCACCCACCCCTCTGTGGAGTTCTGATATTTCTAATACTGCTTGCTACTAAGCTGATTACCTAGAGCAGAGGTGGGGGATGGGTTATATACCAGCTGAGGACGGCCCATGGGGGTAGCCAGGTGTTTTTTGTTCTGCCTAGTCCTACTCATGGAGGAGGCATTATAACCCATTAGTTATGATTTATGGAGCGCTGTATCTGTCGAACTCAGAGAAATGGATTTTACGCTAAGTACAAAAATCCCATTATTTTTATTTAGCATTGATGTAATACAAATGCAGGTAGCATGCATTTGAGAAAAACTGTGTACTTAGAAAAGGAGGTAGTGCATACAAAAAGGTAGGTGTAACTCCAAATAGAAGTTAGTAAAGAATGAAAAATCTGTTTAAAGCAAGGTAGTATAGGATTCAAGACATTACTAATCAGTCAGCTACAATGAAACATCCCAATTTCTGCTGGACTAAGACAGGTTGTGTCCCATCAAAAGAAAAGGAGGGGAGAGTAGAGGGAAAGAAGATTTACTAAAGCTTCAAGGCCCATAGGCATAACCCTCTATTCACATTTGCCCGAGCGATCTAATGTGCAGGTAGCAGTCCGTTTTGGACTTCAGGTAGGTGCAGCAGGGGGCGGTGTGATGATTGCTTTATTGCATCACACAGCTCCCTTTATTTTTTTTGTGTGTGAACATTATGTGACGATCACAAAGTGACACTTCATTCATGTCACTGCACATGGATGTGCAGTGTGGTGTGCTGCGCATGCTGTGTGGTGGCATTTAAGCCCATCCAGAGAGGTGTGATATTGTGCAAACATGTTGCATAATATTGCACAGCTCTGGAACACAGAGAAACACTGCGTTCTGTTGAAAATCCATGAGGAAAAATGCAGGTAAATGCACAGAGTGAATAGGCACTAAAACTGCATTAAAATCAGGAGGAATGAGGTGTGCAAAACAAGGATATAAGGTCTCCAAGTATTCGCCCATAAGAATAATGTTCCTAGCGTAATTTTTTTGGTGTATTGGAGTAACTCTAGATTTGGTTTTGGCAATGGAAAAAGCAGGTGTTTTTTTGGCTATAGCCTAAAAAAAACAAAAAAACAAAACAGTACTGAAAGTGGTTCTAAAGGCAGAAGGTTTTTTTACCTTCATGAGCCACCAGTTTTGTGTCTTTTGGACACAGAGCAGCGGCTCAGGGCAAGCTGCTTTCTCTGGGGGCACTGCTCGAGGGGAAGGAGCCAGGACCGCCATCGGAGGGCCCAAAAAGAAGAAGAGGATCGGAGCTGCTCTGTGCAAAACCTCTGTACAGAGCAGGTAAGTATAACATGTTTGGTATTTAAATGACAAAGCTTTAATACCACTTTAATTGTACTAATATATATATATTTTGTATATCTTACTAGCCAGAGAAAGAGCTTTAGAACCTTATCAAAGCGGAGGAAATTTTAATGTATTGCTGTTAAGACACGTGTAATATTTTGCCCAACACAACGTTAGTCTCATACGCCCCTTGGGCCTATTCATACTTTGCATTGCATTAACACTTGTGTTGCACATTAATGTGTGTTCTATTAGGGATTATGGATCCGTACACTAGTGCAGACATCTGTGTTTACCCACCTAGAAGGTGGTCTGTGTAGCCAGCCTATTAAAATCATAACAGAATGTTGCGCTAATTCATATCAAACACAATATTATGAACTGTAGAACAAAAAAATGACAGTATCTTGAATAATTGTACACCATACAGAGTCCCAAGAAATGTGTTAAAATATCCATAAAGCCCAATGTGAAAAAATAATTAAAAAAAAAAGTGTCCAAAAGGAAAAAACCATAACCACGGCCACACACAGGGAATCTTGAGATCAAAAGTGTCTGATGATAGTAGTAACATCTCCACCAGCTATCACAAGTATGAGATTACCAGATGGAAATTAACTTCTAATTAAAGAGTAGCCAGACAGGCATTGGTACTATAATTTCACATAGTACCTGTAGGACAGGGACACCTCATAATGACCTTGTGGGAGAGGATGGTGAGAAAATGGTGCAAGGCTTTAGAAGAGAAAACAAGCTGGAGCAGGAGCTAGTCTGAGATAAATGTCTGCCTATCCCGAAGGTAAAATATTGGTTTTGGTTGGAGTTGGCCCTTAATAACATTTAAAAGTACACCTGTACTTACAGGGACATGCAGGCTGTCATTGCTGACCTACTTCAGAAAGTTCTAGTTACCTGTCTGTCTCTGGCTTCAATACTTCTAGTCACTGACCCAGAATAAACATTGGGTTCAGTCAGTAACCCAAAATACATGGAAGCCATTGGATTCATAAGAAAGCCAAGCCTGCATCTCTAGGAGACAGAGTAAGCAATGAGTCTACATGGTGTCCTTTAACAAATATATACCCTGTTCTACAGCAAATCCTTGAGATTATATAATGAATGTAACTGCACTCTGGAGGTACTTTACATATAAGTCATTGCATTTTTTGCAAGACCCAACAATTATTTTTATCCATGTGAAACACAGACATGCAGATTGGTCATATTACATTATAAACATATTTTCATAAATTAAGTAAAGTGTAAACCAAGACCAAATATAGGGGCAAATCCACGAAGGGTGTTAAAGACACCCTTTAGAATTCTGTTGATTGCTGCATTAAGATGGTCACAGACAGTTACATAAATGTGACAAAATATTCATAAATTCCAATGTGACAAAAAAATTATAAAAAAAAGTATCCAAAAGGAAAAAAAACATAACCACAGTCACACACAGGATTGAGATCAAAAGTGTCCGATGAAAGTGTCCAGTAATAATTACCTGTTTCTGTAATGTTACCAAAACTGGCCCAAATGCTTGTTTGAATTAGGCACAGGTAGTTCTAAGGAAAGCTACTGTCAGAAAAGTACCGTTAAGGCCTCATTACATTTCCCTGATAAGATCTGTGTCACATATCATATAACTGAAAAAAAATTGCTATAGACATCATGTTTTAGGAGGGAGAATATATTACACCTTGAATATAAATATGTATAAACAAATTTTAAAACATTCAGTTAACCTCCAATCATTTTGTTTTTGGTCAAATATTGGAATAATAGCGCCCTTAATTCATGTGCCCAGCACTAAGGTCAGAGTGCTCACACTGGACCTTCCTTTATCGGTGGGCTCCTTCCTTTGTCGATGGGCTCCCTTCCTCCCTAGCCACTGAGCTCATCACACTGATAGGCGCATGGCCGAGGAGCTCTGTAGTAGGGTGGACGGAGCCTGATGGGGAATGAAGAGATTAGCTCACCATCAGGTCCGCCTGGCTATTGATTGACAACACACAGCAGTGGTCAGTTAAATAGCCACTATTATGTCTACTAGCAGCCTTCAAATCAACCTACTGCCATGCAAAGTCAATCAAAAGTAAGGCAGATCTGATGGGGAACTAGTCTCTCAGTTCTCAATAAGGTATACCCCACACGGAGGCACAAGTAATTTCCCAAATATGGGCATTGCCAGGTTTGGGTGATGATATCACCTGTATGCCCAGCCCATTTATTCACATATAGCTTTCGGCTAGGGGATTTGGCACTGTGCAGAGAGTGGTCACATACATGATAATTTCCCAGTACAGACATGCCCCCCTCTGAGCATTGGCATATCCCTGTGCACCAGCTCAGAGCTAGTCTTTATTACTGCCAGTTTCCTAATCTGCGAACTGCTGGTCTTTTTTTAAGGATCTGTTGATGCCGTAGTAACAGGTTCTTAACGTGGCAGTAGTAATAATTACCAGGCTTTGGCACCCGTGTCAGTAATGTTAAAACTGGCGCAAAAGCTTGTTTGAATTAGGCACAGATAGTTCTAAGGAAAGCTACTGTCAGAAAAGTACCGTTAAGGCCTCATTGAATTTCCCTGATAAGATCTGTGCCACAAATCATATAACTGAAAAAAAATTGCTATAGACAATGTTTTAGGGGGAAAATGTATTACATTTTGAATAGAAATATGTATAAACAATATTAAAACATTCAGTTATGCTCCAATCATTTTGTTTTTGGTCAAATATTGGAATAATATCGCCCTCGATTCATATACTCTCTGTATGACAAATTTGCACTAGCTGTATTATAAGGAATTCGACCAAATGGTGCCCGATCGTTGAAACACGTATCAAACACTTCATCCACAGCTTTTTCTGCAGTCTCTCGGCTGACTTTTCTCCCAGCTAGAATTGATTGAACAGCGTGTTCCCGAACACATGCCTATATTGAAAACAAATATTACCTGGATTTTAGTAAAATAAATTCTATTCCAATAATAAAAAAAACTTCCATAGATTCTGATGACAGTGTTGATTAGCTTTTTTAATTCTTAACTTGTTTATTTCTGAAATGCAGAGGGATATTATTACTCAGATTTGCTGCTCTCCTGCTAAATTTTTCATTGTGTATGCCCTGCCTTGTTTGAGATCATTGGCAAGTCTGGGTGATCCACGCAGTCTATGTCAAAGAGCAAAGTGAAGATCTGCTTTAAAGTGATCCTGTCATTGGAGAAGTATGGGAAACTGCCATTGCTGGCAACTTTCTAAAGTACTTGCTAACTTGCTGGCATTAATATTAATAAGTCACATGCAGTCTGTAAATAAGTGTCAGAAATGGGTTAGCATTTCTTATCTCTTTCCAGTGTCCAACAATAAACAATGAATGTCCAGTGCTGGGTATGATGACAATGGGAAATGCTTGTATGTCCTAGTGTATAGGTCCCAATTCCAGCGGCTAAGGGGGAAGACCACCTGGGGAAGTGGAAACAGTCAAAGCAATGTTCATAAAGAACCATTAGCGCTTGGAAGGACGCCTTTGTATGTTGATTGTAACCTTAAGAGATTCCTAGTCAAGGTCTAAAGTCAATCTAGACTTGAATTCTAATAGGTAATGTGTCCAGAAGGGGTCCAGTGATGAACCAGGAATTTAAGAACAATAGTTGGACCACACATGCATGCAATCCATCCATATGAGACATGAAAAATCGCCATTAGCGCTAAACGCGTCGTCATAGCAAACCCTCTTCACTGCCTCTGCTTGCGGTTCAAGCCTCCAGGCTGTTACTTACCATCGCCACCGTCTCTGACAACTTCTGGCTTTGAGTGATATCACCGGCACCCAAGGCTCCCACAGCAATGGTCCTTGGCTGTTTGATTCCACCATATGGGACTCCATACACACAGCGCTGAGCCTGACATCCCCAAGACTGATTGATTGATTCTACATCCGCTATGGTCTACTGCATGTCGTCAACTATCTTCAGCACATTCTAGATCTTGGAGGTTTGTTTTGGAAGTTTTCAACTATTTCTTTTGTCCATACAGTTACTGATGAATTGCTTACCTGTGTGGTCCAACTATTGTTCCTGATTGCGGTTTCATCACTGGACCCCTTCTGGACACATTATCTTTTACAATAAGCTATTTTTTGGTATTAAAATTCAAGTCTGGATTTGACTATATACTTTGCATAGAGATAAATAGGTTAGATTAGATTAAATAGATACTGAAGCAGAAGAATAAAAATGCTCTGTTTTAAGGCCTAATGCAGGTCATTAAGTTTCACAAGACACTGTCCTTTAACTTTTGTCAATTGTGGTCAGAATTGTTGAATACAACAGAAGTGGCACCAATAGATGTGATGGTAATGTCTTATTACTAGGATGTATCGGGGGGAATAGTACTCAGCAAGACAATACGATCTATCTAGCATGCTAAAATTCAAAATCTAATCCTTTTTGTCATATACAGTAGATATATTCTATTGTGATTTAGAGTATCCAAACAAGCTAAAGGGTTATGCTACAAATACTATACTGAGGATCATTTGTAGATGCAAACCCACTGGGACCTTTCCACCATTTCTATTTATTTTTACCCCCCCCCCTACTCTTTTCTTTATTTATCTGCATCACGTCCTTGATATTATGCCTCATTAACCGCCGCACGACTATATACTGCGGCGGTCAGCCCCTCACAGGCAGAGTGACGTAGCGGTACGTCACTAGCCTGGGATGGTCTGGGGAGCGAGCGTGTGCCACCGGCAGCGCGGTCACGGACCCCCCCCGCGTGTGACCGGCAGACCCGATGTCCGCCGGCCACTCTGCGATCGGCGGGGGAGAGGGAGAAAGTCAGGCAGCTTGTGTAAACAAGCTGCCTGTCATTCTCCTCAGTGTAAAGACACTGATCACACGGATCTAGTATGTAGATCCGTTGATCAGTGTCCTTACAGCTCAAGCCACAGCCAATCACAGTAGAAAGCACGCCCCTAGGGACACACACAGCCCCTCCCTCCCAAATAAAGTTAACCCCTTCACTACCAGTGTATTTTTACAGTAACAGTGCATATGTATAGCACTGATTACTGTAGAAATGTCACTGGTAACCCCAAAAGTGTCAAAAATGTCAGTCAAGGGTCCGATCTGTCCGCCCCAATGTCGCAGTACCGCAAAAAAAAAAAAAAAACGCAGATCGCCGCCATTACGCGTTAAAAAAAAAAAAAAAAGACAGAAATCTTTCCCTTTGTTAGTAAACGCGATAACTTTTGCGCAAACCAATAAAAATACGCTTTTTGCGATTTTTTTTTACCAAACATAGGTAGCATAAAACAAATTGGCCGAAAATGTTAAAAAATTTTGATTTTTACATTTTTTTTTTGGTGAATTTCATATAAAAAAAAATGTGAAAAATATTGTTATTTTTGCAAAATTGACGCTCTTTTTTTGTTTATAGCGCGTGATCAAAAAATCGCACAGGTGATCAAATACCACCAAAAGAAAGCTCTGTTTGTGGGAAAATAAGGACGCCAAATTCGTTTAAGTACAGCGTCGCACGACCGCGCAATTGTCCGTTAAATTCACGCAGTGCCGAATCGCAAAATACCCCCTGGTCGTTTAGCAGCCAAATCCTCCGGGGCTTAAGTGGTTAATAAATACTAATATCTGTACCATGTAATTTTTATGAATGAGGTTGACTTACTAAAAAGGAAATTAGAAGCTTCACTCATTAAATTGTGTAACTATTTACTTCAGTTTTTTAATCATGCGAACAGTAAGTTTCTAAGAGAAATTTGCCTTACACATGATTGGATAATCATAGTGAACACTCAAATAATTTACTAAGTGAAGATTCTCATCTCCTTTAATAAATCAGCCCAAATACCTATATACACGTGTTCAAAACAAGCTTTTCTATCTGGTCAGAAAGTAATCCAAAACCTAAAAAGTTTTATCGTATACCTGGTAAACATATTGAATTAATATTTCAAATGCCAGTAAGGAAAGTTACTAGGTGAAAAAATGTGGTGGTTCAGATAACTTCTACTTCCAAAACCTTAGACCAATCCTTTAGCTTTTTTGTTAACTTTCCAACATTTCTGCCCTAGTAACTAAAGCCTCGTACACACGATCAGATTATCGGATGAATTTTCTTTAGTTTTTTGTTGCATGCTAGTCTCATATGGAAAGTGAAGAGGTTACTTTTATATGAAAATTCTCACACGACAGAATCCAACTTCAGAAGTGGTGTCATGTATTGAATTGTTTTGTATGTATTCTTTCGTTTCCGAGCATGCCTAGTCCTGCTCTTATGATTTTTTTCGGATGAAAACTGTACTAATTAAAACAAAAAAAAAAAAAAACGGACGTTGTGTTCACATACGATAAAAATTTTATAGCCTGCACATCCAGTTTTTGTCGTACGAAAATTCGTATTCAGCAGTCGAAAGTACTATACTAATCCGAAAATCGGCAGATCATTCGTCGGATGAAATTTTCCTTCCGATTTTCATATCATGTGTACGGGCCTTTAGAGTCATGTACTGGTACCTTTTCATCTTGCAACAATTATACCTACCTGGTGATGCTCCTTTACCCCAAACTTTAACCTTAACATTTCATTAGTAAGGGAACAATCTCCACTGAGACTGGCAGCTCTAATCTGCAAAAAGAAAAAAAACATATCAAAATAAATCAAATTATGAATTGCAACTGTAGTCACAGTTCTTTGCATAATGTCAGGATATACTCAGATGCTTGACCTGAAGTTTGCTCAGCCTCTCAGTGTACCACTGAGAGCCGGAGCCAACTGCTCCCACCTCTTCCCCAGGCCCCCCCCCCCCCCAATCCAGGGCATATATTTAGCACTGATCACTGTAATATTGTCACTGGTCCCCAAAAAAAGTGTCAGGTAGGTGTCCGATTAGTCCGCCGCAATATCGCAGCCCTGCTATAAGTCGCTGATCGCCGCCATTACTAGTAAAAAAAAAAAAATTATATAATAATAAACATCGCACAGTTTCAAGACACTATAACTTTTGCACAAACCAATCAATATACGCATATTAGGATTTTTTTTTTTACCAAAAATATGTAGCAGAACACATATTGGCCTAAACTGATGAAGAAATTAGATTTTTGATATTTCACATTGCATGTGTTTTAGAGCAGAAAGTAAAAAATATTTTTTTTTTTTTTTTCACAATTGTTGGTCACTTTTTGGAAAAAGAAGAAAGAAGAAGTGATCAAATACAAGTTGTTAAAAACTTACCTCAGTACAAGCTAAGTGTTGAATATTACTTAAGAAATCCACATGTGCACGACAGTGATCATAAGCATGAATCAGCTCATGTGTCACCACATTGTTCATATGCGATTGACTGCTAATGGTATTTTGACATAATACAACCTGTAAGAGAGATAAAAAAAAAGGTTAGAAAAAAATGACATTACATATCTGTTTCCCTCATTGATAACTCATCTACTTCAAGTGCAACTAAAGGGCAATCCATTTTTGGGTAGAGTAAGAAAAGGTTATAAACCCGGTCAGTTTTTGCCCTCTGTGTCTCAATGGGGAGGATTTCCCTTCACTTCCTTTCCCATTGCCAAAACAGGAAGTGAAGGGAAATCCCTCCAAAGTGAGGAAATCCCTGCGTATCACCAGGGTCACCTTTGGAAGATTTCCCTTCTACTCCTGTTCTAATGTCAACCAAAAATGTGGGATTTTCTTTTAATTTTAATGATAACTGTAAATAGGACAAATAGAAAAGGTAAATCTTCCTAATGGGGTGGGGGGCACGGACAACAAGAAAACACGACTGGTGTTCTAGTCCCTCTCCACTCTATCCAATACAAAAAAAAATAATTAATAAAAAGTTTTGCCCTTAGTGACACTTTCTCTCAATGGCCTCAGAAAAACATCTCTACCAAGGCTCCAAGGAGTTATATTGGATAGAAAAATACTGAAATTTTTGCTGAAATTAGTAATAATTTGTTTTCCAGGAAGCAGAAAATATGATTTACAACTGTACAAAACAAAAAAATACAGAAAAGGTCAAGTATATTTAAAATATATATAAGAAAACCTGAGTTACGCTACACAGTATTTTCTATGATTATATACTTTAGGTCATGACGCTAGGTCGATACATGAAACTGAGATAAGCCACGATAGTGACTACTCTGGTTTATCTCCACTGAGCACCAGTTTATGAAGCAGCAATAAGAAGTAAAGATGTTGTTCTTCGTTTCCTATCACAGCAGAGTAAGACCTGGTTCACACTGGGGCGATCCGACTTGCGGGGGCGACCTGTGAAGTCGCGGTGCGCAGCTCGCACCGCGACCTTGGAGCGGCATGCACGGACTTCATATCATTGAAGTCAATGCAGGTCGCTCCCGGTCGCCCCAAAGAAGCTCTGGACCCTTTTTCTAAGTCGGAGCGACTTGTGTCGCTCCTATTAGAACGGGTCCTGTGCTAATCTATGGCAGGCGACCCACGGCGACTTGTCAGGCGACAGTGATTCCAAAATAAACAAACAGTTTAATAAAGGTGCTCTCACTGCTTTCCCACCCCAGAGGTGGTGATAGTAGGGAGAGAAGAGAAAAACAGCCACAATGTGATGAAGTAGAGGGATTACTGTGTGGTAGTAAAATGTAGAACAGGTTTTATATACATTACACTACTGTGCAAATGTTTTAGGCAGGTGTGAGGAAATGCTTTCAAAAATATTTAATTATTTGTATCAATTTCTAAGATGCAAGGCAAGTAAACAGAAGAAAAATCTAAATTAAATTAAATCAATAGCTCCCTTTGGCTTCAAAACAGCATCAATTCTTCTAGGTACACTTACGCGCAGTTTTTGAAGGAACTCAGCAGGTAGGTAGTTGCAAACATCTTAAAGAACTAACCACAGATCTTTTGCGCATGTATGCTGATAATTATCCTGAAGCCTCGTACACACGCATCGAAAATCGGCAGGGAATTTTCGTCCGACGTCCGATCGGCCGATTTTCGGCTTGTTAGTATGATGCTTCCGACAACCGACTCCGACTTTTCGGCCGAAAAAAATCTGGTGTGCAGGCTATAAAATTTTTGTCCGCCGTCAAAACACGGCCGATTTTCGTGCAGTCAGTACAGATTTCGACAGGGAAAAATCTAACGAGCAAGACTGGGCATGCTCAGAGAAGAACACAAAGAAAGCAAACCAACACATGACATCACTTCTGAAGTAGAAGTTTGTTGGGCAAGAAAATTCGTGTGCAGTCTAGGCACATTCCAACCAACAAAACACAACTCTGGACAAAAGACGGACGATCGGTCGGCAGATAATTGTTGCGTGTGTACGGGGCTTGAATGACATACCATCAGGGAGGGATCGGACTGGTCCCAAAGTTATTCTGGGGCAGAATGACCCCAAACATACAGCCAATGTCATTTAGAACTATCTTCAGCATAAAGAAGAACAATGAGTCCTGGAAGTGATGGTCTGCCAACAACAGAGCCCTGATCCCAACATCATGGAGCTTTTCTGGGATTAGATGAAGAGACAGAAGAATTTGAGGCAGCCGAATTTCCACAGAAGATCTGTGGTTAGTTCTTCAAGATGATTGGAACAACCTACCTGATGGTTCCTTATAAAAAAAATGGTGGTACAAGTGTGCCTAGAAGAACTAATGCTGTTTTGAAGGCAAAGGATGGTCACACCAAATATTGATTTGATTTGGATTTCTCTTCTGTTCATTTACTTTCTATTTTGTTAACAGATAAAAATAAACTACTGTATTTTCTGGCGTATAAGACTACTTTTGAACCTCAAAAAAATCCCCCAAAAATGGGGGGTCGTCTTATACGCAGAGTATAATATCTCCAAGGTAACCCAAGTATAAGTAAGTATTACAGGTAGATGTAATCTCTCAAGACGCTGGCTGTGTGGGAATCCTGTACCGGTATACCATATGTACCGTAGCTTCGGCTACATACAGTGTACAGCGCTGAGCCAATCAGGGAGAGCGATGTATTCTATTATTGAATGCAAAGCCTGCTCGGATTGGCGGAGTAACATCAGCCCCCTTCTCTGACTCTGCCAATCTGAGCAGGCTTTGCATTCAATAATAGAATCCATTGCTCACTGTGATTGGCTCAGCGCGGTATACTGTATGTAGCCGAAGCTACGGTACATACGGTATACAGGTATAGGATTCCCGCACAGCCAGCGTCTTGAGATTACATCTACTGGTAATACTAAGGGTACCTTGGAGATATTATAAGAGATTACATGTATTACAGTACTTGGGGTACCTTGGAGATCTATGAGAAATCTGATGTTTTTCAATGGTGTTGCCTTGCTTCGGAAGGGGGGTAGACTTATACGGCGAGTATAGCCCCAAACCCTATGTTTTAACTTGAAAATTAGGGGGTCGTCTTATACGCCGGAAAATACGGTATTAACACTTTTATTTCTGAAAGCATTCTTATTTTAAAATCTTTCACACCTGCCTAAAACTTTTGCACAGTACTGTAATATTATATACACACACACACACTAATATATATATATATATATATATATATATATATATATATATATATATATATATATATATATATATATATATATATATATATATTAGGGATGCACCGAAATTAAATTCTTGGCCGAAGCCGAATAATAATGAAATGCTTGGCCGAAGGCCGAATACCAAACGCGGTGTTTCGCATTTTTTCCATTTATTTTGCCAATTTTTAGGGGGCACGCTGATGGGCACATTTTATGTTAGGGGGCACGCTGATGGTCACATTTTATGTTAGGGGGCACTCTGATGGGCAAAACAAAACATTTAAATCAGCGTTGCTCTTAACATAAAATATGCCCATTAGCGTGCCCCTTAAAATAAAATATGCCCATCAGACTGCCCCTTAACATAAAATATGCTCATCAGAGTGCCCCTTAACATAAAATATGCTCATCAGCATGTCCCTTAGCATAAAATAAGGGGCACGCTGATGGCCACATTTTATGTCAAGGGAGCACTCTGTTGGGCACATTTTTTTTCTTTTTTTTTTTAAGGGGCACTTTATAGGGCACTCTAATGTAATGAGCATGGCAAGTGGCAACAACATATGGCAGTCTGCACACTAATGCTTGTGCAGCTACCGTATTCTCCCCCAAATGTGCTCAGCTCCACATCACATACCTGAACTGCAGCCAGAGCCAAAAGCCACGAACAGGGGGGCGGGGCGTGGACCTAGTGTGAAGGAGCCGCAGTCAGGAGCAGGGGGCAGGACGCGCGCGTGACGTCACACCCCCCACTCACGGCCGGACAGGACACCGGCGGCGTGTGAGAAGGGAGCCGAGAGCCGCAATGAGGAAGGTGAGCGGTCAGGGCGGAAGCTGACATTGTTCGGCTCAAAATTATTCGGCCTTTTGACTTATTCGGCCGAACGCCGAAAGTGCTATTTTCTCTATTTTCGGCCGAATAATGTTCGGCCGCCGAATATTCGGTGCATCCCTAATATATATATACACACATACATACATACATACATACACACACATACATGCACATGCAGTACAATGTGTAAATACAGGGCCATCCTCAAAAATCATCATGCTCCCTATGATGTCTATTTTTGAGGACCTTTAACCCCCTAAAAGAAACCCTAATACTTAGGAGATCATGTCCCTTATATTCCCTGGAGTATAGCGTGACTATATCCCCACACTAAACCCCCAGTATATTCCCATCCCAGATGCAGGATAAAATAGAAATAAAAAGAACTGTATGAGAGGAACCATTCTTAAGTAAGGCCAGGTTCACATACAGTATGTACTGACTACGTCTCCTGAAACTCCTCCTCTCAGCACCTCTGTAGCTCAGAAGGCAGGCTCTGTGAAAGGTGTGACATAGCAGTGCCTATTCACAGGGCATAGTGAAAATGTGTCAAAGAATTCCTAGTAGTAAATGTGTGGGGATCTTTAAAAAGTAGGTTTACAAACTTAAGTTTGTTCAGATTATTTGGCTCCTTTCACACGAGGGGTGCGCCCGATGGAGTCCGTTCTGCTCAGCGGGGGATCTATCCACTGATCCCCACTGAGCAGGCGGATGACAGCTCTGTCCTTGCTCTGTGTGCAGAGATGGAGCTGTCAGATTCCAGCTGCTCTCTATGGGGAGATCGGATGAGAACGGACCGCCTGTCCGTTCTCATCCGATCCTATCCGATCCAATCCTCCAGACGGATGAAAAATAGGGTTTCCATCCGTCCGGATTTCATGGACAGGATCGGATCGGATAGCAGCGGGTGTCAGCGGAGATGTCTCTGCTGACATCCACCGCTCCATAGGACTGCATGGAGCAGCCGATCAGCTTGAAACCCTGACAAGCGGATCAGATCGGAAAGCTAGTGTGAAAGGGGCCTTTGAAGAAAAAGAAATGAAATTCAATGTGAAACCTAATTTTACATTTTGACAATAGTTTCACTTTATTTTATTTTTTCCACTTTTATATTTTACTTTTCATTGAAGAGTATTTGAGTCCCCGATCTTGCAAGATACGGAGCACAAATACCCGGTCATCATTCTGACACAGGGATCAGGCCGGTTGGTGTAAGCTAAGCTGCACATTTGCAGCTTCATTTACATGTGGGGGATCACTGCGCGCAGGCAGGTAAGTGAATTTTATTGCAGAAGAGACATTAAGGGGTTGATATTACTATAATTGCAGAGAGAAAAATCTGGTGCAGCTGTGCATGGTAGCCAATCAGCGTCTAACTTCAGGAAGTTGACTGGTTTCTATGCAGAGCTGCACAACATTTTGCACTCTACTGTTTTATTAAATCAACCCCTATGCGCCTCTTCTGCAATGAAAAAAAAAAAAAAAGGAGAATTGTTTTCTGTATTCTGAAAAAAACCTGGGTTGTTCATGTCCCTAATTCAGGTAGGGATTTTGCAGCTGTGGCTCATAATTTGTATGACAATACATTTTATGGCTGTTTTTTTTTTTTTTTGGACATGTGACCAGCAGCAGATGACTAGAAGCTCCTCTTGCTTGTTTCCCTGTGTTCCGTGAGAATTACCTACCCGTGAGAAAAACCTACCCCTCGTCACTTCCGGTTCACGCCACTGTATGTAATGCGGCGTTTACATTAAAATAACTGTGCTGCAATACGAGTGATCTCCGCTCCTGTCCCGGTCACTTCCCTGCTCTCGGCTAGTAAATATAAAAGCGGCGGCGGCTGTATGAAAACATAAATCACGGAGCCGCCAGCCGCTTTTATATTTACTTGCCGAGAGCAGGGAAGTGACCGGGACAGGAGCGGAGATGACTCGTAATGCAGCCCAGCTGTTTTATGTAACCGCGGCGTGGGTAGATTTTATTCACGGTACACCAACATATTTCCATACTAGTGCGCATGCGCACTAGTCAGTTCCTCTGTTGTCCCATTAGGTATCCGGGGCTGTGAGCATGCGCACTGCTGCGCTGCTCAGCTGTTCCTGGCCGTAAGTGACGAGGGTAGGTAATTCTCACGAGGTAGGTAATTCTCATGTTACACCCTGCAGACAGGCTGGGAAAGAGCTGGTTCATGTGACAGCTGTATATTTTTATTAAGAAAAGGGGATTTCGTTTTTTTTTTTGTTTTAATAAATACAGTGCCATCATCCACATACAGAAATAGAAGGGACAATGGAAATTAAACAGTGTGTGTTTAGTATCACTTTAAGGGCACCTTCAAACATGTTGCATAACATTGCACAGCTCTGTAATGCAGTGAAGCACTGCATTTTGGTGTGAAAATGACACACAGAAAACAATAGCTTTCTAATTTCGGTGTCCCATTAACACCAAAACGCAGTGCTTCACTAAATTGTAGCTGTGCAATATTATGCAACTTATTTGCGTAATATTGCATACATAGAAAACTATTGTTTTCTGTGTGTCATTGAGGTTACCTGCATTCCTCCATGAGGAAAAACATTGTCCTCTATGGGGAGGCGGATGTTGGCAGATGTGTCCGCTGACACCTGCCTGCCATCCGATACGACAAGATCCGATGAAAACAGACAGATGGGGATACATTCGCCATCCGCCCAGGATGCATAGAGTGCATTAAGATACAAAACCTTCTGCCTTTACAAGCTACTGTTTGATTTAATGTCAGTGCTGATAACACAAATTACCTCAGAGGTAGCGGAATCAAAGCCCCCTGCTACATTTTTATCACAGTCTTCACAGGCAAAGTGTCTATCCATGTAGGCTGTACTGAAAAAAATACACACAGGTTAATCATAACTACCACAGTCAACATCTGAATAGCCTGCAAAATGGACAATGTGGGGGAAACTGCCAACTACACATTTGCAGGATTTTTGAAAAAAGTGACAAAATCAGTGACAAGGAGTGTGTTATATAGCAAACTATATGATCAAATGGTGACATTTAGGTGGAAGAGCTTAAAGTGGAACTATACTCACCTTCTGAACAGCGGTGCAGCAGGCCAGAGCTCCCCACCAGCCGCTTACATCTTCGGGCAGCTGGCTTCTGGGTATTGATCGCCGGCTGCTTTCATTGGCCAAGCCAAGAGGACGTCACTCATGTGCATGCTCAGGAGTTCCGTCAGCTCGGCATTGACAAATTTTTACAATGAACTGCGTGACGATAATATTTGCCATAAAGTTCAACTTTATGGAAAAGTGGAGAAAAGAGAACACCTGCTGACAAAGTAAAAAGGCAGAGAGGCTGTTTCTATGTTTTTTCGATATATGGCTACAGTGGAACTACATTACAGACACGTGTTCCACCTGTAGTTAAAGTGATTGAATAGCAAACACTATTTTGCTGTGGAAAGAGCTGCATTTTTGGGTTGCTGATCTATAGCAGTGCAGTCTGGAAAAGTAAAGCTGGCCATACTCCGCTTGCTAGTTGCCCAGTTTCTGCTGAATTGCCCGAAATGCGAGCCAAGGGTGGGTCTGATGGTACGGCCTAGCCCCACAAACTTCAACTAATAAGAAAAAAAAAAAAAGTTAAAGGAGCTAGGATGAAAATTGACAGCCAAACAGCAACTGCATCATATGAAATGCAGTCGCTGTTTGAGTATACAAGCACTGAGGGGCATCGCAGCTTCTTAAATTCAATAGCTGGCAGCAGACATTCCTCCACCCATGCTTTGCTAGTGGATTACTCTCATTCAGAATGTGAGAATTTGATGCATGTATGACTAGTGCCCAAGACCCATCACTAAGGCACATGTCAGCATCACCAAATCACATTATTATTTTAGGTAAAAAAAAAAAAAAAAAAAACACCCTTTGCTAGGAATAATAAACTGCTCTCTTGATTGACCCACAGCCTAAATAAACTACCGTATATACTTGAATATAAGCCGACCCGAATATAAGCCGAGGCACCTAATTTTACCACAAAAAACTTAATGACTTAAGTATAAACCTAGGGTGGGAAATGCAGCAGCTACTGGACCACCACGAGACCCAAAACAGGGGCTGCAGGCTTGGTGCAGGGGCTGCGGACATGGTACAGGAGATGCAGGGCTGCGGGCATGGTACAGGAGATGCAGGGCTGTGGGCATGGTACAGGAGATGGTTCAGGCATGGCACAGGAGATGGTACAGGCATGGCACAGGAGATGGTACAGGCGATGCAGGGACTGCGGAGGAGTCTCAATTACCTTTCGGTGAGGCGCCTTACATTTAAAAATGGCTCTGCCCGGCGCCTTAAAATTTAAAAATGGCTCCACCCGGCTCCAACACATTACCGCGCATGCGCTGTCTGCTCGGGAATAGTCGAACGTGTACGGGCTTTCCCGAGCGGCGGCGGCACATGCGCACTGACTAGAGAACAGGTAAGTGAGACCGTGACTAGAGTTTAAGCGGAAGGAGGCTTTTTCAGCATGAAAAAACATGCTGAAAAAGTCGGCTTATACTCGAGTATATACGGTATATGTTTATTGCTTACTAGTCAACATTTTGGGCACTTCATGTCATTAGAGACTACAAACAGTCTACTGTTTTCAAATTGGTAAAAAAAAAAAAAATTGTATAATTATATATATATATATATATATATATATATATATATATATATATATATATATATATATATATATACACACACACGCACACGCACACACACACATTATATACATACACCAGCTTACTTATTTTTTAAATCAGAAAAAAAAAAACTTACCAACCAGATTGTTTCATGGCATCCAAAAGTATTTTGACCTGTGGATCTAAAAAAAAAAAAAAAAAAAAAAATTAATCATGGGTATGCGTATATTATATAATAAACAAGCAAAAAATTGGGGGAGCAAACCCTGAACATGTATATCTAAAGCCGGTGCAGCTATGAACCAAGTGACATGTATATTAAAAAAGAATAGCGCACACATGCAAAAGAAATGACTATCAAATATGGAGACAATCCATAAATAAAAATGGGGATTTGGTCCCACCATATGGCCATATCGTGCTCAAGCCCACCACTACGTCAAAGTACCCCATTATCAGTGGGTCCTACACTATCCATAAAAAAAGGGGTGAATCGTATATTACAGCCTGGTCAAATCTTTGCTGTCTTGCACACTTTGCTGGATGCTCAGGTTCTTCCCGCTAGCCACAATGTTACTATTGCCACAGTCACACTCAAAGGAAAGTCGGAGTTCCCCTTTGATCAGGAGTAGGCATAATAGGATTATAAAATCAGTACTTAAGTGGGGTACACACTAGTAGAAAATCTGCCGAAAATTCTCGTTCGAGGTAAAATCGTACGATTTTCGGCTAGTGTGTACACAACTTTCAGTAGCCCGACGCCAACATTTTCAACTAAAAAAAATAAAAACGGAGGGACAAACACCAAAATTTTTATCGTCCGTCCCCAGACGACCAATTTTCGTTTAATGTGTATGCAGTACATCCGCTTGGATAGGAAAGACCGCGCATGATCTGAAGTTGCTGACGACCCGGAAGTCTAGGTACAAACATCCCAAAAAGAAAAAAAAAAAAAATCGGACGAGAAATTCCGTGAACATTATGCACTGTCAACTAAAAACGGTTATGACCGCTGAGCAAGAGAGAGAAAAATGGAGGATATTTTGTCCGATTTTCGTCAAGTGTGTCCGGGCCTTTAGACACAGAGACTGTAAAAGCAAATTAAAGCGGAGTTCCACCCTGGTTATACATTTTTTAATAAAAATACCCCCGGGACAGTCAGGGCTAATACATTCCACAATGGCTAGCCTCTGATCTGTCCCGAGTTGCACTTACCTTTTAGGAGAAATACTTACCTTGAAAATGTATTGTCCAGCGCTGCCATCTCAGGTGTGGGCAGCTGAAGCCAGCGCGATCCTCTTCTGCGTCCTCTTCCTTCTTCTTCGGTCCCACGATGCACTGCACCGGCCCCGCCATCACTTCCGGTGCGCGCGCGTCATCCCTCCACAGCTTCTGGGCATGCCCAGAAGCTGTTTAGAAGGGAATGACGGCGCCTGCACCGGAACTGACGTAGGGGCCGGTGCAGGCGCATTGATTCCTGGGAGCGATGACGTTCAGCTCCCAGGAATCATTGCAAAGCCAGGAAGTGACGACGGCCGTGGCCGCCGAGGGGAGGAAGAAGGAAGTGAGGCAAGTATATTTTCTTCTATACGAGGTAAGTAAAAAAAAAAAAATGTGATTATCCATTTGTTTTTCAGGTGACCCTGAGCGAGAAGATGGAGGAAAGTAGAAATTTAGGGTGGAACTCCACTTTAAAGTGTTTGTAAACTCTTAGGTATACCCAGTGAAGTGACTATCCTTATGTGGTACACAGAGATAAAACAAATCCTCCTACATAGGTTTTATCTGTTTATCTGCAGCCATTTCTCTTGAACATCAATTTAAAATGTACCATTGAAGCCTCGTACACACAATAATGAGAATATCAGACCTTTGATCTTCTTATTTTTTTTTGCATGCTAGTCTAATATCAAAAACAGAGGTTGCTAAAGTTATGAAAAATACTCGTACGGCAGAATTCAACTCCAGAAGTGATGTAGTTTGTTGTATTGTATTGTAATGTATTCTTTCGTTTCTGAGCATGCATGGTCTTTCTCTTTTTTAATTTTTTTTTTTCGAAATCTGTACTGATTACATTAAAATTGTACAGGAAAGACTTTCACGTTCGGCCCTTTGGATAATTTCAGATGGACTGTCATGATCGGCTCCCGAAAGCTGGGTACTAATGATCAGATTAACGTATGCTCCAAAAACTGTATTTTTCGCATGGTTTTCTTGTCATGTGTGCTAGGCTTTGGACGGGATTTCTGATTAGAAGACAGGGGGTGGGGAATCGGACGTCACACACTGCAGAACAGAGAAAGGAGAGCTGAGCGTAATCATCTGAGACCTGAGTGGAGGGAATGGACCCCCTCCTCTTCTATGCAGCACAGCTGAGGCTGTCAATCACAGGCTGTGTGCTGGCGCTCCTTTTCCATGGGGATTCTGTACTGTTGGCATTACCGGTAAGAAGTGGCTCGTGCAGATAGAGGGAAGAGGCAGCAGACAAAAAAAAAAAAAAAAAATCACACTTAGTGCTCTGGATTAAGACATGGGCACACTATAGAGCAGGGGTAGGCAACCTTAAAGTGATGGAGATCTAACTGCACAACATGGGAGAAGATCACTGGGCACAGTGTTGCCTTCTCACACTGGATTTAACCACTTAAGTCCCGGAGGATTTGTCTGCTCAAAGACCAGGGCCTATTTTGTGATTCGGCACTGCGTGAATTTAAAAGACAATTGCGCGGTCGTGCGACACTGTACCAAAATTAAATTGATGTCCTTTTTTCCCAAAAATAGAGCTTTCTCTTTGATCACCTGTGCGATTTTTATTTTTTGCACTATAAACAAAAAAAATAGCGACAATTTTGAAAAAATTATTTTTGTATGAAATTCCCCCCCAAAAAAAATGTAAAAATCAAAATTTTACATTTTAGGTCAATTTGTTTTCTGCTACATATTTTTGGTAAAAAAAAAAAAAAAAAAAATAGCAATAAGCGTATTTTGATTGGTTTGCGCAAAAGTTATTGCATTTACTAACTACAGGAAAGATTTAGTTAATTTTTATTGTTTTTTTTTTTTTTTTAAACGAGTAATGGCGGTGATCTGCGATTTTTTTTGCGGGACTGCGACATTGCGGCAGACAGATCGGACCCTTGACTGACATTTTTGGGAGTACCAGTGACATTACTACAGTAATCAGTGCTATACATATGCACTGTTACTGTAAAAATTACACTGGCAGGGAAGGGGTTAACTTTATTAGACATCCAGGGGTTAAGTGTGTCCCTAGGGGCGTGCTTTTAACTGTAAAGGGGCGTAGCTTTTGATGTAACCACAGAGACATATGATCCTGCTATAGGATTCTATGATCTCTGCAGTTACACCAGGGAGAATGACAGGCGGCTTTGTTTACATCAGCCGTCTGCCTTTCTCCCTCTCCAGCGGGAGATCACGAGTGACCGGCGGACATCGGAGCCGCCGCTCACTCGCGCTGGGATGGCAGAGAACGAGCAGGGGTGCGCACTCGCCCCCTATTGGCTCGCGGGCGAGTGACGTACCTATACGTCACTTTGCCCAGGGGGGGCTGACTGCCGCAGTATATGTACTTGCGGCGGTCGGCAAGTGGTTAAACCTCTAATTGTCATACTACCGTGTAGCAATCGCATGCATTTCACAGCAATCATAGGTTTAAATCAGGTGGTGAGGATGCAACAAATTGCCTCCTCACCAACTGTCAAACACACTTGGATCGCTTTTCAGAGGAGCCATTGTGAATGAGCCCTTAGTTGCATTCTGCAGCGGCACCCTTGGGGCTCATTCACACGTAAAGTTGGGGGTTGGGGGGTGAAACCCTGCAGTTGAGTTTAGCAACCCCAATCACTACCCTCTTTAGCTGCTGAGGCTGCAGACAAAGGTGTACACATGCCACAGCAGGAATTAAACCCCCTGTGAGAACACCAAGTGGTGGAAATGTCTAATTATTCCTGCTGTAGAGTCACTGGGATGACATGGTCGGAGATTTTGGCAGAACACATGATAAATTAGGAGCTGTGTCTGTACAGTGCAGGGGTCTTCAAGCGATGGCTCTACAGTTGTTCAGGAACTACAATTCCCATCATGCCTAGTCATGTCTGTGAATGTTGGAATTTTACAATGTCTCATGGGATGTGTAGTTCCACAACAGCTGGAGGGCCGTAGTTTGAGGATCCCTGGTACAGAGACTCCCTCTCCATTCATTTCCATGGGCTGCCTGCACACAGCTCCTGGGTCCCCACACCCTGTGAATGGGGCCAGATACAATCCTGCATGTGAATATAAACATACAACACAATACCAGGACATGGCACACCTACTTTGCTGCATAGCCACCTTCAGCCTGTTCTTACAGGTATACTTTAACAAGTACAGCTTGGACATCATGGACTCCTTTTTCGGATTCCTCTTGTCCCTCTGTGGGAACAGATTGTAGCCATGCTCTTCATCAGTCGGCTTCTCTTCTGCCATGATTACCAGTGTCACCCTGTGCAACACACTGCCATGTGTGCACGTCACTACACACAGACCTGACCTTCAGACACACAGAGATGACATCATCCGCCAGGAGCTCCGCCGCCGCCATTTTTATGTAGGGCACTGAATTCTATACATGAATGCAGCAGAGCTGAAAGGGAGGGGCTGCTAATCATGTGATGGGAATAGGTGGAGTTACTGTAAAGACATGACGATTGGACACAAGCGTGCTCGCTCTCGCGCGCCCTCTTCACTGGTACTGCAGTGCAGTCCTCAACTAGAAGCCTGTAGGCTGGGGGGAAGAGAAGCTATGTGCTGGGACTTGTAGTCCTACAGAGACAGGAAAGTATAGTGTGCTGGGACTTGTAGTCCCACAAAGACAGGAAAGTATAGTGTGCTGGGACTTGGTAGTCCTACAGAGACAGGAAAGTATAGTGTGCTGGGACTTGTAGTCCTACAGAGACAGGGAAGTATAGTGTGCTGGGACTTGTAGTCCTACAGAGACAGGGAAGTATAGTGTGCTGGGACTTGTAGTCCTACAGAGACAGGGAAGTATAGTGTGCTGGGACTTGTAGTCCTACAGAGACAGGGAAGTATAGTGTGCTGGGACTTGTAGTCCTACAGAGACAGGGAAGTATAGTGTGCTGGGACTTGTAGTCCCACAGAGACAGGGAAGTATAGAGTGCTGGGACTTGTAGTCCCACAGAGACAGGAAAGTATAGAGTGCTGGAACTTGTAGTCTTACAGAGACAGGGAAGTATAGTGTGCTGGGACTTGTAGTCCCACAGAGACAGGGAAGTATAGTGTGCTGGGACTTGTAGTCTTACAGAGACAGGGAAGTATAGTGTGCTGGGACTTGTAGTCCCACAGAGACAGGAAAGTATAGGGTGCTGGAACTTGTAGCCTTACAGAGACAGGGAAGTATAGTGTGCTGGGACTTGTAGTCCCACAGAGACAGGGAAGTATAGTGTGCTGGGACTTGTAGTCTTACAGAGACAGGGAAGTATAGTGTGCTGGGACTTGTAGTCCTACAGAGACAGGGAAGTATAGAGTGCTGGAACTTGTAGTCCCACAGAGACAGGGAAGTATAGTGTGCTGGGACTTGTAGTCTTACAGAGACAGGGAAGTATAGTGTGCTGGGACTTGTAGTCCTACAGAGACAGGGAAGTATAGAGTGCTGGAACTTGTAGTCCCACAGAGACAGGGAAGTATAGTGTGCTGGGACTTGTAGTCTTACAGAGACAGAGAAGTATAGTTTGCTGGGACTTGTAGTCCCACAGAGACAGGGAAGTATAGTGTGCTGGGACTTGTAGTCCTACAGAGACAGGAAAGTATAGTGTGCTGGGACTTGTAGTCCTACAGAGACAGGAAAGTATAGTGTGCTGGGACTTGTAGTCCAACAGAGACAGGGAAGTATTGGGTGCTGGGACTTGTAGTCCTACAGAGACAGGGAAGTATAGAGTGCTGGAACTTGTAGTCCTACAGGGACAGGAAAGTATAGTGTGCTGGGACTTGTAGTCCTACAGAGACAGGAAAGTATAGTGTGCTGGGACTTGTAGTCCTACAGAGACAGGGAAGTATAGAGTGCTGGGACGTGTAGTCCTACAGAGACAGGGAAGTATAGAGTGCTGGGACTTGTAGTCCTACAGAGACAGGGAAGTATAGGGTGCTGGGACTTGTAGTCCTACAGAGACAGGGAAGTATAGGGTGCTGGGACTTGTAGTCCACAGAGACAGGGAAGTATAGGGTGCTGGGACTTTTAGTCCCACAGGGACAGGAAATAAGCAGCTTTAGTGTGCTGGATTTTGTAGTCCTACAGAGCAAGGAAAGTATAGTGTGCTGGGTTTTGTAGTCCTGCAGAGACAGAGAAGTATAGTGTACTCCAATGTGCATGTTCCCCTGCACATAGGGTTACCGTTATGTATGTGCCCTAAGCTCTTATAAAGCTGATTCAAACGGGCCGTACACACAAGCAGAGAATCGGATGAAATTACCGCTTTCTAAGTGATTGTATGATAATCTGTTCATTAGCACACAGGTTTCGAGAGCCGATCACAACCGTTCGTCCGATTGGACAAGCACGAAAAGGTTTCTCATACGATACAAGATTGTACGATTTTCATTTAATCAGTACAGTTGTCATTCGAAAATACATATACACTACAACACATTATATGACTTCCGCATTTTTACTCTGTTGTATAAGAATTTTAATAACTTTAGTAAACTCTTCATTTTCAATATGACAATAGCATGGAAAACTAAGGGAAAAAAAAAACGCGATCGTTCAGCTGATAATCTCATTGTGTGTACCAGGCATTAAAAGTACACTCCGTGGTGTGAAAATGGCTAGCGCTGGTGTCAAATACCACGAGTCCTGTCTCGATTCCGTGCCAACTGGTCTTCAGCAGTAACTTGTTTCCTAATCTCCAGTTGTCCCCGTTCTCTGGATTCTGTACTTCTGACTATTATTAAATCTATCAAGCTGCCATCAACCTTGGTCCATTCTCTTGACCTGCCTTCTGTTCCTGTGCCTTGGAGCTCTACAGCTGCTGACCCTGACCTGTTCTCCTGACTATGATCCCGTATGTCATTCCTGTACCTTGGAGCTCTACAGCTGCTGACCCTGACCTGTTCTGACTATGACCCTGTATGTCATTCCTGTACCTTGGAGCGCTACAGCTGGTGACCCTGACCTGTTCTGACAATGATCCTGTATGTCATTCCTGTACCTTGGAGCGCTACAGCTGGTGACCCTGACCTGTTCTCCTGACTATGATCCTGTACCTTGGAGCTCTACAGCTGCTGAACCTGACCTGTTCTGACTATGACCCTGTATGTCATTCCTGTACCTTGGAGCGCTACAGCTGGTGACCCTGACCTGTTCTCCTGACTATGATCCTGTATGTCATTCCTGTACCTTGGAGCGCTACAGCTGGTGACCCTGACCTGTTCTCCTGACTATGATCCTGTATGTCATTCCAGTACCTTGGAGCACTACAGCTGCTGACCCTGACCTGTTCTCCTGTCTATGATCCAGTATGTTATTCCTGTACCTTGGAGCACTACAGCTGCTGACCCTGACCTGTTCTCCTGACTATTTTCCTGTATGTCATTCCTATACCTTGGAGCTCTACAGCTGCTGACCCTGACCTGTTCTCCTGTCTATGATCCTGTATGTCATTCCTGTACCTTGGAGCACTACAGCTGCTGACCCTGACCTGTTCTCCTGACTATGATCCTGTATGTCATTCCTGTACCTTGGAGCACTACAGCTGCTGACCCTGACCTGTTCTCCTGTCTATGATCCTGTATGTCATTCCTGTACCTTGGAGCGCTACAGCTGGTGACCCTGACCTGTTCTGACTATGATCCTGTATGTCATTCCTGTACCTTGGAGCTCTACAGCTGCTGAACCTGACCTGTTCTCCTGACTATGATCCTGTATGTCATTCCTGTACCTTGGAGCACTACAGCTGCTGACCCTGACCTGTTCTCCTGTCTATGATCCAATATGTTATTCCTGTACCTTGGAGCACTACAGCTGCTGACCCTGACCTGTTCTCCGGACTATTTTCCTGTATGTCATTCCTATACCTTGGAGCTCTACAGCTGCTGACTCTGACCTGTTCTGACTATGACCCTGTATGTCATTCCTGTACCTTGGAGCGCTACAGCTGGTGACCCTGACCTGTTCTGACTATGATCCTGTATGTCATTCCTGTACCTTGGAGCGCTACAGCTGGTGACCCTGACCTGTTCTCCTGACTATGATCCTGTACCTTGGAGCTCTACAGCTGCTGAACCTGACCTGTTCTCCTGACTATGATCCTGTATGTCATTCCTGTACCTTGGAGCACTACAGCTGCTGACCCTGACCTGTTCTCCTGTCTATGATCCAGTATGTTATTCCTGTACCTTGGAGCACTACAGCTGCTGACCCTGACCTGTTCTCCTGACTATTTTCCTTTATGTCATTCCTGTACCTTGGAGCTCTACAGCTGCTGACTCTGACCTGTTCTCCTGTCTATGATCCAGTATGTCATTCCTGTACCTTGGAGCACTACAGCTGCTGACCCTGACCTGTTCTCCTGACTATGATCCTGTACGTTGTTGGCAGTCTATTGCTGACCTTGGCCTGTCCTCCTGACCATGTTCTTACCTGCTGTTCCTGTACCTTACTGGCTGACCATGGCCTATATCGGACCATGTTCCTGCTCTGGGACACACCGTTTATCAGCATTCTGTTTGCTTTGCTCCTGGCTTCTTTGCACCAGCACAACTAAATGCAGGTAGATCTGGGTAAGCATCAGAGATTCTTGTCCCATCTGATAGGCTTTTTGGAGGTATAGGAAAGACCAACGCTACAAACAAATGGCAACCACCCCCAACCTATAAACGGTCATTGCAGCAAGAAACACATGGAAGGGGCGATGCATGTAAAAAAAAAAAAAAACAACAAACAAAAATTCCCAGCTCACTTACCAGCTAGCCTGCAACAAATCGAATTGTCCTATCCCAACAGTTCGCAGTAAAACCAGGGCTGCACACATTTGCAAATATATGCGTAAGCTGCAGGGCCATGTCACGGTACCCAGTCCTAACTATACAGTTTTTGGGAGTCTCTAAAGTTGGAGCACATATATAATAATGGATAGATTTAGGGCAGGTATACCTGGGGGGGGGGGGGGGGAGCCCCTCTTTCCTTAAAAAGGTATAGGGACTCAGTGGACACCCAGCAAATAGCACATTGGCAGCGACAGTATCCAGTGCGTCCCCTCACCTCTTTGGCTCCCTCAGGTACATACGAACAAGAAAAAATACAGGTACAAGAAAAATAAAAAATAGATTTTTAAGCAATTTATTGCACATGAAAATCAAATTCATGGAACAAAACATTTTTAAATATACAAAAAAATACGTTCACACGAAAAGAGAGACACAGTCTCACATTGTAGGGTGCTTTCATATAAAAATAATCCCAAAATTAAGAAGAGAATTAATTATAAAATAAGCAAATTGAAAATTGTATTGATAATCAGATTTTACTTTAGATGTCTGAAGCATATCTGTTCCGGTTTTTAAAATCTCTGTATGCCATATTTGCATCATTTTTACAATGGGGGATTCGGCCAAATGGTTCATGATCCTTAAAACAGCAGTTAAACACTTCATCCACAGCCCTCTCTGCTGCCTCTCGGCTGATTTCTCTTACTGCCATTATAGAACGCAGAGCTCGATCTCTGACACAAGCCTGTTTAAAAAAAAAAATAGAAAAAAGGGTTTAAGACTAGTCCTGGTAATATCTAATGCGATTGTCTTATGCTAGCTGTACATATAACAATATGGTGATTTGAATAAAATAATCAGATCCTTTAGGAAATCTTTTGCACTAAATAGTCTGTTTTATCAGTAAGCAATCCTTTTTACTGAAAAGTAACATTGTTCCTAGTGGAAAATCCAGCCCTAATTGATCTTTTTCTTTGTAGCATCAAAAAAAGTTTAAGAGCCGGTTCACACTGGGGCGACTTGTCAGGCGACCTGGTCGCCTGAAAAGTCGCTGCGGGTCGCCTGCCATAGATTAGCACAGGACCCGTTCTAATAGGAGCGTCACAAGTCGCTCCGACTTAGAAAAAGGGTCCTGAGCTACTTTGGGGCGACCTGGAGCGACCTGCATTGACTTCAATGATATGGAGTCCGTGCATGCCGCACCGAGGTCGCGGTGCGAGCTGCGCACCGCGACTTCACAGGTCGCCCCGGCAAGTCGGGTTGCGCCTATGTGAACCGGCTCTTAAGGGATTGTAAACCTTCTTTTAAAAAGAAAAAAAAAAAACAAGTAATATATACCTGATCTGTGCAAAACCATTGATCCTTCTCTTCTGGGATGCCCCGCTGGCGCTCCTGACTCCACCTCTTCAGTGAGCGCCCCCCATAGGAAGCTGCTTCTTATAGGGGTACTGGTGTGGCTTGCCCTGAGCCATGCTACCTGGGTACATAGACACAGACAGTGTGGCTCGGTCCTACCCCCCCCACCACAGGATTTGATTAACAGCAGCAGGAGCCAATGGCTAAGGGGGTGAATCCTGTGGCACAGGTTTTTACTTTAATGCAGTGAATGCATTAAGGTAAAAACCTTAAAGTGATTGTAAAGTCTCGTACTTTTTTTTTACTATAAACATGTTGTACTTACCTCCTCTGTGCAGTTAGTTTTGCACAGGGCAGCCCAAATCCTCCTCTTCCTGGGTCCCTCTACACTGCTCTTGGCCCCTTCCTCCTGTCGAGTGCCTCCCACAGCAAGCAGCTTGCTATGGGGGACCCGAGCTGAGCTGCAGCTCCATGTATCCATTCAAACACGGAGCTACTGTCCCCCCCCCCCCCCCGGGTTGGCTAACTGACTTTGATGGACAGCAGCGGAAGCCAATGGCGCCGCGTCTGTGTCTCAGCCAATCAGGAGGGAGAGTCCCAGCCAGCCAAAGATATTATGGACATCGCTGGATAGAGAGGGGGCTCAGGTAAGTATGAGGGGGTGCTGGGGTGGCTGCTACACACAGAAGGCTTTTTACCGTAATGAATAGAATGCATTAAGATTAAAAAAAAAAAACCTTCTTCTGCCTTTATAACTAATTTAAGCAAAAAATGTTTTAAAACCATGGGGAATCACAGGGAAGAAGTTCACTCTGGATTAGTGACACCCTGGGGTTGATGTACTTAAGGATTTGGAAATCTTCACTCAAATTGAAGCTACGTTCACTCTAAATACCTAAATCATGTCCAGATGAAATAAATAAATAGGATTTTTCTTTTCATGTGATTGAGTAATTCAAATAAATATTGCTTTCAACAATTTAGTGGAGATTTTCAGCTTAAGTAAATCAGCTTCTTGTGTTACTTGGGCATACATCCTAGTTGCCTACTATTCCAAGGAAAGGGACTGGAATACTAGCTTCTTTCTCATGTTGCAGGCTTGTGTTTTTGTAAATGATGGTGCTCGTCTTCAATGCCCTGTCATTCAAAACACAAGTCAGCAGCTACTACTGCAGTCCCTCTCCCTGGAAATGCAGGCAGGTGGTTCTGGGCTCAGTAGTCTTACCTCAATGTGCAAGGCAGAGGGGTAGAGCAGAATCTAAACAGAACTGCAGATGCTATCTCCCTCTCCTTTCCGTATGTATGGCAGAAAGATGTAGATTGGAGGACAGAGCTGCAGATGATATCCCACTCACGTGTGTGTGTGTGTTGATTATGGGAGCCTAATCACTGCTATGAGCTATAAGTTCCATGCTGTGATTAATGGGTGGTGGCTATGGTGGCCTGCTGTAATTCCCCCATGGGAATGCCCATAAATTGGGCTTTTGCATGAGGTGGAGTTTACAGCCAGCACACACTACAATAAAGAGATGGTTATATTGCACAATGGGGCTAAGAGTCATAAACCTGGTGGATTCAGCAAATATTTTTAAAGTTTTGGTGACACTTCAGCTAAAAAATATCAATATAAAAATGAATAGCCATTTACAAGATACAACAACACTACCAGCAGCCGAGACTCTCATGCAACTTTGCAGGATAGAGAAAGGCTCAGGTAAGTATTAGAAGGTTTTTTTATGCTAATGCATTCTTCTGTGTGCAGCAGCCACCTGACTTTAGAACCACTTTCAGTCTTTATTCAACATAAAAGAAAAGAAAAAGGAGGCGCAAACACCTAGTGTATTACCCGTGGTCACCATATAAAATATTTTAATAAAAAGCCAAATGCATACTTACAGACAAGAAGAATGATAAACTTCGCATAACAAGAATCCACCACACATGGAATGGAACATGTCCTTGTGGATAGGACCACTAACGCGTTTCGGGAGTCAAGCTCCCTTCATCAGAGCTAGTCATATCAACAGCAGGCACAAATAAATACTAACATCATTTGAACCGGTTCCTCCTACGGGTGGTGGGCGGGACCGTCCAGTTCACAGACCAACCCTCTGTCCTCATCCACCTCAATGTTAAAAACAAAAGTGTCTTAAAAAAGCCACCGGCCTATGGTCAATGGCAAGACCAAAACCAAAAATGGAGAAAAGCACAATGCTATATCTGCATAAATAACAAAGTGGGATCATTTCATCATGGGAGTCAGGTTAATGAGCAGTGTGTAAAGTGTACTTAACCAGCCATGTTCTCGCCTATGGCACTCTATGTCCGTTCTGTGTTCCAAAACCTTGGGGGGGCCATGATCCCCCCACCACGGATTTCAGGTCGTGGTGCATCCCGTATAGATTTAGGCTCCAATGTGGCTGGCATTGTTGTTACTTCCGGGTCCTGGAAAGCACGCCACTCGCTCTGCGCTATTTTAACATTGAGGTGGATGAGGACAGAGGGTTGTGAACTGGATGGTCCCACCCACCACCCATAGGAGGCGGGAGGAACCGGTTCAATTGATGTTAGTATTTATTTATGCCTACTGTTAATATGACTAGCTCTGATGAAGGGATCTTGACTCTCGAAATGCGTTAGCGGTCCTATCCACAAGGACATGTTCCATTCCATGTGTGGTGGATTCTTGTTATGCAAATTTTATCATTCTTCTTGTCTGCGAGTATGCATTTGGCTTTTTATTAAAATATTTTATATGGTGACCACGGGTAATGCACTAGGTATTTGCGCCTCCTTTTTCTTTTATGTACCCATGTTGGAGTTCCCTGCCTGAGGAGAGCATCACGCCGGTCATCCCCTTCGGAGTGAGCACTTGGCTGAATTGTTTGTTTCTTTATTCAACATACCTGTTATATAGTTAACATAATCCATAACGGAAATTGCTCTTATTGGTAGGCTTGGAGTTGTAATTTTCACCAGCATTCTCCAAAGAACGGTCCAGAAAAAGGTTACAAGTGTGAAAATTTTGCAATGCATTCAAGAATATCTGGCATAGATTCCAGTAGGTAATTCCAGATACACACAGAGTAGATGGTTACCGGGGCTCTAATTTAATCATGGTATTCTAGTGAACCAGACTGACAATCCCTAATAAAAGTAGAAGTGATAACTAGTTCTAATACAAATATTACCTATTACTTTTCAAAGTGTTCATATTGAATTCTGACCATTTGTTTTCTTTGGGTTTTGGAACCCGCGTCCAAACTGCCTGGAGCTTTTAACATCTTACCTAATATTGCATTGTCACTTTACCTTGGTTACATTCCAAACCATTTTATTAGGCCATTATGGGTAGCATGGGGGGTAAAAAATATACCCAAACGTATTCTTCACATACCTGATGATGCCGTTTAAATCCAAAGTTAAATCGGCTAACCTCATTGCTTATGGAACAGTCTCCACTAAGGTTGGCAGCTCTGATCTAGATCAACAGAGAAGACAAACATTTGCCTATTTGGGTTACTTGAAATCCTTTTAGAATATGTAGCATAAAGGCAACTGAGACGGATTTATAATAACTGAAAGTGTAAAGGCAACTGAGACGGATTTATAATAACTGAAGCAAAGTAAACAGAAATAAAACTGAAGCACGAGCCAGTAGCAGGCAGGTTTCAAATGAAGCAAAACATCTGATTTCAATGAGCATCTGCAATCATTTTCTCTGCTTTAGCTTTTTAACATTAATCCCTTTTGTCTTGGGTCTAGACAACAAAAATACTGGATTTGATTCACTTTACATGGCATAGTAAACCT
The DNA here is from genome assembly GCF_965119305.1 of Pelophylax lessonae. Taxonomy (NCBI): domain Eukaryota; kingdom Metazoa; phylum Chordata; class Amphibia; order Anura; family Ranidae; genus Pelophylax; species Pelophylax lessonae. The sequence continues at coordinate 247,922,346 of NC_138771.1, read as the reverse complement.
GTACTGTGAAACATATGTATGCTGCCTTTGCGGACCTCGCCGCAAAATGCTGGAACCTGGATGGCATGCTTATGCAATGGCTTCAATGTTCTCTCAGTCACTGACGTAGTAAGCAAATCAATGGATTTGACTTCACTTGCTGCATACTTGCTCTTTGTCAGTGACACAGAAAGTACTGAAGCCAGAGACCGTCATGCTGAAAGTGGTTCAGGTTGCCCAAATGTGATATTAAAACTATAGGTGGAGCCCACTGGGTGCTTTTTAGCTCTCTCAAGGATTTCTCCTTGTGATGACCTCTCCTTACCCTATTCCCTGGCTCTGTTCCTTCTCCATTCAGAGCCTTTTTGCATTATCTAGAAAATAAACTAACATTGCAAAAAAAAAAAAAAAGAAGGAGGATGAGCCGGTGGGATCTAGTTGGTTTTATATTCCAGTATCTACTAAACACTGATAGATCAGATTTGCCTGGAATGGCCTTTAAATGAAACCTATTAGAATAGAAATATGGTAAATGCCTTGGCGGATTTGCTTTTAAAATTTGCATGCTTCAGGACTGTCATCAAGACTGTAGGTTCAATACCTAGGGACTCACTGATCCAGAACACATGGTCAGCTTTTTAGGCATCACTGGCTGCATTCTCATTCTAGGTCAGTGACTACCTAGGGTAGAGGAAGCCGACAGATGGAAAGTATACACATTTTAAAACACTCATAAAAACTCAGGAGTGGCAGCTACCATATTTCTATGGTCACAGACTCCCTTTTAGAAAAGTCTTCATATTCACGAATGCCTTTGTGAGCCAATATATTGGTACAAGGTATGTTCTCCCATTGTGTGCTTCTGTTGTAGTTTGTCAGTACTGCTTTGTGATACATGCAATAACAATATACACTACATTTACTCATTCACTTTGCTTCCTTTTTAATTGGATTTGGAAACAATTTCTTTTGATTTCCTAAATACATTTGTTATTTTCTTTTAGATGATTCAAATTGTGATAATACAGGAGTCACATTATTGATCTTTTCAATAAATATTGAATACACAAAAAAGGGGAAGGAGATGGGGCGCCGTCTCCCGGAAGTGGGCGGCACAGTGGTGTAGTGGTTCGCACTTTCACCTAGCAGCAAGAGGGTCGCTTGTTCAAATCCCAACCACGACACTACCTGCCTGGAGTTTGCATGTTCTCCCTGTGCCTGCGTGGGTTTCCTCCGGGTACTCCGGTTTCCTTCCACACTCAAAAGACATGCTGGTAGGTTAATTGGATCCTGTATAAAAAAATTGGCCCTACTGTGTATGTATGTGAGTTAGGGACCTTAGATTGTAAGCTCCTTGAGGGCAGGGACTGATGTGAATGTGTAATGTATATGTAAAGCGCAGCGTAAATTGACAGCGCTATACAAGTACCTGAAATAAATAAATAAGGGTACCTGTCAAAAACAGGTACCCACCCCCCCCCCCCTCCCCCCTGAAAGGTGCCAAATGTGGCACTGGAGGGGGAGGAAGCAAATGAGCTGAAGTTCCACTTTTGGGTGGAACTCCGTTTTAAGCTACTAGTACATGTGGTATCTCTGCTCATGAGGGTGCCTAACAATATCACAGAACTCCCTTGGCATCCCAGAGAGTTTTAGTCTGGGATTAACATTATCCACTGGCACCTACATGTAATGGCGATGTCAGTTTTGGTTGGATTTACCCTATACATGTTCTTATAAAGACCACTGTGACCCTCTGAAAATACATAGACCAATGTTGGCTCCATACAGTGAAATTAAACCACCAAAATATCCTGGTTATCAGAAGATGAAGGATGCATACCTCGGAGCAGGCTAAATGCCGTACGTTGTTAAACCAGTCAACATGGGCACGACAGTGATCAAAAGCGTGAATTAACTCATGCGTAACCACTCTGTTCATATGGGCTTGGCTGTGTATATTATTCTGACACAACACGATCTGTATGGGTAGAGAATAAAAGGTAATTACATGCATGCTTTAATTCAAAGTTTTTAGGTGTGGAATGATTTCCAGTAAAAGTGTTTAAAGAAAGGTTTAAAAAGTGGAACACATCGATTTAGAAGTTTCAAAAAACAATGACAAAAAAACAACTGTTACACTGGTTGTGCACTCAAACAAACTGTCAAAAAACTATCAGTCGGCTGGTGTGAAATGATCACATGCGCTGCATCATGGCAGTTGAAGGTCAAACAGATTCCAGGATGGCAGTTTCTATGGCTAAAAAGGATAGGAGGGTTTAGTTCCGCTTTTTTACAATGCAAGCATGTGATAAAGCTGTGTTCAGCAACTAATCCTCACTTCGGTTTAGAATCATTGCACATTGGTCTACTACAGTCAGGGAATTAAATAGGAACTTTACCTATACATTCCACAGTAATAATAGTTATGCTATCACACTTAGTGTGTGCTGTAATTTGCCTCCAGCACTGCCACGGTTTCTTCTTGCTGGAGGCTGCCATTTTGCTGAGAGCCCAAAGCTCCTGAACAGCAGTATATCATAAAACAGAACTAAACCCATCAATTTAACAGTTTATAAAAAACAGTTAAATTCCTTGAAAGCCAGGATTGCTAACTGTCAACCTTGATTGTTTCCCCCAACCAAACGGTCAAACCATCAAATGGTTGGTGTCATAAGTGATCACATGTGCAGCACCATGGCAGTTACAGATTAAACAGAAGCATCTTCCTTGGCTGTAAGGCTCCAGTCACATATTGGCATCCCGGGATTGCACCGCATTTGGGGTGCCATTGGAATTGACGGGAATCGCACGGGCGTCCCATGATTTGCCTTGATTCGGGATCACTGGCAGAATCGTGTCGATTCTGCCCTTGATCCGGGACGCCAATATGTGAATGGAGCCTAAAGGACGGGAGGGTTTAATTCTGCTTTTAGGCTGTGAGCAGATTGACATCTACAAACTTGTTAGGGTCTAAAAATAGAAAGCAACTGAGCATGTGCAGAGCAGGGTGAGACATTGTATTACAATATTTTTAACAGTATAGACACCTATTTTTAATGTTTTACATAGCTATACCTATAAAAAAAAAGGGAACAGCCTGAAGTTATTTAGCATTTTCTTTTAAATTTTCTGGCTAAAGTTCCACTTTATGACCGCCCAATTGTAGCTTTACTGCTACAGGGCGGATGCTGTGCGCAGGATCATACATACATACATACATAGATATAGTCCCGCACCCCCAGGGCGCAGGCATGTTTATGCGCAGCTGGCTCACTCCTGCTGTGATTGTGCACAGTGGGAGCCGATCAGCCGGTATTGTGGACTCAATGGCAGTCCAGTCCAGAATGGCAGTATGCCTACGTAAACATAGCATAGATTGCAGTTCTGTCAATAGGAAAGGCATTGATCTGGTGTTCCTGCAAAGCAGCAAGATTGATTCATGCCTTCCTCTGGTAAAAGCACCTCCAACACAGTAATAAAACACCAGATAGGCACTCTTTGATCGCCCCTGATTTTAACTCCTTCCCAGCCAGTGTCATTAGTACAGCGACAGTGCATAATTGTAGCACTGATCACTGTATTAGTGTCACTGGTTCCCACAAAAGTGACACCCATCGATCTAACTGTTTCCCAAAACAGTTACATTCAAGGAATGCCATGAATTAGAATAGTTACTAGTGTGCCTTTGTTAGGGCTCATCCAAACGGCCAAGCCAGCAAATGGCTGGTGTCATAACTAATCACATGTGCAGCACCATGGCAAGTGTAGATTAAACAGAGGCCAAGATGACAGCTTCCCTGGCTGTAAAGGACAGGCGAGTGTAATTCTTTAAGGCTGGCTTCACATCTGTACCTTGCTGAATCAGCAGCCCCGTACCATTTACTCAGAATGGCACCCCAATGCACCTTAATGCATAGTCATTTTCAATGCACCGCAACACGCGAGAACAAAATGGTAAACGTCCATTTTGTGTGCATTGTAGTGCACTGGCAGCCAATCCAATATAAAATCGGCAAACTTAAAGCCTATGTCAAAGGAAAAAAATAAGTAAATACACACATATGCCTTGTTCATCCACCTCTCCTACTAAATATTCCCCCACCAGTGACCAGATAACTAATCAGGAGAGCTGTTCTGACAGAGGAAAGCCCATGGGGAAGTCAGTAATGGGGAAAAGGTCAGCGTCAGAAAAATGACAGCCAACACTAGCGACTCTTCCATTTGCCTTTTTTTGGGCACAGCTTACACAGTTCAGGTCCTCTTTAAATGGTTTTTTGATAAATGGATTATGATGTACATAACTTTTTAGATCTGCCCAGGGTTCATCTTTAGCACAATAAGTTTGTAAGAATGTGTCCTCAAAGCAGTGCTTGCAGAAGGAAGTTAAGCCTCGTACACACGCAACGATTATCAGCCGACCGATCGGCCTTTTTTTGTCCAGTGTTGTTGTGTTGGTTGGAATGTGCCTAGACTGCACACAAATTTTCTCGGCCAACAAAAACCAACTGCAGAAATTATGTCATGTGCTGGATTACTTTCCGTGTGTTTTTTCTTCTCTGAGCATGCCCAGTCTTGCTCATCAGATTTTTGTCTGCTGAAATCTGTACTGACTGACAGAAAATCGGCCGTTCTGTTGACGGCCAACAAAAATTTGATAGCATGCAGTCAGAGTCGGTTGTCGGAAGCATCATACTAACAAGCCGAAAATCGGCCGATCAGACGTTAGCCGAAAATTCACAGCCAACAATCGTTGCGTGTGTACGAGGCATTAGAAGAAAATCAGCAGAAAACATCAAACCCCTGTGAAGTTCAGTATGTTTTCTCCATACAAATGTCACAATGGCTGCACAACACATTTTATTGGATATTAATATGAATGTTTGCCAAGTGCCTGTACCAGGTGAGCTGTAGCTATTTTCTCACATTCCCTGGGTACATCATTGCCTTATTGTTAGTTACAAAGAAGTTACTTTCACTTACTTCAGAAGTATCTGCATCAAAACCTCCACTTACTGATCCTTGGCAGTCTTCACAAGCAAAATGTCTCTCCTTCGAAACTGCACTGAAAAGTGGAACACAGATGGGTATGAGAAATGTTCTGTTATATGAAATTTCCTAGGCACTATTCAAGTAGCTATTAGCAGAGCTGTAGGTTTTAGCAAATTTGGAAGTGCTAGGTCTGTTATTCTCATACATGATGTGGCATCTTCATTCAGATTCAGTACATTCTCTATGGTACAGTTGTGAATTTTACAGATATTTAGACTAAATGTAGCAACCCATTATAACAATGGAATATGAATGAACCAGACTGTTTTCTCATGCATTAATAAAACACTATTAGCATTATTTAATCATACTGCAAATGGCAATAAAGCTTACTTAGCCCACTTAGCTTTAGTTTTAAGCAATATAAAAATTGCCATTTTAATGAATGAGGATTTCTGATCGATTATGGCTTATCATGGTTTTTGGCAATGTTACTAAATCAAGTCTTATTGATCCATTCAGTTTTACACCCATTTGTGTATTTAACGTAATAGACTTACCAGCCAGATTGTTTCATGGCATCTAAAAGTAACTTGGTATACGGACCTAATGAACAACAAAAATAATATATAAATGTATGACATAATATGCAGTATTCTAACAATAATGACTGTGTAATAGGAAAATGAAAAGGGGTGCTTCCCTAAAACTTCATCTCCAAGCTTGATGGAGGTTCTGGATCAATCAAATGATTACTGTAGTGTGGCAGCTCTCTACTGCCTAGTGGAGCCCCAACAGGTTCAAGGATACCTAGCTTGTATAGATGAAAAGGATAAGGGTGCCAAGCCACAGGATTTAGGCTCAGTTCATACTAGTGCAACTTGTCATGCAACTTTGAAAACAAAGTTGAATGACAAGTTGCAGCCCAGTGATTTCAATAGCACCTGTTCCAATCTATGCAACTTAAAGTCACGAGGACTTTGAAAAGGTCCCTGCACTACTTTGAAACAACTTCCTTGCGACTTGAGTGGCAGAGAGTGTAAAATTAGTCCAGATTAAGTTGTCCAGGTGCCAAACAGCTTAATTGAGCAAACTTCTCACCACAGCTCACAAAAAAAGTGAATCTAATGGCGCTTTTCCACTGCATGGAACCGAATGGTTCGGCTCGGTTCTGCGCTTTTCCACTGCATGGTACGGTGTTGGAACGGTTCGGTACGGTACGCTACGGCGGCGCTTTTCCACTGCATGGTACGGCGGCGCTTTTCCACTACATGGAACTGAACGGTACGGCTCGCTTAAACAGTACCACCTCGGTTGTGGTTCCAAGAGGGCCGTACCGGTACCATATCCCACAATCCTTTGCATGCAGCCTTGACTGTTTGTCACTACTAGCCACTGATTAGTCAGAGAATCGTTGTTATCCCACCCACTTACTATTGCTGGAAAAGCAAACTGTACCGAACCGTTCCAACTCCGTACCATGCGGTACCATGCAGTGGAAAACCAAGCCGAGCTAAGCAGGGCCGAGTGGAGCCGAGCCGGTACTTGCAGTGGAAAAGTGCCATTACCCACCCGTCTGTATTTTGCCTAAAAAAGCCCTAATTAAGGGGGATTCATGCATAACCCTTGAATTGTGTTGTCTGTCAACTCTAACCATTTGCCACTCTGTCCAAAACTGAAGAAAAGATTTGTTTTTTAATTCCCTTTAAGGCCTTATTCGAATGGGATTTTAGTGCCAGCTGTTGCAAGAATCCAGAGCATTCCTGTGGGTTGATTCACAGGTGAATGCAGATAGTTCCAGCTGCTCAGCCTGTGAAAAGCAAGGATAAGCCGAAAGCAGCTGCAGCTGTTCACCACATGGAGCGATTACCTGCAGTTGGGGACAGATGATCACTCATGAAAACAAATGGTTTGCACACAAAGGCGATCATCTGTCCCCAACCACAAGGTACACCTGTGGACATCTGCAGCCTCTGTCATCCTGCTTTTACTTTGTACAGAATGAGCGGCTGTAACTATTCACATCCACCTATGAATCCAGTGCAGAAATCTGCTGGATCCTTGCTGCTAAAATCCCATGTGAATGAGGCCTGGAGCAACTGTTTGTTCTGGATTTCAGATGTTAAGCAAACACCATAATAGCAGAGCTGGCTGTCACTTCAAACAAGCGGCTAGCAGTCATTCAGCAGCTTTAGCACTACTGTTGATAGCCCAATGAAGCCTATTAATAGTATCTTGTGTTTAACGTCACAGCCAGGACTTTAATTATGCTTGCCTTAGAGGTTTCGTAGAAATGCCTTGTAAAAGCTTGCTGTACCCCTTAATTCTATACAAAAAGAAGCCTGAAAAAGACCCAAGGTGACTTTCCCTACAGAAAAAAAAAAATGTGCGTGCTGCAAACCTGGTTTCTTCTGCTGGCCCCTAAGTCATTACAAATTTGTGATGAAAAGGATGTCAGTGACAACCAAAGATTCCCCCACTTTGGAGAGATTTCCTCATTTCCTGTTGTGGCTATGGAACAGGAAGTGAAGGTAAATTTCCCTTATGGGACACAGATGACAAAAAAAAGGAAACTGGCAGGGCTTATAACCCCCCCCCCCCCTTACTCTACAAGACAAAAAAAAAAAAAGAAAAGGAAACTGGCAGGGCTTATAACCTCCCCCCCCCCCTTACTCTATAAGACAAAAAAAAAAAAAGAAAAGGAAACTGGCAGGGCTTATAACCCCCCCCCCCCTTACTCTACAAGACAAAAAAAAAAAAAGAAAAGGAAACTGGCAGGGCTTATAACCCCCCCCCCCCCCCTTACTCAATCCCAGGTATTCCCAAACTAGGGCCCTGCAGCTGTTGCAGAACTACACAGCCCATGAGGCATTGTAAAACTGGCATTCACATACATGACTAGGCATGATGGGAATTGTAGTTCCTGAACTGGAGGGCCGTAGTTTGGGAATCCCTGCTCTATCCAATGGACTCATTCACACAGGTGCAATACAAAGTAAACAGTCATGTTTATGCAGCCTGGATTGCCAGGTATTTCCAAACATCCATCTGTATAAATGAATGGCAGGCTGCAGCTGTATGTATGTTACTACATATCTGAGCATAGTTGCATGCATACAGGAACAGATGAGCCTGCCAGCACACAGTTTGTGTCCAGGGCTGATCATTCATATCTATAGACATGTTTGTGTTTTGGATGTGTGGAGACATGCATACAGTTGCAGCCGGTCATTGATTTTTACAGACTGATATTTGCAAATACCGATCACCCCAGGTTGTATAAACATACACCTATTCAAGCTTCTGCGCCCATGTGAATGAGCCCCCCACTTCCTGTCCCATAACTAAAACAGGAAGTGAGAGGAAATCCCTCCAAAGTGAGGTTATCCCTAGTTGTTACTAAAAACTGTGTCCTCATTGGAAGCTTTCTGCTTCATTTCTGATAACTCCAAATGTGAAAATTTTCTTTCACCTTCAGAGAGAACAGTCACCTGGACAGATAGCGAGCGTGAAACTCCTTAAAGTGGAGTTCCAGCATATTTAAAAAAATAAATAAAAGTCAGAAGCTACAAATACTGTAGCAGCTGACTTTTAATAGAAGGACACTTCCCTGTCCTGGTATCCCTAGCCGATCCGTTCATCGGTTCAGTTTGGTTTTCCCTTACTAAGGGAAGCCTTGTGGCTTCACAGCCAGTTTCCTACTGTGCATGTGTGAGTCGGGCTGCACTTTCTGAATGGTTCCGCTGCCTTCTGGGACCTGTATGTGTCTCCCAGAAGGCAGCAGGGGGAAGGAGGAAGGGCCATAAATAAAGTAGATAGCCGCAGCGACCTTACACGGAAGTGGGTACCTGTTTTTGACAGGTATCCCCCCCCCTCCTCCATGAAAGGTGCCAAATGTGGCAGCGGAGGGAGGTAGGGAAGCAGATAAGCGCAGCTTCCACTTTTGGGTGGAACTTCGCTTTAACTGGGATACAGACCGCAATAAAAACATGACAAGTGTCCTAATCCCTCTGCACTCCATCCAACAATTTGGCTTCAGATCTACTTTAAAAACATAATTTTCCCTGACTTCCTGTCTGGTGATCAGGACAGGAAGGGAGGAGAAATCTCTATCAGCAAGCAGTAAACACCTGATGATAATTCTATCCCTCCCCTGCTCTATTCAAAGCTAAGAGAATGTATGCGAGGACATAGACTTGAAGAATATGATGCTAGAAGTGTGTCCATACTTGTCTCCATAGTAACATTCAGCATCTTGTGACACCTGGACATGGCTGGATGGTGTGCCTCCTTCTTGTCCTCCCAGCTCTGCCTCTCTGGGTACACAGGGTACCCGTGTCCTGCATCTGCCGCCCTGTCTTCCTCCATGGGGCCCCTCTGTCACCTTTACAGCTGTCTCATACCCCCATCAGGCCAGGGGGCCGCCATGATGCTACGTCACTAGAAGCTGCCCTGGCGAGTGATTTTACGTCACCAGGTCCATTGCTGCCATCTTTCATATGGGAAGAAAGGGAACCCTAAAAAACAAATGAAATGATTGTTTATGTGTCGGGTGTATTGTCTAATAGAAAATTATTCAGTACAAAAAAGGACACACGAGATGTCAGTGCTGGGGTTTTGCTGACTCCTCCAGCTTCCGGGTATCGGGCGAAGCATCTCCATGGTGACGGTGGTGGCGCAAGGCACGCTGGGAGGTCGTGTATGGGAAGTGAGGAGCGGAGGAGTGGGAGCTGCAGGTAGGTGAGATCTCACATGGGGTTCGGGGTGATGTGGACACCCAGTTAGGAGGGAGACGGGGGAAGAGATAAAGTAATGGCCACCAGCAGTGTGCTGCATGGGAGAAGAGGAGTGGAATCATCCTTCCATACAGCCAGCATGCTCTGTACTGCTTCATTGGGGATGATATTCATTCAGTCACAGTGCAGGCATCCCAACCTGCAAATCTCATTTCAGGGAGGGGGCACTCCGCACCCCTCCCCCCACCAATGTAACACAACTAGAGGATGATCAAATGGAATCAGTATACAGAGGTTTACTTCTTCTGAGAGATATTAAAGGAACACTCTAACCACCATGACCACTTCAGTGATTTGCAGTGGTCATGGTGGTAGGAGTCAGAAACACTGCACATGCTGGGATATTTACAGTTATGCTTTACTGCTGGCTGGGTATTGCTGGTGGTTACTGATGGCTGCTAGGTAGTGCTGATTGGTATTGCTGGGGAGTACTGCCGACTGGTACCGCTGTAGGTACTCTTGGCTGGTACTGCTGGTGGTTACTGCTGGCTGGTACTGCCAACTGGTACTGCTGTAGGTACACTTGGCTGGTACTGCTGGTGGGAACTGCTGGTAGGTACTGTTGGCGTGTACTGCCGACTGTTACTGCTGTAGGTACTCTTTACTGGTATTGCTGGCGGGTACTGCTGGCTGGTACTGTAGGCGGGTACTACTGACTGTTACTGCTGTGGGTACTCTTGGCTGGTACCGCTGGTGGGAACTGCTGGTAGGTACTGTTGGCGTGTAATGCCGACTGTTACTGCTGTAGGTACTCTTTACTGGTATTGCTGGCGGGTACTACTGACTGTTACTGCTGTGGGTACTCTTGGCTGCTACTGCTGGCAGGAAATGCTGGCTCCTCTAAAACACATGATCAACGGAATGTGAGGAGCGGCGCTGGAGGAAGCATACAGAGCCGATGCTTCCTGTATCTCTCCTCTCACAGGTGGAATGCATTTGATATCACTCCACCTGTGACAGGACAGAGCCAGAACTATACAGGAAGAATTGGCTCTATTCTGACAGCCGGGATATCGCGCACAAACTCAGCAGTGCATAAAAATGGAAAGCAACTGGGCATGTGCAGAGCAGGATGAGACAGCGTATTACTGGATTTTAAACGGTATAGGCACTTATTTATACCTGCAGAAGGGACCAGCCTGAAGGGATCTAGCAGGACCTAAAGTGTAAGTCCACCCTATAACTAAAATCCCTGCATCTGTAGACATCCATGATCTACCACGGCAATAACCTATCTAGCGCTGTAAAGAAGAAATCAGTATACATACCTTTTTTGAAGCCGATCCGATCTCCAGCGGTGGAAGCTTCGCAGAGGATACGGCTGGCAATGGCTGTGAAATGAATGGGGAGTGACGTCACCCATAGAGTTGCTATGGGGCTTCCATTGTTAGATCCACAGTGAAGCCACGTCTGACATCTCAACGTGGGATCGAGTCAGATCGGCTTTAAAAAAGGTATGTATATTGGTTTCTTCTTTACAGGGCTAGATAGGTTAGTGTTAGATTGTGGAGATATATAGATGCAGGGATTTTAGTTTTAGGGTAGAAATTATTTTCTGACTAAAGTTCCACTTTAAAGTGATTGTAAACAATAACCTTGTAAAACAACCTATTCCATCTAAAATAGAAATTAAAGGCATTTCTTTTTTTATAAATGATCACATTAACTCTGGTCTCTGCTGTATAAGAGGGGGGTGAGGAAAAGCAACAGCAAACTGAGCTTCCAATGGCTGTTCAGCGGGGGCGTGTCAGGAGAAGTCTATTTATTGGAGGAGAGCAGGCTGAGTTCCCAGCATAGTTAGAGAACTGACCACGGCATGCTCTCCTGCCTAGTGTGGTCAGTTTTTAATAGAAAAGCAGAGGGACTAGCAGGAAGACCAGGGATTTCACATAAAGGAAGCAATACAAAAAGAACAGGATACTTTCTCATACAAGTACATGGTATATCAGACACATATCGGGTATATGAAGTGTTGGGGTAACTCTAAAGCGTTCGCTTTTAGCAGCGTTTCTCTGCCTCTATTCAAAATCAATGGTTTCCTATGAGAGCCTTTCTTGATCCAACTTTCAGCCCATTGGTTTGAATAGAAGTCACACCTAATTCGGATTGTGATACTCCGAGTGCGACTTGTGGCCTGAGAATCTTGAAAGGGAACCCCGTGCCAAAATGAAAAAAAAAATGACGGCGTGGGGTCCCCCCAAAGTTCCATACCAAGCCCTTTGAGTTGGATCATCATGATCTGACTTGGATGCTACTTCCATTCAAATCAATGGGCCCCCATAGGGAACCATTGATTTTGACGAGAAAAAAAAACGCCTGACACGGCATAACACTGTATGTGAGGTTAAGCCATGTTTAGCAGCATCAGATGTTTTTACAGCTGTAACGCCGGTCCTCAGAACGCGCTGGCCCGGGGGTTTTTTTTGCAGCTTGAAAATGCCTATGCCAATTACAGCTCCAAAAGCCTGTGTGTGCACGAGGCTATAAGATAACATGGAGGGGCGTTTTAAAGCTGCAAAAAAAAAAAAAAACATCTGACGCTCCTAAAAGCAGCTGTAAAAAGCCCAGTGTGCATGAGGCCTAAAGGAAAAATGGGTTTAGTTGTACTTTAAATCAATGAGTTTAGTTCTGCCAGGAATGGAGTTGGTAGTGAGATAAAGTAGCTCCAGAGGGCATGCATGGGAGTTACTTCATTACTGTCTGCTCAGTGGGTCAAGCAATAAGACCGCACACCAGGAAGAAGAGGAAAAGGACATGGTACCGGGGACAAAGTAAATGCAGGAGCTTGGACCTCATATTCTGAAGGAAAGCACACCCAGAATTTAGGGCTTATTTACACTTGCTGTCGGAGGTGGTAAAAATAGGTGGTTCTAACATCCCCCTTATGCTGCAAGAAATTTTGTGCTATTATTTATTTTGCAACAGATGGACTATGCTTTTAAAGGGGTAAATAAAAAAAAATACCTGCAAGGCAAAGGCATAATGTGATTGTATACATCGTATACTAGCACATTGTGAAAGACTTACCCTGAAATAAAGCCCTCTAGCGGCGTGCTGTCACGCTGCAGAAGCTTCCATCTTAACCTGGTCTGGGTTCGCGGGTTGCGGCTGCTTGACTGCCGAGTGGTGATGACTTCGCTCCTGTGCGCATGACTCTGTGTGGAGCTCTGATGGAACGGCGCAGTTATGCCATTCCTTCAGAGCGTATGCGCTGGTGACATTGCCAACTGCCGCTCACTAGAATATCTCCTTAACGGTGCAAGTTTAACCACTTGCCGACCGCCGTCAGTATATTTACTGTGGAAGTCAGCTGCTCCTGGGCAAACCGACGTAGTACTATGTCGCTCGCCCAGGAGCCTGTAGGGGGCAAATGCGCGCCGCCTGAGGTGCGCTCCCGCCCCCGCTCGTTCACGGGCATCCCCGCTCGTGTGACCGGTGGCTCCAATGTCTGCCGGCCACTCGCGATCCCGCTCGGGAGAGGGAGAAAGGCAGACGGCTGATGTAAACACAGCCGTCTGTCATTCTCCCTTAGATCATGACAGAGGCTATGCGATCCTGCTCTGTAGGATCATATGTCTCTGTTATGATCTAACAAGCCACGCCCCTTGACAGTTATACTCACGCCCCTAGGGATACATTTAACCAACTGATCACCAATAAAAGTTAACCCCTTCCCTGCCAGTGTAATTTTTACAGTAACAGTGCATATTTATAGCACTGATTACTGTAGTAATGTCGCTGGTACCCCCAAAAATGTCAGTCAAGGGTCTGATATGTCGCAGTCCCGCAAAAAAAATCGCAGATCGCTGCCATTACTAGTTAAAAAAACAAAAAAAACAATAAAATTGACAAAAATCTTTCCCGTAGTCAGTAAACGCAATAACTTTTGCGCAAACCAATCAAAATACGCTTATTGCGTATTATTATTATTATTATTACTACATATTATTTACCAAAAATATGTAGCAGAAAACAAATTGGCCTAAAATGTAAAATATTTAGATTTTTACATTTTTTTTTTTTTGAGGAATTTCATATAAAAAAATGTAAAAAATATTGTTATTTTTTCAAAACTGTCGCTATTTTTTTGTTTATAGCGCAAAAAATAAAAATCGCAGAGGTGATCAAATGCCACCAAAAGAAAGCACTGTTTGTGGGAAAAAAGGACGTCAATTTTGTTTGGGTACAGCGTCGCACGACCGCGCAATTGTCCGTTAAATTTACACAGTGCCGAATCGCAAAATAGGCCCTGGTCTTTGAGCAGCCAAATCCTCCGGGGCTTAAGTGGTTAAGAGATTTTCATTTTACCTACCTACCATAATCTTTATTATAAACATACCTGTAGGTAAAAGTAAAAAAGTTATGTTTACTACAACTTTAAGGCTAGGTTCACACATGTCTGGCTGCGGCTTGCAGCCCGGAGCAGTTTTGTTCACCGATTTTTTTTTTTTTTTTTTTTTACTTGAATTTACTTTTTTTACTTGAATTCGCACCTGGACCAGACCTAAAATCGCACAGGACTCTTTTCAAAAATGGACCGTGACTGCCCTGGACATGTGTGAACCGGCTCTATGGAAAGCCAGTCCGGTTCCATTGTCCTCTATTTGAAGCAATAGAAGCAATAGAAGCTGCCGTATACTGTATATGCACTATATACCCACCAGCACTGCAACTGGAAGTAAACTGTATGCAGCTCCAGTACTGATCACCAATATGGTTGTGCCATTTTTCTGAACACATAAACAGCTATAAGGAGTTGCTAAGAAGCGTAAATATGAAATGAATTTGACAAATTCAAAACTTCTAACCACATGATACATTTCATTGCTTTCCTTTGCAAAGGATTCTCTTTGTTGAGTGTCACCATCCACCATGTCTTCTCCGAATAAAGCTCTTGAGCTGCAGTTACAAATGCGACAAAATGCAGAAGAGCTTCAGGATTTCATGAGAGAATTGGAGAGCTGGGAAAAGGATATTAAAGAAAAAGATGCCTCTCTGAAAATAGAGACTGGTGAAAGTGAAGCGGTGAGTACTGAAACAATATGCATTTGTATCATAGGCACATCCATTTAGAACAGCCTTTCTCAATGAGGGTTCCATGGAACCCAAGGGTCCTTCCAGAGGTTGCTAGGTGTTCCTTAACCCCTTTTCTACCTGGGGGTACAGTGCCTTAAAGCAGTGGTCCTCAACCCTGGCCTACAGGGCCCACTAACAGGCCAGATTTGCAAGATAACTGAAATACATTCCAGTTGATATCATTTGCTGCTCAGTGATTGCAGTACTCTAGTCTGCATCTCCCCAAGGTAATACCTAAAATCTGGCCTGTTAGTGGGCCCTGAGGACCGGAGTTGAGGACCACTGCCTTAAAGTATTCACACCCCTTGAAATTTTCCACATTTTGTCATGTTACAACCAAAAATGTAAATGTATTTTATTGGGATTTTATGTGATAGACCAACACAAAGTGGCACAGAATTGTGAAGTGGAAGGAAAATTATAAATGGTTTTCAACACTTTTTACAAATAAATATGTGAAAAGTGTGGTGTGCATTTATGATTTATAGTCAATACTTTGTAGAACCACCTTTTTACTGCAATTACAGCTTCAAATCATTTTGGGCATGTCTCTGGAAGGTAAACCTCTTCCCCAGTCTCAAGTCTTTTGCAGACTCTTAACAGGTTTTCTTCTAAGATTGCCCTGTATTTGGCTTCATCCATCTTCCAATCAACTCTGACCAGCTTCCCTGTCCCTACTGAAGAAAAGCATTCCCACAACATGATGCTGCCACCACCATGTTTCACGGTGGGGATGGTGTGTTCAGGGTGATGTGCAGTGTTCGTTTTATGCCACACATAGCATTTTGCTTTTAGGTTAATTAAGTTAAATTTTGGTCTCATCTTACCAGAGCACCTTCTTCCACATGTTTGCTGTGTCCCCCACATGGCTTCTTGTAAACTCCAAACGGGACTTCTTATGGCTTTCTTTCAACAATGGCTTTCTTGCCACTCTTCCATAAAGGCCAGATTTGAGGAGTTCATGACTAATAGTTGTCCTGTGGACAGAGTCTCCCAGAGTTACCATGGGCCTCTTGGCTGCTTCTCTCATTAATGTTCTGCTTCCTCGGCCTGTCAGTTTAGATGGATGGCCAAGTCTTGGTAGGTTTGCAGTTGTGCCATTCTCTTTTTTTCCATTTTCGGATGATGGATTAAACAGTGCTCCTTGAGATGTTTAAAGCTGGCAGTCATGGCTCTCTGGTCAGAGCGCAAAATAACTCAACACACAGCCATTAACTGCTTTCCCACCAGCCACTGTAGTTTTACTGCGGCAGGACGGCTCTGTCCTGTGAAACGACGTTCGCGGGGGCTTGTGCCCATTGGTCACAGGGGGAGCCAATCAGTGGGTCCGGCGGGCGCCTGCCATTGCTCCCCGTGGAGACGGAAGGGCAGTCTGCCATTGTAAACATGGCAGAAAGCTGTTCTGTCAGTAATAAACACAGGGCTCCTGTGTTACGCTTATTTAGGAACACAGGTCTCTGTGTTCATGCAGCAAGCCCATCGACCCCCCCTCCAGTTAGAAAGCACCCCCTAGGGACACATTTAACCCTTTGATCGCCCCTGGTGTTAACCCCTTCCCTGCCAGTGTCAGTAGTACAGACACAGTGCATATTGTTAGCACTGATTACTGTAGTAATGTCACTGGTCCCCCCCCCAAAAGTGTAAAAAAATGTCAGTCAGGGGCCCGATCTGTCCGCTGCAATGTCACAGTCCCGCTAAAAATCGCTGAGTGCCGCCATTACTAGTAAAAAAATAAATAAATAAAAATGACATCTTTCCCCTAGTTTGTAGAAGCGATAACTTTTGCGCAAACCAATCAATATACGCTTATTGAGATTTATTTTACCAAAAATTTGTAGCAGAATGCAAATTGGCCTAAAATGATGAAAAAATGCGATTTTTAAATTTTTATTTTGGGAATGTTTTATAGCAGAAAGATAAAAATATATATTTTTTTTTTCCTGAATTGTCACTCTTTTTATGTTTATAGCGCAAAAAAATAAGAAATCGCAGAGGTGATCAGATACCATCAAAAGAAAGCTGTATTTGTGGGAAAAAAAGGACATCAATTTTATTTGGGTACAACATCGCACGACCGCGCAATTGGCAATTAAAATAATGCAGTGCCGTATCGCAAAAAATGGCCTGGTCATTAAAGAGGTAGTATACTCTGCTTTTTAATTTTTACCTACTGGTAAGCCTATGATAAAGCTTACCTGTAGGTAAAATTAATATTTCCTAAACCTACACGGGCCCCGGAGCCACGAAACATGGAAGAGATGTCGAGGGAACATGTCAGCTCCCTCAGTGGTGTCCGGGGGACCGTCTCGGGGCTTCGTTCTTAGGTAAGTATTTCATAATGAGCTATTATGGGATGCATACTAGCTCATTATGCCTTTGTCCTGCAGGGTTTTTTTTTTTTTTTTTGAGGATATAACCGCTTTAAGGGGGTAAATCCTTACGGTCCAGAAATGGTTAATGTCTATACCGCTGGCAATAAAAGTGAGTACACCCCTAAGTGACAATGTCCAAATAGGGCCCAAAGTGTCAATATTTTCCAGCACTGCCTAGACCCATTTGGGCATAGAGTTCACCAGAGCTTCACAGGTTGCCACTGGAGTCCTCTTCCACTCCTCCATGACGACATCAAGGAGCTGGTGGATGTTAGAGACCTTGCACTTCTCCACCTTACGTTTGAGGATGCCCCCACAGATGCTCAATAAGATTTAGGTCTGGAGACATGCTTGGCCAGTCCATCACCTTTACCCTCAGCTTCTTTAGCAAGGCAGTGGTCATCTTGGAAGTGTGTTTGGGATCGTTATCATGTTGGAATACTGCCCTGCGGCTCAGTCTCCGAGGGGAGGGGATCATCCTCTGCTGCAGTATGTCACAGTACATGTTGGCATTCATGGATCCCCAATGAACTGTAGCTTCCCAGTGCGAGCAGCACTCATGCAGCCCCAGACTATGACACTTCAACCACCATGCTTGACTGTAGGCAAGACACACTTGTCTTTGTACTGCTTACCACCCCATACGCTTGACACCATCTGAACCAAATAAGTTTATCTTGGTCTCATCAGACCACAGGACATAGTTCCAGTAATCCATGTCCTTAGTCTGCTTGTCTTCAGCAAACTGCGGGCATTCTTGTGCATCATCTTTAGAAGAGGCTTCCTTCTGGGAAGACCAATTTGATGCGTGTGGTGTATGGTCTGAGTACTGACAGACTGACCCCCCCCCCCTCCCCTTCAACCTCTGCAGCAATTCTGGCAGCACTCATACGTCTATTTCCCAGAGACAACTTCTGCATATGACACTGAGTACGTGCACTCAACTCCTTTGGTCGACCATGGCGATGCTTGTTCTTAGTGGAACCTGTCCTGTTAAACCGCTGTATGGTCTTGGCCACTGTGCTGCAGCTCAGTTTCAGGGTCTTGGCAATCTTCTTATAGCCTAGACCAGGGATCCTCAAACTACGGCCCTCCAGCTGTTTCGGAACTACACATCCCATGAGACATTGTAAAATTCTGACATTCACAGACAGGACAAGGCATGATGGGAATTGTAGTTCCTGAACAACTGGAGGGCCGTAGTTTGAAGCCCCCTGGCCTAGACCATCTTTATGTAGAGCAACAATTATTTTATTTTTTTCAGATTCTCAGATAGTTCTTTGCCATGAGGAGCCATGCTGAACTTCCATTGACCAGTATGAGAGAGTGAGAGCAATCACACCTGCTCCCCATTCACACCTGAGACCTTGTAACAATACCATGACACCGTTGAGGGAAAATGGCTAATTGGGCTCAATTTGGACATTTTTACTTAGGGGTGTACTCACTTTTGTTGCCAGCAGTTTAGACAATATTGGCTGTGTGTTGAGTTATTTTGAGGGGACAGCAAATTTACACTGTCATATAAGCTGTATACTCACTACTTTACATTGTAGCAAAGTGTCATTTCTTCAGTGTTGTCACATGAAAAGGTATAATAAAATATTTACACAAATGTGAGGGGTGTACTCACTTTTGTGAGATACTGTATGTGACACATCGTGTTCCTAATATAAAATGGGCAAGTAAAAGCTCTGGTTCTCCCAGACAAATGTTTTATAGTTTTGGATAGGGTGGGAGTCATAGGAACAGGAAGGCACAGCAAATAAAACATTTTCAGATGTTCTAGCACTTCTTCACATTAATAAAAATGTGTATTTGTCTTTGTCCCACTAGCAAGAATCTTCTCACTAGGAGCAGCCAATCTTTCCCCAATGTATCTAAAATTAAATACAAAGGGTTGTCTGCATGAGTTCTGCAGTTATAGGGAAGATACGGTATATGTTACGCGTTAATTGTTTCTACCATTACTAATTGACTCCATGGCCAATAAGGGCCAGAATCATGTAGGCAACAGGGGAAGCTGAGATTTCTAAGCACCATCTCTAAGGAAAGGTATAACTTGCATATTATTCTTGACTCCCCAAAGCTGTAGAACAGTGCTGTCTGAAGTTTGTCTTTAACCAATTCACTCCAGAGCCTATCTCCTCCCCTATAGTGCCAGAAGTTTATTTTCTTTGTTCTAAAAGTGACATATATCATTTGTGAATGGAAGGTAAGCAACAAAACCTAGTGTGTAAATGTAGACACTCTTTTGTGTTGCATTTTTTCTCATGCTTTTCATGTCCTCGTGCTACTTTTAGAGCCGGTTCACACTGCCGCGACCATACGTCACCCCATGTCGGAGCGACTTTTTACCGCGACTTTACCGCGACTTCAGCGCGACTTGTGAATTATTTTGCGCTACTTATATGACAGACGACTTTGTGTTTGGCCAATCAGAATATGATGTGTTGTGACCTAATTCCCCTTTTCTGTTTTTTTTTTTTTTTTACTCATTTCCTCATTGCCCACCAGTGCCACGTATCAGTGTCCACCAGTGCCACTGCCCACCAGTGCCACGTATCAGTGTCCACCAGTGCCACTGCCCACCAGTGTCACGTATCAGTGTCCACCAGTGCCACGTATCAGTGTCCACCAGTGCCACGTATCAGTGCCACGTATCAGTGTCCACCAGTGCCACGTATCAGTGCCACGTATCAGTGCCATGAATCAGTGTCCACCAGTGCCACTTATCTGTGTCCACCAGTGCCACTCACACAGACCAAGCAGAGATAATGGAATATATATACCATTACATTTATTTATATATATATATATATATATATATATATACCATATAGGCATGGCTGCAATGTGGGGAATGTCTGGCTAATCTCTTTCTTCTTCCTGGAAAGTCTGATAACAAGTCGCTTCAATTAAGATAAGGAGGCGACTCCCATTGAAGTATATGGGACAGGTCGGATCACAGCGACTTCAGTAGTGCCAATTAAGATGGCACTGATTGATTAACATTGCTTTTTTTATGTCAAGCGAACTGGGGCGACACAAGTCGCCTCACAAGTCGTGCTAGTGTGAATGGTCTCTTACAGATACACTCATTTGTTACAATATACTATGTGCAGTGGTTTGTAAATTTTTTTTTTTTTTTTTTATTTTATTTTGGAAAAAATTTATAAAAATGTTTTGTGAGATATATTCTGTAGTAAAAGATGCCATGTTTTTTTTTGCAGACATTACCACCTGTCAGAAACAAGGACTACAGAAAAAAGAAAAAGAGCAAAAGCAAAGATTCAAATGAAGAGAAACAAGAAAACAGCAAAAAGCCGAAACGAAAGCTACTTGATTATGAGTACTGGGACAAGATGGATGTGGTAAGTGTTAGATTAATGTAATGGCTTGTGCACAAATGTATTCCTTTTTTCTCCAATTCTTGTACTTGATATATTCTGACGTTAGTTAAAAAATAGATAACTGGCAAGATGTTTGTGTTGTGTACAGCATGTCCTGTGCTAAAGGTAAAGTGACACTAAACAATATCCTTTTTTTTCTAAAATCAATCTATACACATCCCCCACCTAATGGCCCTGTAACCTTTTTTTTTTCTGCCTCCTTGTAATGTCCTCCATGAGCTACGTACCTATATAAAGTGGGTGGAAAAAAGCTCTCTTCTTTCCACCTCACTGTTTGTTTGGAACGAGCTGTGCATGTTAGTTGTGGTCATGTGCACTGCTCTATGCCCACTACAAATCCCGTAGGCCCTTGTCCCAAGCAAGAGGGTGGCTACGTACCTACATATGGTGGGTCATGGAGAACTAATGTAGCCATTATCTAACACAGCAAAAAGAAAGACATTTGAAGGAGGCTGACAACAATAGAAGGTGCTTTTTTAATGATTTCCAGATCACCTCCTGTAGGTTTACTGCTACAGCGTGGCTACGTGATCCAGCGCAGTGAAAGCCTGTGAACTTTCTTTTGCATCCAGTAGCTGAACAAAGTGGTGGGGAGGTGAATGGAAGGTAAGGATATGCTGTTTAGGATGGAGACACTAAAGTGAACTGGTTGCTTTAGGCAAAGCACAGGTTAAGTTTAAGTATGATAAGTAATTGTTCCTGTTATCATATAGGAAGGATTTTAAATACTATTGACATTAACGTCCTGCCCTTTTTATTTCCAATTTATTTATAATGGGAAGCACTTGTCTCTCTGCAAAGGATAAATCCTTGAGACACATTACAGCGCCTTTGTTTTTTTGGGGGGGTTTTTATTTGGCTACTTCTCTGTATTTTGGTATAGACAATTAACTTTTGCATTCATATGCAACGCTGAAATAAGAAAGTAAACGGTAACTTGTAAATAGCTGCAAGCGTGTAGAATACAGCCCAATTCTACAATAATACAATGTCAGTGAAACCACACCTGGCTCATAAATCTATGTTTTTTTGCATTGCATTTTGCATCAGTTCATTTAATGGCACTGTAAGCTTTGTACTTCATAAATAATTTAGAGTTAAGGGAGTTGTAAAGGCAGGAAGGTTTGCGATCTTAATGCATTCTATGCATTAATATAAAAAGTCTTCTGTGTGTAACAGCCTCCCCAGCACCCTCTAATACTTACCTGAACCTCCTTTCTGTCCAGCGATGTCCACAAGTCCCTCGGCCGTTTGGGACTCTCCCTCCTGAGCTGAGACACTGCACATCAACCTGAACACGCCATCCCCACCATGAAACATGGTGGTGGCAGCATCATGTTGTGGGAATGCTTTTCTTCAGCAGGGACAGGGAAGCTGGTCAGAGTTCATGGAAAGATGGATGGAGCCAAATTCAGGGCAATCTTAGAAGAAAACCTGTTAGAGACTTAAAACTGGGGCGGATGTTCACCTTCCAGCAGGACAATGACCCTAAACATACAGCCAGATCTACAATGGAATGCATTAGTTCAAAGCATATTCATGTGTTAGAAGGGCCCAGTCAAAGTCCAGACCTAAATCGAATTGAGAATCTGTGGCAAGACTTGGAAATTGCTGTTCACATATGCTCTCCATCCAATCTGACAGAGCTTGAGCTATTTTGCAAGGAAGAATGGGCAAAAATGTCACTCTCTAGATTTGCAAAGCTGGTAGAGACATAGACAAAAAAAGACTTGCAGCTGTAATTGCAGCAAGAGGTGGCTCTGCAAAGTATTGACTCAGGGGGGCTGAATACAAATGCATGCCACACTTTTCAGATACATTATTTATTTGTAAAACATTTTGAAAACCATTTATCATTTTCCTTCCACTTCACAATTATGTGCCACTTTGTGTTGGTCTATCACATAAAATCCCAAAAAATACATTTATGTTTTTGGTTGCAACATGACAAAATGTGGAAAATTTCAAGGGGTATGAATACTTTTTCAAGGCACTGTATAACCTTTCTCTCTCAGAAAGTTTTTCCTTCTATCTGCTGTGCCCTAAGCAATTACTATTTGAGGGAGAGGGTTTACACCCAGCCATTTGGACAAGGAAATTAGCAGCAAATTGTAAGTAGTGGTATGCAAACCTTTTCCTCTATGTTGTCCACTCATGTTTGATGTGAATTGTAGTTTTTATAGTGCATCGGAAAGTATTCACAGCACTCCACGTTTTTCACATTTTGTTATGTTACAACCTTATACCGAAATTGAATAAATTAATTATTTTCCTCAAAATTCAAACAATACCTCATAATGACAACATCAAAGAAGTTTGTTTGAAATCTTTTTATTAAAAATAAAAAACGAAAAAAATCCCATGTACATAAGTATTCACCACCTTTCCTCAATACTTTGTTGAAGCACCTTAGGCACCAATTACAGCCTCAAGTCTTTTTGGGGCAGTTTCTCCTATTTTTCTTTGCAGGACCTCTGAAGCTCCATCAGGTTGCATGGGGAGCATCAGTGCACAGCCATTTTCAGATCCCTCCAGAGATGTTCAATTGGGTTTAGGTCTGGGCTCTGGCTGGGCCACTGAAGGACATTCACAGAGTTGTCCTGTAGCCACTCCTTTATTATCTTGGCTGGGTCCTTAAGGTCGTTGTCCTGTTGAAAGATGAACCTTCGCCCCAGTCTGAGGTCCAGAGCGCTCTGGAGCAGGTTTTTATCAAGGATGTGTCTGTACATTTCTGCATTCATCTTTCCCTTGACCCTGACTAGTCTCCCAGTTCCTGTCACTGAAAAACATTCCCACAGCATGATGCTGCCACCACCATGCTTCACTGTAAGGATGGTATTGGCCAGGTGATGAGCAGTTCTTTGTTTCTTCCAGAAATGACACTGGCCATTCAGGCCAAAGAGTTTAATCTTTGTTTCATCAGACCAGAGATTTTAGTTTCTCATGGTCTTCAGCTGCCTTTTGGCAAACTCCACATGGGCTGTCATGTACCTTTTTACTAAAGAGTGGCTTCTGTCTGGCCACTCTACCATATAGGTCTGATTGGTGTATATGACTGCTCAGTTTCACTCATATGTAAATTAATTTGGTGGAGTGCTGCAGAGATGGTGGTTCTTCTGGAAGGTTCTCCAACCTCCACAGAGAAAAGGTGGAGCTCTGTCAGAGTGACCATCGGTTCTTGGTCACCTCTCTGACTAAGGCCCTTCTCCCCAGATTGCTCAGGTTGACCGGGTGGCCGCTCTAGGAAGAGTCCTGGTGGTTCCAAACTTCCATTTATGGATGATGGGGGCCACTGTGCTCATTGGGACCTTCAATGCTGCAGAAATGTTTCTGTACCTTTCCCCAGATCTGTGCCTTGGTACAATCCTGTCTCAGAGGTCTATAGACAATTCCTTGGACTTCATAGCTTGGTTTGTGCTCTGACATGCACTGTTAACTGTGGGACCTTCTATAGACAGGTGTGTGCCTTTCCAAATCCTGTTCAATCAACTGAATTTAACACAGGTGGACTCCAATCATGTTGCATAAACATCTCAAGGATGATAAGTGGAAATAGGATGCTCCTGAGCTCAATTTTGAGTGTCATGGCAAAGGCTGTGAATACTTATGTACCTGTGATTTTTTTGTTTTTGTTTTTTATTTTTAATAAATTTACAAAGATTTCAAAAAACTTCTTTCAATTTGTCATTATGGGGTATAGTTTGTTGAATTTTGAGGAAATTAATTAATTTAGGCCTCTTTCACACGAGCAGTCCGTATATCACCCCATCCGTTTGCGGGTGATATACGGACATAATGAATGTCTATGGGATTGCGGATGACACCGCTGACATACGATTTTGCGTCCTTTCAGTTCTGTTCCATTTTTTGGAACGGAACAGAACCCTATTTTTCTTCCGTTTAAAAAAACGGAAAGGACGCAAAATCGGATGTCAGCGGTGTCATCCGCTGACATCCGCAATCCCATAGGCATGCATTATGTCCGTATATCATCCGCAAACGGATGGGATGATATGCGGACATACGGACCGATATGCGGACATACGTGTTTACGTGTCCGTAAAAAAAAAAAAAGTGCCGGAGCATATCGAAATCCGGTCCGCTCCGTGTGAAAGAGGCCTTAATCAATTTTGGAATAAGGCTGTACCATAATAAAATGTGGAAAAAGTGAAGTGCTGTGAATACCTTCCAGATGCACTGTGAATATAATCTGTATATATTTTATACATTTATTTTCTGGGTGAAAAAAAAAAAGAACTGTGAGATCGCAGTGGAATATAAATAAAAATAAAGAAGTGTAAAAATGCCTCCAGGGAAAGCTCCTCACTGTGTGAAAACATCTGGATTTCAGGATGTCAGCTAATGGTCACATTTAAAAAATATGTGAAAAATATTTTATTTTTTGTGATATAATTTCTTTGTTAGCCTAATGAAGGGAATCTGACAAAACTAAGAATCTATGTAAGACACCACAGATAGAAGCTGATGTTTTCTGACTCCAGTTCTGGAACAGGAAAGCTCTCATTACTTCACTTTGTGAATGATGCCGGTGCCCTGGAACATGTATTCTGTATAAGAGTCTAAAAAGGAAACTTCTGTTTTAGGCATCTTAAGTGTTTTTGTCTGATAATAATCCTATTTATAGTTGAATTCATTTTTTGTATGATTTGGTACAGGACAAGGCACTACAAGAGATTGATAAGGAAGACAACACAAATGAATCCGTGTCCACAGAGTCTGATTCTGGAGATGAGGATGGAATCATCATTGACAAGGACAGTGCTCTGACAGAGAAGGAGAAGGTAGGGCTCAAGTACATACCCTGATTCACCCACTGTCATAATACATTGCTTATTGAGAGAGAACTGAGATTTGTCACCCACTGTCATAATACATTGCTTATTGAGGGAGAACTGAGATTTGTCACCCACTGTCATAATACATTGCTTATTGAGAGAGAACTGAGATTTGTCACCCACTGTCATAATACATTGCTTATTGAGAGAGAACTGAGATTCGTGATAAAATTGGAACATACAGATGTCTGTTTTAAGAAGGCATATTTCTATGGCCCACCTTGCTAAAACCTGTCTGCGTATACTTTCTCAAAGCTAGAGATGCATATTCCTAAAATACTGGGTGGACCAGTAGCCAGTGACCTGCAATTTTCACAGTGCTATTTCACTCTTGCAACATTAATTACTGTTATTTAACATTAAAGAGGAAGTAAACCCTCCTCTGACACTTGTACCTATAGGTAGGCCTATAATAAGACTTACCTATAAGTACTGTAAATATCTCCTAAACATGTACCGTTTAGGAGATATTTACCTTACATGCAGAAAGTGACATCACTGGCGCATGCGCTCTGAAGGAACGGCCGCTGGTGCCGATCCTTTAAAACCCCGTGCCGTGACCTTCGGCTCCCGCCCGCGTGCGTGGGAGTGACGTCACCGCGGCTCCGGCCAATCAGATGGCCGGATGCCGTGATCCCGGAAGACGGGCGACTGTCATAGAGGTAAGCGGGCGGCACAGCGGGGGCTTGTTCGAAGGTAAGTATTTCATAATGAGCTAGTATGCGATGCATACTAGCTCATTATGTGTTTCTCTTTCAGGTTGGAAAAAAAAAAATAAAAAATGTATGGGTTTACAACCTCTTTAAGTCCGAGTTCACACTTATGCAATGCAGGAAACCTGCGAATCTACTGCGGGCTCCCACATCGCATTCCCAGTGCAGGCAGTTCACACTGCCATTTGCAAATCGCTGGGGGTGTCAATTCAAAGTTAACAACACCCCCAGATCAGTTCACATATCGCAGTGCGAACTGACATTCAGACATGAATCGGATCGCATAAGTGTGAACCACCATGCGATCCGATTCTGTTGCGGACCCAAAAAGGGTCCTGTGCGCGTTTGTGCCGAATCAGATGCAAATTCAGCCATACTATCTGTATGGCTGAATTTGCATCGCACTGACATCGCATGTGATTTTCAGAGCAGTGCGCTCCGAATCACATGCGATGTCTGCCATCGCACTAATGTGAAATGAGCCTAAACAGCACATAAGTGACTGATTAGTGGATGGTTAAGTGGGGTAGCCCCTTTCATTAGGGATCAGAATAGAAGTGGAGTTTTTTGTGTTTTTATTGAGTTTTTGTTTTTGAAAATGGCCAGTCACTTACTGTATGAAAACCCAAAGAATTCTCATGTTTGCTCTCATTTTATGTGCAAAATATTACTGAACACCCCTATCCTATTCATTTATAGCATTACACATTATTGTGCAAAATATATAATAAACAGAAGCCCATCAGTTCCAGTTAGTTGTATCCACTGGTTAGATCTAAATCCTATGGCTCTCACTGCTGCCTGTGTTTCCTGTTAGACCAGGAAGTAGAGGAGCTGTGCTGCAGACGGGGACAGCACTAGATCGGTGAAAGGAGCTAGATAAGTGTTTAGAGATGGGGAGGGAGGTAACAGTGGGTAGTTTCTTTTACCTTGTGCTGGGAATTCATTAAAGTGATTATAAAGTCTTATTTTTTTTTTTTTGTTTTTTTTTTTATTAAAATAACAAACATGTTATACTTACTTCCTCTGTGCAGTGGTTTTGCACAGGGCAGCTCCTCTTCTCGGGTCCCTGGCTGGAGCTCCTGGTGCCCCTCCCTCCTGTTGATTGCCCCCACAGCAAGCAGCTTGCTATGGGGGCACCTTGAGCCAAGCTGCAGCTCCGTGTATCAATTCTGACACGGAACTTCCGTTCGGCCCCGCCCCCTCTCTCTCCTGATTGGCTAACTGAGTTTGACAGCAGCTGGAGCAAATGGCACCACTGCTATGTCTCATCCAATTAGGATAGAGAGTCCCTGAGGCATTCGTGGACATCACTGGATAGAGATGGGGCTCAGGTAAGTATTGGGGGGGCGGGGCTGATGGGGGCTACTGTACACAGAAGGCTTTTTATCTTAATGCAAATAATGCATTAAGATAAAAAAAACCTTCTGACTTTACAACCACTTTGAAGTGGAGTTCTAGCCTGAGAGTTCCTGACTTTTAATAAACACACACTCACCTGTCCCAGGATCCAGCTATGCGGCTGCCCGAACCCTCGGCTCTCTCCCTCTCTTCTCCCCGGCCCCGGCATTGCAAATGTGGTGGGTGCTCTCTGCGCATGCGCGAGTCGCGCTGTGCGGCCTCAATAGCCGGGCAATCTTCTGGAATTTGTGATGTGTCCCAGAAGATTGCAGGGAGGCAGGGGGAGAGGAGAACTTCCACTCGAGTTGCCTAGAAGGTCCGAACGGAAGTGGGAGCAGGTACCTGGTTCCCCAATCCCCCCCCCCCCCCAAAAAAAAATGACCTGCCAAATGTGGCATAGAAAGGGGTAAGGAGTGCTTAAAGCCGAACTTCCACTTTTGTGGGGAACTCCGCTTTAAGGTAAAAATCAGCTAGACTTTTACCAAGTGCTTGTTGCATGGACAAATAGGTAAATAATGTTACATGATAGTGGATTATTTTATACAGTGAGGAAAACAAGTTTTCATGCTAAAATTATGTTAATTGCTAGACAGAAAAATTCCCAGCTCAAGTCACCGACCAATCTGCTTACCAACCAAATTAACCAGTCTAACAGTATGCGTTAAAACGGGTTTAGTTAGCACACATTTGCAAACACATGTGTAAGCTGCAAGGCCCCTTCAAGAAACCTCAGTATTTGCAGTCCTAACTCCTGTGAATTTATGAGAGTCTCCACAGTGGGAGCACATGCAATGTAATGGATAGATAGGGGGCAGATGGGCCTGGAGGTGGCCCAACCCTCCTTAAAGGCACAGGGGCACAGTGGACGCCCAGCGCATAGCACAATGGCCGCAAAGGCGTACATCACCAGAATACATTAATAACAAACAAAATAGCCCCTGCCTCCACCTATTACTGGCCTTCACAGCAAGGGAAGGGCAACGCATGCAAGACAAAACCCAAAAAATTCCAAGTTCAACTCACCAACCAGTCTGCTTACCAACCAAATTATCCTGTCTAATGGTATGCATTAAAAACAGGGATTTTGCTAAATTGCTATTGCTTTGTTTTAGGGAAATAGTTATTTCAGAGCGGGAAAGTATGATGAAGCCGTGGAGTGCTATACAAAAGGAATGGATGCAGATCCTTATAATGCAGTATTACCAACCAACAGAGCATCCGCTTTCTTTAGATTAAAGAAGTAAGTCTTCACACTATTTTTATGTACAATAATTTAGAATATGGTTTCTGTAATTCCCTAACATTTACATATTTTTTGTTCCGCAGATATGCTGTTGCTGAATCAGACTGCAATCTGGCTATTGCACTAGACCGCAACTATTCAAAAGCTTACGCTCGAAGGGGAGCCGCTCGTCTTGCTTTAAAAAACTTGCAGGGAGCAAAACAAGGTTGTCTAATCAATACTTTGATCTTATCTGTTTTACCTATGCAGTTCAAATTACATATAGGAATAAATATACTTTACAATTATGCATTGGGTTTAGTGGGGTTTTCCATAAATGTATACAATTTTACCTCTAGATAGTCTAAACATGAGAAAACCTTTTTCTGAAGATGTCTGAGCTTTATATTATTGCCGGTTAGGAAATCCTGATTGTTTTAAATTCCTGCCCTGACCACTACCACTTATTTTTAAATGCTTTGTGGCCATCTTGTGCTTGTAGGAAATCCCTGACAAATAACTTCTGTGGCTTGATGACCTGTCACCTAGACCCTGTCCAGTCCTGTATGTAACATTGTGGTCACTGTGGCTCTTTTGAGTCATTTGATGACCCCCGTGGTATCGGCTGCAAATGCCATTTACACAGGTCACAATACCTTATTTGTAACATTTGCATTTCATCCTTGATTTGATGTGCAACCTATCTGTTTATTATTATTATTATTATTATTAGGCCCCATGCACACGGGACGTTTTTAACGCTGCTGTAAGCAGCGTCAGGCGTTTTCTTTTTGCAGCCTAAAAACGCCCCTCCATGTTATTCTATGGCCTCATGCACACTCAGACGTTTTTGAGCTGTAAGTGGCTTAGGCGTTTTTAGGCTGCAACAAGAACCCACCACCTGCGCGTTCTGAGGACCAGCGTTACAGCGTTAAAAACGCCTGACGCTGCTAAAAGCTGAATAACTTTGCTATAACGTTGCTTAACGTGCGTTAAGCCACGTTATACGTTTTTTTTTCTTCCATTCAAAATCAATGGTTCCCTATGGGAGCCTATTGATTTGAATGGAGGTCGCACCGCAACACCGCAAGTCGGATCCGACTTGCGGGGTGACTTGCGCTGTGGGAATCTTGAGGGGGAACTCCACGCCAAAATGTGAAAAAACCGGCGTGGGGTCCCCCCCCAAGGTTCCAAACCAGGCCCTTCGGGTCTGTTATGGAATTTGAGGGTAGCCCCATGCCGAAAAAACGGCGTGAGGTCCCCCCCAAAATCCATACCAGACCCTTATCCGAGCATGCAGCCCGGCAGGCCAGGAAAGGGGAGGGGACGAGCGAGCGGCCCCACCCCCCCTGGACCACACCAGGCCACATGCCCTCAACATGGGGGGGTGTTGGTGCTTTGGGGCAGGGGGAGCTCTGCACCCCCCACCTCAAAGCACCTTGCCCCCATGTTGATGAGGACAAGGGCCTCATCCCCACAACCCTGGCCGGTGGTTGTGGGGGTCTGCGGGCAGGGGGCTCATCGGAATCTGGAAGCACCCTTTAACAAGGGGGCCCCCCAGATCCCGGACCCCCTCCCTATGTGAATGGGTATGGGGTACACTGTACCCCTACCCATTCACCCCATAAAAGGCAGTGTATGGAAATAACGACAAGAGACGTTTTGGAAAGTTTATTAAAAATCTTCATCCGACTCTTCTTGTCTTCTCCTCTCCGGGGTCTTCTCCGGGGTCTTCTGCTCTTTTGCTGTCCGCCCTTCTTGTCTTCTCCTCTCCGGGGTCTTCTGCTCTTTTGCTGTCCCCCTCTTCTTGTGTTCTTCTCTCCGGGGTCTTCTGCTGTCCCCTCTTCTGCTGTCCTCCCTTCTTTTCTTCTCCTCTCCGGTCTTCTGCTCTTTTGCTGTCGGCTGTCGGCTGTCTTCTTCCTCCGGTCCTCCTCCTCCGACGTCTCCGCTGATTATGCCTATCTCCGGTCTCTTCAGCTTATTATATAGCCATTAGGGGCGTGGCCCCGATGACGTCATCGGGAGGCCCCGCCCCCTCATGTCACAGATGACGTCATATGTGACATGAGGGGGCGGGGCCTCCCGATGACGTCATCGGGGCCACGCCCCTAATGGCTATATAATAAGCTGAAGAGACCGGAGATAGGCATAATCAGCGGAGACGTCGGAGGAGGAGGACCGGAGGAAGAAGACAGCCGACAGCCGACAGCAAAAGAGCAGAAGACCGGAGAGGAGAAGAAAAGAAGGGAGGACAGCAGAAGAGGGGACAGCAGAAGACCCCGGAGAGAAGAACACAAGAAGAGGGGGACAGCAAAAGAGCAGAAGACCCCGGAGAGGAGAAGACAAGAAGGGCGGACAGCAAAAGAGCAGAAGACCCCGGAGAGGAGAAGACAAGAAGAGTCGGATGAAGATTTTTAATAAACTTTCCAAAACGTCTCTTGTCGTTATTTCCATACACTGCCTTTTATGGGGTGAATGGGTAGGGGTACAGTGTACCCCATACCCATTCACATAGGGAGGGGGTCCGGGATCTGGGGGGCCCCCTTGTTAAAGGGTGCTTCCAGATTCCGATGAGCCCCCTGCCCGCAGACCCCCACAACCACCGGCCAGGGTTGTGGGGATGAGGCCCTTGTCCTCATCAACATGGGGGCAAGGTGCTTTGAGGTGGGGGGTGCAGAGCTCCCCCTGCCCCAAAGCACCAACACCCCCCCATGTTGAGGGCATGTGGCCTGGTGTGGTCCAGGGGGGGTGGGGCCGCTCGCTCGTCCCCTCCCCTTTCCTGGCCTGCCGGGCTGCATGCTCGGATAAGGGTCTGGTATGGATTTTGGGGGGGACCTCACGCCGTTTTTTCGGCATGGGGCTACCCTCAAATTCCATAACAGACCCGAAGGGCCTGGTTTGGAACCTTGGGGGGGGACCCCACGCCGGTTTTTTCACATTTTGGCGTGGAGTTCCCCCTCAAGATTCCCACAGCGCAAGTCGCCCCGCAAGTCGGATCCGTGTTGCGGTGCGACCTCCATTCAAATCAATAGGCTCCCATAGGGAACCATTGATTTTGAATGGAAGAAAAAAAAACGCTGCTAAAAGCAACGTGGCAAAACGTGCAATAACGCCAATGGAAAAAGCTACTGAAAGCACGTTTTTACAGCTGCTTTTTCCGGCGTCAGAACTAACTTTGACGTACGTTTTTTCTAACGCCCCGTGTGCATGGGGCCTTATTGTTTGCTAGTAAGTAGAGCTGCATGATTAATCTTTAAAAGATCGCAATCTCGATCCACCCCCTCACGATCTTAAAACGGCATGCCCTCGTTTCTTACAGAGCTCTTCTCTGCTCACTCCCAGCTGTTATAAAAAAAGAGCCTCATTATGGCCTCTTTCACACGGAGTGGACCGTATTGCGATCCGCTCCGGCACTTTTTTTTTTTTTTTTTTTTATGGACACGGATGACACTTGTGTCATCCGGTCCGTATGTCCGCATATCATCCCATCCGTTTGCGGATGATATGCGGACATAATGTATGTCTATGGGATTGCGGATGTCAGCGGATGACACCGCTGACATCCAATTTTGAGTCCTTTCCGTTTTTTAAACAGAAGAAAAATAGGGTTCTGTTCCGTTCCAAAAAACAGAACAGAACTGAAAGGACCCAAATCGGATGTCAGCGGATGGTCATCAGCTGACATCCGCAATCCCATTGACATGCATTATGTCCGTATATCACCTGCAAACGCATGGGATGATATACGGACATACGGAAAGCCTGTGTGAAAGAGGCCTAAGGCTGCTGAATAACTATAAACACAATGTTTTACAATGTATCATTTCGTTCTTTTAGATCAAAGGAATGAACTTCCATCTGTAAGTGCCGGTTCACATTTGTGCGATGCGGGAACGCTGCGAATATACAGCGTGTTCCCACATCGCATCCGCACCCCTGGCAGTTCACACTGCCATATGCGATACGCTGGGGGTGTCAATTAAAAGTTAACGACACCCTCCAGATCAGATCACATATCGCAGTGCGATCTGAAAGTTTGCACAGAATCGGATCGCACTAGTGTGAACCACCATGCGATCCGATTCTGCTGCGGACCAAAAAAACGGTCCTGTGCGTGTTTTAGTTCTATTGCGGTGTGAATTCAGGCATACAAACAAACTGTATGGCTGAATTTGCACTGCACAGAGATCGCATGTAATTTTAGGAGCAGTGCACTCCGAATTACATGCGTTTTCAGGCGTTTTTGCAGATGTTTGGAGGCAGGCAGTGACATCTAACAAAAACACTTGTAATCTGCCAAAAAAGAAGCTCATGTACTTATTTGAGCTTCAGGCATTTTGCTTCAGGCGACAAAAGGCTCGTGTGTGAACAGGGGCCATTGAAATGAATGGGATTTTGCTTGATGGGCGTTTTGAGACTTCAGAAATGAGCGTTTTACGAGCTGATATACGCTCAGATGTGAACAGTGAGGGAAGTTTAACCTCTTAAAGACTAAGCCTTTTTCTGACACTTGTTGCTTACAAGTTAAAATCAGTATTGTTTGCTAGAAAATTACTTCGAACCCCCAAACATCATATATATATATTTTAGCAGAGACCCTAGAGAATAAAATAGCGATCGTTGTAATCTTTTATGTCACACTGTATTTGCACAGAAGTCTTTCAAACGCAGTTTTTTGAGAAAAAATACACTTTAATGAATTTAAAAAAAAACTAAACAGAAAAGTTAGCTCAATGTTTTGTATAATGTAAAAGATGAGGTTACGCCAAGAATCACGAGAGAATCTTGATCTTTATTCTAAGCAAAAAAATTGTGATTCTCATTTTATCCAGAATCGTGCCGCTCTACTAGTAAGCATTTACCACTGAAACTTTATTTTTTTTTTTGACCCTCTGCAATTAATATATACAGGATTTTTACCTTTGTTTATTAATTTAACCTCTTTAAATGATGAGGTCTTTTATACTATATGAATTACTTTATTTCACAGATTATGATAAAGTCCTGGAGCTTGATCCAAATAACTTTGAGGCCAAGAATGAACTTAGAAAAATTAACAGTGTAAGTCTGAATTGTTACTTTTGGGGTATGATATACTATAGTTTTAATATAATAAAAAACTTATAAGGACCAATTTTTTTTAATGCATAACTTATGCAATATTTCATTGCTGCATTCAGAGAGCATTTTGCCTTCACTACATTCAGGGCAGTGATAACCATTTGACCCTGGAAAAATTGGTTTATTACATAGTTTATAATTCCTCCTTAGAACAACGAAAAAAAAAATCTGCTGGATAGTGACCTTGATGTTTTTGTAAAGGTAAAGGTAAAGGCAATAAAAAACATTGCACTGTCTCCTTAAATTATTTAAAGTGGTTGTATAGGCTGAAGTTTAGTGTGCAGCAGCGCCCCCAGCCCCCCTAAAACTTACCTGAGCCCTATCTGAATCTCCTGGGTCTCTCCCTCCTCATTAGCTGAAACAGCAGCGGTAACCATTGGGTTCCGCTACTGTCAATCACAGCCAGTGAGCCAATGAAGAGAGAGCGGGAGAGGGCCAAGCCACCCTCCATGTGTAAATGGAGTCCCCATATCAAGCAGCTTGCTATGGGGGCACTAGGAAGGAGTAGAAAGGTAGGGGTGACCAGCGCTATGGAGTAAAGACCTTAGACAATAGTGAAGGTGTAAGCTGCCAACAACCAAACCCACAAGGGGTTAAAGTGTGAAATAAATAAAGGGAGGTTGTAACGGCGCTACCTTAAAGTGAGTAAGTGCTTTTATAAGTGCCAACTTAAAATAAAGTGCCAATAAAGTAAAATTGTGTCATAAAAATCGTTGGTTTGGAATAAAGTGCACTAGTGGCTTGTGGTGCGACAAAGTTGGCTGATTATTAACCTGGGCCCATAAGGTGCGACTTTATAAAGTTGCAACGTCGTTACGTCACTTCCGGTTTCGGAGCCTGGCCCGTGGAACGCGGAAGCTTCCCGGCCGTCACCGCTGATCCTAGGCAGCCTCAAACCTGAGTTTTCTGCTCTCTTTTCCACGCTACAAATATACACTGCATCATGGGGCCTTTCTCTTCCAATTTGAGGTACTAAAAGCCAAGTTCGGCTCACTGGAGGACCCCGGAAGCAACCGACCATTCTTCCTCAAGTACAGGTCGTATACTTAGGGGCGACATCTAGTGGATGTACAAAAGAATTGCAACCCCATTCTTTATTTTTATTTTTCTTTCATATAACCTGTTACTTTTCACATAAGTGGCAATAAAACGCCACGCACAGCACGGATATAATTTATGTTCACTGTTTTTATGCATTTAATACATAATCACTGGTTTATTTATGTATTTTAATATAATTTGCTGAAGTTATTAACGGCTATCACGAAATAAACGCACATTGGGAACTCATTGTTTCATACTCATTGAGTATATGCAGCACAGCACTTGCACTTTATAAAGTCGCACCTTATGGGCCCAGGTTAATAATCAGCCAACTTTGTCACACCACAAGCCACTAGTGCACTTTATTCCAAACCAACGATTTTTATGACACAATTTTACTTTATTGGCACTTTATTTTAAGTTGGCACTTATAAAAGCACTTACTCACTTTAAGGTAGCGCCGTTACAACCTCCCTTTATTTATTTCACACTAGGAAGGAGGGAGGCGCCTGGAGCACTGGCAGGGGACCCGAGAAGAGGAGGTTAGGGGCTGCTGTGTTCAAAATGACTGTACAGAGCAGGTAAGTATAACATGTTTGTTATTAAAAAAAAAAAAAGCAAACCTTTAATATCACTTTATGGCTGGGTTCACACTTGTTCGATGACAGACATCACATGTGATTCGCACTGCTGTGCAGATCACATGCGATGTCCGTGCAATGCGATTTCAGCCATACAAAATGTATGTAATAAAATAAATATTGCTAGATATAAAGTTGCGCTCAACCAAATTCCACTAAAGAAATAATATATTAAATATAAAGTGCATAAGTGAATTAAATATAATAAGATTGCAAATAAAAGTGAAAATACATATATGTGACATGCTGAGTATGTAATCCACAATGAAAATATATAAAAATAAAATTGAAATATATTTAACAATCAAAATATATGAAAATATATATGTGATTTATAGTCCACAGTGATTGTGAATGAATAAATAAGACAGTCCCCAGGTTATATTAACACAATTGATATTGGTCCATGGGATAAGACCAATAACGACACAAAGGGAACCAATTCTCAATGTGGATCTCCAATACCTCCACCAGAATACAAAAAAGACACCGGTGCACACTGGAGGCTTACCAGATGTAGCAGACCCCTTAATTATAGGGGTTCAATTCAGGCTGGAAATCACAGACCATCGATACCAGGCTAAACTTGGCAATTCCCATACACCTCCAGATCAATCTCCTTATCGCTGATTATGGATTCTCAAACACCATATCCGGGGAAAACAATAAGGACTCTCATAGTAAAGTATGTAATAGGAACCCAAATTTATTCAAAATCAGATGCACTTACATTTAGAAGACTTGTATCAAGCATAACAAATGCAAAAAAACACGGTCCGAGTGAAAGCGCCACTTCCGCATTCCCTTTTTTTCTTATACAAAATATATGGCTGAAATTGCATCGCATTCGCACCAAAATGGTGCAGGACCATATTTTTGGTTCGCCCTGGAATCGGATCGCATGAGTGTTCACTCCCATGTTATCCGATTCTTCTACTATTTAATAGTTCGCACTGCGATCTGCGAAACGATTTTGGGTGTCGTTAACTTTACATTGACCCTCCCAGCGGTTCGCAGAGGTCAGTGTGAACCAGTATGTGTTTCAGGTGTGATGCGGGAATCCGCATCGCAATTGCAGGGTTTCCCGCATCGCTCCAGTGTGAACCAGGACTTAATGTGATTTCTCATGTTTGTTTGTTTTTTTAGTTCTGGCTGCTGATGCTCTAATTTACCTGGTTGATCCTGCATGTGCCACTCCTCCTACATGTAAACTGACCACCCTAACATGGCAGCTGTACTAAGCTACCGTGGTCTGTTTACATCTTGTGTCATCATGCTAGAAAATCAGGGCACAGCACACCTGTATCTTTTGTAGTCCGTGCGAAGCCCTGCCCATTCCTGCTTTCGAATTGAGAAAGGGGGGTAGTGACATTTGCTGCCGGGTCTGATTGTATTCCATTGCCATGAAAACATAGAAGCTTGGCAGCAACATCATTCCCATTTGTAATATAAAATTCCGCGACACGCCCTCCAGCAGGTCTGTGCAATCATGTGACCTGCAGTTTGAAGGTACACAGTACTACAGAGGCAAGTTTTTTAACAAAAAAAAAATCACAGTGCATTTATCCTTGATGTTATCTATTGGCACCCATGTTGTTTTAAGTAAGGTTTACAACTGCTTTAAGGGACCATGCATTTAAATCCTTGTGTTTAGAACTGTATTTTTCATATAGGGCCTAGTTTATTCAGAGCTTTGGAAACAAACCAAGCTGCACAGAAGTGGCAAAAAAGGTCCTGTACCATTGCATTCAATGATATGGTCTCCAGCTATGCCCTTTTTTTGTAGCTTGCAGCCTTTCCTAATATTATTTTCCTGAAACTAATATTGTATATATGAATGGATTTTGAGTTGGTAAATTGTGACTGGTTAGGCACCAAAGCAAATGCCTAACCATTTGATGCATGCAAATACAATGAAACAAATTTGAAGCAAGAACTAATATAGGACTGGTCAATATAAAGTATAATTATGCATCTTTATACTCACTTTGGACCTCTTCCATTCCTAAGATAATTAATTTTCTAAATGGTAGATAATGTTATCTGCTGGGCTTCTGATATAAAATAAAACTGAGCAATATTTAAACTGAACCTATTTTATTTTTTAGGAATTACAGGCATCTGGTATTACTCAAGAGCAAAAGGAAGAAGTAAAAGAAATTGAAATTGTTTTATCAGAAGAAGATAAAAAAGCTATAGAAGCCCAGAAACTGAAGCAACAAGCTATCATGCAGAAAGACTTGGTATATATTTTTTTTCTCTTGCTTTACAAACCTCCTACTGTTTGTAGAAGTGAAGCAAAATAGCGCTATTATTTGATTGTGGAATACTGTATCTAAATTTCCTTAGCTTTGTCAACATTGTAAAACAAATGTGGTTTATAGTGAGCGTGTGTAATGTCTCACTGTAGTTGATTGAATTAAAGCGGTTCTACAGTCTTAAGGTTTTTCACCCTAACGTTTTCTATGCCTTAAGGTGAAAAACTTTCTGTGCTGCAGCTCCCCCCGACCCCCCCCCCTTTTTCTTACATGCGCCCAATCCGATACAGCAATGTGCACAAGCTCAGCCTCTCTCACTGCTGTCTCTCTCATTGGACAGATTGATAGCTGTCAGTCCAATCTTGTGACACGGGGGGGCAGGGCAAAGTCCTGCTGTTTGTGTCAATGGATGCAGCAGCAGGACTCGCGAGCGAGCACACACGGGTGCCCCCATGGAAAGCGGCTTTCCGTGTGGGCACCCGACGAAGAGGAGGGGCCTGGAGCTCCAGTGGGGGCCTCAGAAGAAGAGGATTGGGGCTGCTCTGTGCAAAAGCATTTGCACAGAGCAGGTAAGTATAGCTATGTTTGTTATTTTAATACAAAACAAAAAAAGGTTTAGAATCACTTTAATAAGGAGTCAAGGACAGGTTAGAATTTTATTGGTGGCTATAGGTCACCTCAAACAGTTCATAATTAGAGGCATTTTCATACATTAGATGTATCTTCTCTACTAGCTTATCTTCACAAAAGTTGTGGCAGGTAAAAAAAAAAAGACCCCCTCATACATTGAGTGGTAAATGAGAAACGTTCCTAACACCAGCAACTAATAAGAAATCAAAAGCAGGAACAATTAATGCAATCAAACTAACCCAGATAATGAAGAGGCTTGTGTGTACAAAATGTGGCTCCAGAGTTGAAAAAATAAGAGTGTTTAGAGAGAATGCAGCATCCATAGTATGCTAGAGGCAATATACCTTGTGTCAGAGGGAGAAACCCAATTGTAAAAATGAGGGAATATACGGGATGCTAGGCACAGAAGAAATACAGTAAGCAGTGAAATGTACATTACATTCAGCTTAATCTTCCTACCTATCTAAGGCTTCTGTTTTTCATGCAGACATTGGCATAGTGTTGCAGTGCAGCCCATTCTTTTTGTCAGCAAGAAAAGAATTCCCAAATACTGTAGCTGTTTGCTTTATCTTGTATATACCATAGTAGAAAAGTACTGTGTTAGCCATTGATTAAGGTAGAAAGTTTGAAGTTTATACAGAAAGCCTGATAAGTGAAGTTGTCAGCACTTCGTTTTTTACTGATACCTTTCTGATTTATCCTGCTTTGGGAGTTTAAACTTTTTTGATGGGACATTAGAGAGAAAGTTACAAAGTTCACACTTCAGTATGCAGACCTTCCCATCTCGCATATGAGGAACTCTCTAAAACCTGGCTTTAGTAAGGTTGCATGGTTTTCTACTAAATAGCACTAACAGTTTACTGTTTGGTTTTACTTAATTCCTGGCATTTTTTTTGGTGTTTTATAAATGGAATTTTAAAAAACAATAGAAATGGAACTTTAAAAACAGTATTAAACCCAAAGCCAAAAATGTTAAATATTGCAACTTACCAATCATTAAATGTGGTAGCTGAAAAAAGAAGAGAAAAAATAATTGGGACTTTAAATGAGGAAATGACAGGGTAGGGTCCTATACCTCCATCCTTAGGGCAAATTGAATAAAAACAAGGGAAGATTGGGACTTTACATTAAACCGTGGGTGCAATCCAAGGGAATCAGGTGAGTAGATAACCTCATATAAATGATTGATTGATATGTGTACATGAAAGGTCATAACACGATAAAAATATATAGCATCATCTTTAATTCATCAATATACACGTAACATCATAATGTAGTAATAACAATATTGACAAATTATTGCTGGTAAATAACATATAATTAATACATAAATGTCCACATATTGTTACAAAACATGACATGATTGCACATACTAATATCAATGATGACCTAAATGCCGGTTCACACTGCCGCGACCACTAAAGTTGCGTCGCTTCCAGCGCGACTTTGGCGCGACTTAGTGCGACTTTGGCGCGACTTTTTATTTGGCCAATCACAATATGATGTTTTGAAAAAAAAAAAAGAAAACAAAAAAAAGGAAAAAGACAGCTGGAAAGACACTGCATTAGTTTTCTACTAAAAATTATAAGACAAATGCTGTTTTTTAGGCGTTTTGGACATGCTACAGAGCTGAAACTTGACAGGTACACTTTTTAGACCCCCCAGACACTAAATACAAAAAATGACATGCTTGCCTAAAAAAATGCCCAATAAATGCCTGCAAGAAAAAAAGCCAGCCGCAGAGAAGCCATATTATTGAAATTATAAGAAAAATGCTGTTTTTTAGGGGTTCTGGACATGCTACAGAGCTGAAACTTGACAGGTATATTTTTTAGACCCCCCAGACACTAAATGCAAAAAAAGACATGCCTGACTAAAAAAATGCCCAATAAATGCCTGCAAGAAAAACGGCCAGGTTGACAGAAGCCATATTCATGTTTTAATAAAAATTATGCTCTATTCTTGTTCAATACCATTTTTTTGCAAAGTCGGATGACAAGTCGGATCACAAGTCGCTTCAATTAAGATAAGGAGGCGACTCCCATTGAAGTATATGGGACAGGTCGGATCACTGGTCGCCTCAAAGTAGTACCGGACCCTTTTCTGAAGTCGGAGCGACTTCAATAGTGGCAATTAAGACGGCACTGATTGAATTACATTGCTTTGGTTATGTCAAGCTACCTGGGGCAACACAAGTCGCCTCGTGAGTCGCCCTAGTGTGAATGGGCACTAAGTGTCTCTCTAGTCTAGCAGCGACATCAAACCATGGAATAGATAGTGATTCATAAATTAATTGCGTAAAAGTAATCTGGTAATAAACACATGATAGTAGGAACGTTGCATCCAAAACAGCTCATAAAACCATGGGATAAATAATAATTAAAAAATCGAATTCATGAAAATAGTCCGGTGGTAAACATATGATAGTAGGAATGTTGCATCCAAAACAGCTCTACGCGTTTCGTGAATATATTCACTTATCAGGAGCAGATGCGTAGTGTATAAATGTATGTATCTATAATGAGATACAAATTGATTAATGATGCATGCCAGTGGGCCAAAAAAGGGGAGAGATAAAGAAAAGAAGGGGAACGGGGGAATAACCCTTGTGGTACTTACAGTACAGCTAAAGGTACAAAATGTAGAGATATATAAAAAAATGTACACATATCAAAAATATATATAAAAAAAAAAAATATCAAAAAATGTCATGTACACATATAAATCATTTATGTGAGGTTATCTACTCACTTAATTCCCTTAGATTGCACCCGCAGTTTCATTTAAAGTCCCAATCTCCCCTTGTTTTTATTCAAATGGGGTAGCTGTATTAGTTTTCCTTTTTTTTAGTTTTTTTTCCTGTATTTTCAACGAGAATCCCAACAGTAACACACTTCCTTATAGTGACTCCACACTGGATGGAGGAGCAACTTGAGACACCCTTGGACTGCAGCATTGTCAACATGTGGAAAGGGTAGTGTTAGATGCTCTAGCAGATTAAGATGAACTTAACTACCAAATTTAAAGCCAGACTCCATTTTTAAGCAGCTACAGAAAGCAATTTCTTTATTCATTTGGGTTTAAGGTTTTACCTAACTCGTTTAAGACCCTAGTCTTCAACTCCGGTCCTCAGGGCCCACAACAGGTCAGATATTAAGTATTACCTTGGGGAGATGCAGACTAGAATACTGCAATCACTGAGCAGCAAATTATATCACCTGGGATGTATTTCAGTTATCTTGCAAACCTGGCCTGTTAGTGGGCCTTGAGGACCAGGGTTGAGGACCACTGGTTTAAGACACTGGCCATTCTACATGCATCCAAAATAATGTGGTTATAGTACACAAGAACTGTGTAGCACATCCAGTCCTTCTGCCCTGCAGAAGCTGCACGCAAGAAAGCTCAACCAACCACTTTAAAGAAAGTGCACCAATACTAATCTCTGGCCTGTCTTCAAATGGCCCGTAATAGTTTTTATTTTATCCAAATAATTTATCTTTTTTTCTTCTTTTTTTTGGATAATTGTTCATGCTCATGCTAAATAAAATGCTGTTTTAAATCTTACAGGGCAATGCTTACTTTAAGGAAGGAAAATATGAGGCTGCTATTGAATGTTATACTCAAGGAATTACAGCAGACAGTACAAATGCACTGCTACCAGCAAATCGAGCAATGGCTTATCTGAAAATTCAAAAGTAAGTATTGTATATTACTCCACTCCCCCCTTGTTGTTCTGTATTGGATTGGCTACAGCATGGTTAGAGACAAAGCAGCATTGTTGTTAAAGGTCTCCAGAGACACAATGGGATTATCTTTCCCTACTCTGCTGTTCATATGATGGGCATTGCTCAGGTTTATACCAGTGTCCTTTATCTTTTATCAAGCAGTATGGGAAAGAAGTCTACCCTATTCCTTCCAAAACAGACTTGCCTATTTTGAGTTGTCCTTACATTTTATTGGTTATAACCAGGATATTTTTTTTTTTTCTTTGCAAATAAGTCTCCCAAACCCACCAACATTAGTAAGATGCAATAACATGATTTACAGATAATGTATTCTGAAAATAAAGTATTAGAAGCTTTCTATATTTTGTACTCCTATTACATAAAGAAAGCAAAGTCTGAAAATAAAGCATGATTGGTTATTGTTGTTTGGATTTTGTTTTACAGTAAATAAATCATTGTTTGAAAGCTCAGTCATATGTGTTTATGAGTACCAACCTTGCGCATTACCTAAATGGTATCTTAATAATGTATAAAAAGAAGTATACTCACAAACACATTAATGAAAAAAGAATGTCAAGGTCCATAGTAGACACAAAGCGACCAGATCACTGAGACTGTTCCCAGCAAGTCAGAGGACCTTCCACATGGCTGACACGTTTCGAGGGGAGATTCCCCTCTTCCTCAGAGCCAATTTGATATGTTGCATTGACAGGCCTAATGAAGCAAATGATTCAACCCACATGATGTTGAAGACCCTCCCATCAGTGGGTGGGGGTCATGACATCAGCAACTGACAAACAGACAACAACTTATGTGTACAGTCAAGAAAAACTGAATTGAGCTGATAAACCGTATGTCAGTTGGGATCTATAAACAATAGGTCTATATATATATAAAATCATGCATACTATACAAAACCATTGTCCAAGAGAGAAAGGAGATGAATAATATGCCACAATATGTGCACAAGCAAACGCAATCACCCAACATCCCACCTCAGCTCTAGTCCCATAATGGCAATACCTGAGTGGTTGAAAAATTGTAAATATATAAAAGGAAACCAAACTTTCATAATTTATATGCATATAAGGAATTACAAATATTGATGTGTGTGTATTACCTTTTAGTGTAAGAAAGGTAATGAACACACATCTATATTTATATTTCCTATATACATAAAAAAATCTGTATGTTTGATTTACTTTTTTCATACTTATAATTTTTCAACCACTCAGGTATTGCCATTATGTTATAACAAAAATCGCGCTAAATGAGTTAAAACTAGTAAAGTCCAAATAAAGTAGTGTCCAATATTCCACACTCTGAATGTTGTGAATGGAAAATGCGTTGTCAGTCCAAAATCCCTCTAGGTAATGTGCTTACCCGAACTTTGAAAGATTAAGGCCCAAAATCCAGATTGGCAAACTTGACGTCGTAGTAGTTATCTTAGATGAGTCTCCGGATATTGGATATGTGAAATTCAAAGACAAATGTTATAAGGCAATTCATGAAAGAGCCAAAACCAGGTGTAGTAGGAGGAGCTCTTCACCAGAGGAGGAAAGTACCAGATGTTATCCACCACAGATAGATCAGTCCCTTACCAGATT
Source organism: Pelophylax lessonae (assembly GCF_965119305.1). Classification (NCBI taxonomy): domain Eukaryota; kingdom Metazoa; phylum Chordata; class Amphibia; order Anura; family Ranidae; genus Pelophylax; species Pelophylax lessonae. The sequence goes on along the minus strand of NC_138771.1, from coordinate 247,878,503 downwards.
GAGTGCAAAGGCAGTCTAAAGAATAAAAGAGTCCACCCCAAAGATCCGGCACACCAAAACCTCCAAGCCTCTTACCAGAAGCAAATAGCTAGCAGGTGTCTGGATATAATGGATGGCTGGACCTCCGAATCCCCACAGGAACAAATGAAGCAGATCAGACTCCAATGAGTAGACACAGAGGGTGGTACCGAATCCCTTGTAAGCACAGTAAAGGTCGGTCCCAAATAAATAAAGCAAAAAAACCGCCATAGTGTAAAACCGCAATATGTTTAATAGGTTAAAAAAAAGTAGTACACTCACATGTAATCAGATGTACAATGCTCGTATAGCCGCCGGCCGGACGGCCCCGCACATCCGCACTCGTCGGACTCTGTAGGAAGTGACGTCAGCACGCCGTTGCCATTATGTGACTAGAGCTGAGGTGGGATATTGGGTGATTGCATACGCTTGTGCTCATATTGTGGCATATTATTCATCATGGACAACAGTTTTGTATAGTACACATGAGATCTACATACGATTTTATTTATATGTGTATACGAGATCTAGACCTATTGTTTATAGATCCCAACTGGCACGGTTTATCAGCTCAATTCAGTTTTAAAGCACCTTCTTGACTGTACACATAAATTGTTGTCTGTATATGTCAGTTGGTGATGTCATGACCCCACCCACTGATGAGAGGGTCTTCCACATCATGTGGGTTGAATCATAAGCCTTGTCAATGCAACATCTTAGATTGGCTCTGAGGAAGAGAGGATCTCCCCTCGAAATGCTTCAGCCATCTGGAAGGTCGTCCGACTTGCTGGGAACAGTCTCAGTGATCTGGTTGCTTTGTGTCTACTATGGACCTTGATATGCTTTTATCATTAATCTGTTTTGTGAGTATACTTCTTTTTATACATTATTAACCACTTTACCACCGGAGGATTTTGCTGTCTTCCGTCCAGGCCACTTTTTGCGATTCGGCGCTGTGCGACTTTAACTGACAATTGCGCGGTCGTGCGATGCCGTACCCAAACGAAATTTACGTCCTTTTTTTCCCACAAACAGAGCTTTCTTTTGGTGGTATTTGATCACCTGTGCGATTTTTACTTTTTGCGCTATACACAAAAAAAGAGCGTTTATTTTGAAAAAATAACAATATTTTTCACATTTTTTTATATGAAATTCCCCCCCAAAAAATGTAAAAATCTAATTTTTTTAAAATTTTTGGCCAATTTGTTTTATGCTACCTATGTTTAGTAAAAAAAATCGCAATAAGCGTATTTTGATTGGTTTGCGCAAAAGTTATTGCGTTTACTAACTAAGGGAAAGATTTATGTCATTTTTGGTGGTTTTTTTTTTTTAACGCGTAATGGCGGTGATCTGCGATTTTTTTTTTTTTTTGCGGGACTGCGACATTGTGGCGGACAGATCGGACCCTTGACTGACATTTTTGACACTTTTGGGGGTACCAGTGACATTTCTACAGTAATCAGTGCTATATATATGCACTGTTACTGTAAAAATGACACTGGCAGGGAAGGGGTTAATTTTATTGGAGAGGGAGTGGTTAATGTATACCTGGTGCTTACTGACGTGTGGGGGGGGAGGTGACTGTGTGACAGAAGGACAGATCGGATGTCCAGCTATGCTGAACACTCCGATCTGTCAGTCCCTGTCACTATGGAGATCCGCCCGCTGTGTTTACACACAGCGGGCGGATCTCCAGACTCGATCCCCGACGATCGGGGCAGAGCAGCGGCAATCGCCGCTGCTCCTCCCCTGGCCCGACTCCCGCTGTGAATGAACACAGCGGGAGCGAGCCTCCGGCGGCGCGTGAGCGCCGCCCACAAGGGGTGGAGTCCAGCGACGTAGGTATACGTCGCTGGACGGGATCGCGGCACTTTGCCGCAGTAGCCTCCATGTGAGCGGGGCTAAAGTGGTTAAAGATACCATTTGGGTAATGCGCAAGGTTGGCGCGCCCTCTTTTCGTTGTTTTACAGTGTTTCAATAGGATTTCCCCTCCAACCCTCAGAGGCAGCAATACCTGTGCTTCTTTTTTGAACCATCAAGACTCTGTGATGCATCCAACATCTTTACACTACCCTTGAGCGTGGAAGAATACTGTTGTACTATGTGTACAGTGCATTTGGAATGTATTCACAGCACTTCACTTTTTCCACATTTTGTTATGTTACAGCCTTATTCCAAAATGGATTAAATTCATTATTTTCCCTAAAATTCTACAAACAATACCCCATAATGACAACGTGAAAGAGGTTTGTTTTAAATCTTTGTAAATTTATTAAAAATAAAAAACAAAAGAAATCCCATGTACATAAGCCTTCATAGCCTTTGCTCAATACTTTGTTGAAGTGAAAAGCAGAAAAGAGAGCTCAATGTTGTGTTTGTCCTAAGGACTGTCTGCCACATCCCTATCAATATGAAACACGAAAAAGAAACCCCCAATGGGACTTTGAAGGCAGAATGAGATTGTAGAAGTATTTAAAATGTAAGCATTTATTTCACATATAAAATGTCAAATTTACAGAACATATTGGTTAAAAATATGGACGGTTTAGTATATATATATACAGGTGTACAATGAAACCAGTCAGGGGAGTCGTGTGTAAAGGGATGTGGGTATCCAGCCCCCAAACTAGGTTCCCACTGACGTAACTATTCCAACATGTTTCGGAACTTTAAATTCTTTCTTCAAGGCAAAAACTAGGAACACGGTACTTGGGTATAGAAACAATTAGGTCAAACAACTGCACTTGTGCTCCAGAATGGATGCCTCACTGTCAGACATACAGATATTGTAACCCCATGGGAGAGGACCGTATATATAAAGGCCAGACAGTACTGGAAATTTAGGAGAGAAAGGTTATGCTCAAGGGTTCTATTATGCTATACACCCACAAGGATTAACAGAGGTTAGAGCCCATCAGATATTCCATGTAGACCGTTTATTCAAGACCGTTTATGTAGACCGTATTCAAAGTGAAGCCTGCACAAGGGAAGAGGCGTCCAACTTCTACTGATGAGTAAATATACCCATAGGGTGAAGGGGTGGGGAACACGGAATAATGGTGTGATCAATTATCCAGATTATCTAGACCAATTACCACGGATAATTGGTCACACCATTGTTCTGCCTGGCCATACAGGGCTGATTGATGGAGTGCTGCAGAGATGGTTGTTCTTCTGGAAGGTTCTCCTCTCTCCACAGAGAAACACTGGAGCTCTGTTAGAGTGACCATCGGGTTCTTGGTCACCTCCCTGACTAAGGCCCTTCGCCCCAATCACTCAGTTTGCCCAGGTGGCCTACTCTAGGAAAAGTCCTGGTGGTTCCAAACTTCTTCCATTTACAGGTGATGGATGCCACTGTGCTCATTGGGACCTTCAATGCTGCAGACATTTTTCTGTACCCTTCCTCAGATCTGTGCCTTGGTACAATCCTGTCTCGGAGGTTTACAGACAATTTCTTGGACTTCATGGCTTGGTTTGTGTTCTGACATGCACTATTAACTGTGGGACCTTATATAGACAGGTGTGTGCCTTTCTAAATCATGTCCAATCAACTGAATTTATCACAGGTGGACTCCAATCAATTTGTAGAAACAATCTCAAGGATGATCGGTGTAAGGCCCCTTTCACACTAGTGCGACTTGTTCCGCGATTTTGGACCGCAAAATCACATGACAAGTCGTTTTCCATTATTTTCAATGAGCCCCATTCATATCAGTGCGTTTTGAAGTCGCACCGACTTCAAAGTAGTTCCTGCACTACTTTGCCACGATTTGATTGCGTTTTGAGCCATAGCCATTGCTTTCAAAATCGCGGCAAAGTTGCGTCAAAATTGCGGTAAAATCGCGTCGCATAAGTGTGAAAGGGGCCTAAACAGGATGCACCTGAACTCAATTTGAGTGTCTTGGCAAAGGCTGTGAATACTTATGTACATGGGATTTTTTTCGTTTTTTACTTTTAATAAATTTGCAAAGATTTCAAACATACTTCTTTCACGTTGTCATTATGAGTTATTGTTTGTAGATTTTTGAGGAAAATAATTAACTTAATCCATTTTGGAATAAAGCTGTAACATAACAAAATGTGGAAAAAGTGAAGCGCTGTGAATATTTCTGGATGCTCTGTATATGTGTGCTGCAATCTCATTAGTATCTTTCAAGGTCATTTTACTCCACTAAGCAATCGCTAAGCTTTTCCAAGAATTTTACAGAAATCCCTTTGGAGATTTTTGTGTGAATGGTGTGACATTTAAGTATCTCTTAATACGAACAAAGGTCATAGCAAAGTTGACTGTGAATCAATACCTGTTTTCCATGATGTGCTAAAAACGTCTGCCATAGCAGTTTATCTGACAAATAATTTTGGTAAAATATTACTGCTGTTTTCCAGTGTTTTGTAAAATCTTCTTCTAATACAAATTGAATAAAACAATGCCTTGGGTGTTATTTCAGATACAAGGAAGCCGAGGAAGACTGCACACAAGCCTTAGCTCTGGATACAACATACGGGAAAGCTTTTGCCAGAAGAGGGACTGCAAGAGTAATGCTTGGAAAGCTAAAGGAAGCAAAAGAAGGTGACTAAATATTAAAGAACTGACTGGCATCTAGATACCTGATATGTTCATAAGGCGTGTCACATACTTTCATAGATGACATCCCTGTAATATCACAATTAGCTAATTAGATTGAACTCCATAGTTATTTTGGGCAGGTAGTTAAAGGTAGTCCCACTTTTGTGGGGAAAAAAATAACAACAAAAATAAATATAGCATATACACAAGTCATATTATAATCAAATATTATTATAAATTACTTTTCCTTTTCAATCTGCAGTGCTGTAATTTTATGTAAAATGCAATATGGCTACCTGGAGGCGTTCTGTACACAAAGGAGGCATTAAATGCCCTCCAGAAACGTAATTTCCTGTTTTTGTGATTGGCTCTCTAAATGTTCCTAGAAGTCTGCAGTAAGATAGTCTAAGATGGCACTAAGACAAGTCAGATTTTGGGCATCCTCTTCAACAAAAATTTTGTTTGGTGGTAAACTTCCAAAGGAAAATCACATCTAAAGGGATGCAGGCGCTGACACTTTCCTTATTAGAACCCTGCAAGTGCAACAGCTGATTGATAATTATAAAGTCACATCCATTCACTTTGCACATTATTATTATATAGGATTTATATAGCGCCGGCGCAGCGCTTTACAACTTGAAGGTAGACAGTACAAATACAATACATTTTAATACAGTAGGAATCAGAGGGCCCTGCTCGTTAGAGCTTACAATCTGGACACAGACAAACCGCTATTTTTTCAGAATAACAAAAGGTAGGAATCTGCAACAAAGTTTGTGAAAGTGTTGTTTAAACCGCATCATAAAAAAACGATCAAAAAATGCTGTGCTACATGCTGTTCATACTCAGTCACTATGATATATGTTTTCTCTATTCTGCCAAAAAAACCTGGTTGATCCAGCTGCTCTCTATCTAACCCTTCTGTCCAAGTCCCCAATTCAGCTAGGGATTTTGCAGAGCAGTGTTGGCAGCTCTGCACATGCTCAGTTTTCAGTGAGTTTCTATGCTGAGCATTTACTCCCTATCACATCTGAGCAGCCCGTGTGACTATACAGTCATGCATAGGGGTGTATACACAGTGGTAAATCTCAGCCCACTAGCACCCACCCACCGCCTCCATGCCCACTAACCAGTAGATTAATGGAGCCTTCACCTCCCTCTTATTCTAAGACACAGGCTGGAGGGGCATAACACAACCTGTGACTGACAGATTTTCTGCCCACACCATGTTATTGCCAAAAAAATAATAACCTTTTGATTTCAAATATATATTTGCATGACCATTTAAAACAGTTTATTGATAGTAATTATTTTTTTTTTACTCCGTATTCCAAAGACTGTTTTTTTCTTTGTTTTGAACATGTGACCAGTAGCAGGGGACTAGAAGCTCCCTCTTCTTATGTTTCCCTGCTGACAGGCTAGGGAAGAACGGAGTCATGTGACAGCTTATATCTATTAGGAAAAGGTACTTAGATTTATTTTTTTTATCAATAAAATTATAGTGCCATCATCCACATACAGAAATAGAAGGGAAAAAGCAAGTTAAACCGTGTTTGTTTAGTATTACTTTAAATTCCCTGCATAACATCACAACTGAGTATAAAAGAGAAGAGCGGTGCCTCTTAAGTGTAGAAAAATGGTTACATTTAATGAAGGTACAACATTTAGCAACTCACATGGTTGATGATTAAAACGGGAACATCTAAGTATGCCGGAATCCGGGGTAATTCTGTCCACATAGACCATCCTCCGCATCGTCATTAACGTCATCCCTTCCACGCTGCGCACTACGAGTGCTTCAAGGCTTCCCTTTCAGATTGCTCTTCTGCAGGGTAATCTTCCCGGTCACGATTGTAGACTGACAGCGGTGAGAGCCAGCAGGGCGGAGGATGGTCTATGTAGACAGCTTTACCCCGGATGCCTGCAGGCTTACAGTAGATGTGCCTCTTTCAATCATCAGCCATGTGAGTTGCTAAATGTACCTTCATTAAATGTAACCATATTGCTACACTTAGAGGCGTCTCTCTTCTCTTTTATGGTCGTTAGCTCCTGCTGGGTTTTTCTTCTAATCCCCTTGTGGAGGCGCCATTTGTGGATGGACATTTTATGGTTACACAATCACATTAGAGCTAAGAAATTCCGCGCTTGTGGACGAAAGAGAAGGCTGCAGCCTACCTCCAAATCGGTGAAAAACAGCTAATCTGGTGTTATTAAGGTGCTTCCAATGCTTTAAGGGTGGTGTGGGTGATGGGTGAAACACACAGGTGCACCCCTCCAATTGCTCCCGCACTCACCAGAGGTATGTACCCCTACAGGGGTAACAAGCCTTATTGCAACGTTGTCTGTGAGACTCCTGAGGGAGGGGGGTGTCCCCCTTTTTTGCCAGATAATAGGATCTCCTCTTAAGTGCAGTCGATGATGATATGTAAGGGAGAAGTACTGATATAGTGATGTACCCTTTAAAAAATAGCTTTATTGCAAAAGATTAAAAGTCGGGTACTCACATAAAACTCAATGGTAACGGGCATCTAAGCAGTAGGGGCCGCGAGTCCCTCATTGGCGGCCCCTTCCGGGAGGATTTGCGGGTCAGCGACCGGATCTGCGTTGCAGTGGGGGGGAAATGACATAATCCGCACGCCGCGTTTCGTCAGAGCTGACGCACCGGATGACGTCAGCTCTGACGAAACGCGTCGTGCGCGATTACGTCATTTCCGCCCCACTGCAACGCAGATCCGGTCGCTGACCCGCAAAGCCTCCCGGAAGCGGCCGCCAACAAGGGACTCGCGGCCCCTACTGCTTAGATGCCCGTTACCATTGAGTTTTATGTGAGTACCCGACTTTTAATCTTTTGCAATAAAGCTATTTTTTAAACGGTACATCACTATATCAGTACTTCTTCCTTACATATCATCATTGACTGCACTTAAGAGGAGATCCTATTATCTGGCAAAAAAGGGGGACACCCCCCTCCTCCCTCCCTCAGGAGTCTCACAGACAACACTGCAATAAGGCTTGTTACCCCTGTAGGGGTACATACCTCCGGTGAGTGCGGGAGCAATTGGAGGGGTGCACCTGTGTGTTTCACCCACACCACCCTTAAAGCATTGGAAGCACCTTAATAACACCAGATTAGCTGTTTTTCACCGATTATTGAATATATATTCTTTTAAACACCACGGATTTACCCAGCAACAAAAAGACTGTTGATTTGTTTTTTTGGGACTATTATTTCACTGCATGAGCACTATTTACTGTTGTATTTATTCGCTATCAGCACAGATGTGATTTTACTGTATTTTATTTATTATAATATTTATTGCACGGATCACTATTTGTACAGGCAAGGCACACATAATACCAAGTGTGCTTTCAAACACATCTTTTTTCATTGGCACAATAATTATTTACTTACTGTCTGCACTTAAACACTTTATAACACTCCAACTAAGGAGAGCATTTTGTATATTAACTTTGATGTTGTTTTTACACTGAGTCTTCATTTACCAATTAACACTATAGCACTTTAAATAGGAATATTCATTTTTATTTATCACTTAAAATTAGGCAGCGCCACTTTACCTGACCTTGCTTATACACAATCACATTGCTATAATCTTTTTATTTGGACTATAAATTGAAGGAGTTATGAATAAATGGTTGCGGAACGAATTATCTGAGTTTCCATTATTTCTTATGGGGAAACTCGCTTTGACATATGAGTGCCTTGGATTACAAGCATGTTTCAGGAAATCCAAGGTTTTACTGTAAATAAGAAGCGGCCCTAAATCCTAATGGTGCAATCATAAATAATTATATGGTAAATAATGTGGCATGAAAACAATTAAACATGCAGTGAATAAAATATGAGCAAAATATATCATTAAACAAATATGTAGAAAAAAGCAATCATGTGAAAGTGATATAATGAAATAGGTGCAAAAGCCAGTCCTTTTCAATAATAAACAGAAGTGTCCATAAAGTGCAAAAGGGTATATAAGTAACATTGATTGACAAAATCCACCACCAAGCACTAACACTTATGCCCCATACACACGTGCAGATTATCTGCAGACTTTTGTCTGCAGACTTACCTTTTCTATGTAGTGCAAGGGCCTGCCGGATTGCATACAAATTGAAAGTGTTTAGGTTTGACCTCATATTATATGGTTTTGGTAAGTCTGCAGACAAAAGTCTGCAGATAATCTGCACGTGTGTATGGGGCATTAGAGATAGATAGCATGGACCATAAATTATAATGGTCCTAAAAGCACAAAAAAAAAACCAGCATCCGAGATAGGCGGTGGCTGCTGAGCAGCAGCTCCAAAAAGACTAGGAAAAAAAAATTAACAAGCATATAGTGAAGCCTGCTAACATTAAGTCCCTTTATTTAAAATATGTAACAAGTACCTTAGATAGGTTGTTAACAGGCACAAACAAGTCAAAAACCAGCAGACTGTCAGCTCATGACAAAGAAATGCCGTGAGTAACGGCTAAGCAAGCGTGGTGTCTTCCCAGGAGCAGGCTGAGTGTCCGATACGCAACTTATCTAAGGTACTTCTTACATATTTTAAATAAAAGGACTTAAATGTTAGCAGGCTTCACTATGCTTGTTCATTTTTTTATTTTTTTATTCCTGATCTATCTGGAGCTGCTGCTGAGCAGCCACCGCCTATCTCGGATGCCGGGTTATTTTGTGCTTTTATGACCATAGTAATTTATAATCCACGCTATCTGTTAAGAAGCATATGGTAAGTGTTGGTGCTTGGTTATGGATTTCATCAATCAACGTTACTTCTACACCTTTATGGACACTCTTGTTTATTATTGAAATGGACTTTTTCATCTAAAGGACTTTTTTATGTTCACCTAACACTTGATTTTGCGCCTATTTCATTATATCACTTTCATATGATTGTTTTTTCTACACATTTTTTAATGATATATTTCGCTCATATTTTATTCACTGCCGCCGGAGGCTCGCTCCCGCTGTATTCAGTCACAGCGGGAGTCGGGCCAGGGGAGGAGTGGCGGTGATCGCCGCTGCTCTTCCCTGATCGTCGGGGATCGAGTGTGGAGATCCGCCTGCTTGTGTAAACAAAGCGGGCGGATCTCCTAAGTGACAGGCAGGGTCAGATTGCAGGGTTCAGCATAGCTGAACCTGCGATCTGTCCTTGTGTCACATAGTCCCCTTCCCCCACACACGTTAGTAAGCACCAGGCATACATTAACCCCTTGATCACCAATAAAAATGAACCCCTTCCCTGCCAGTGTCATTTTTACAGTAACAGTGCATATTTATAGTACTGATTACTGTAGTAATGTCACTGGTAACCCCAAAAGTGTCAAAAATGTCAGTCAAGGGTCCGATCTGTCCGCCGCAATGTCGCAGTCCCACAAAAAAAATCGAAGATCGCCACCATTACTCGTTTAAAAAAAAAAAAAAACACCAAAAACGACAGAAATCTTTCCCTTAGTTAGTAAACGCAATAACTTTTGCGCAAACCAATCAAAATACGCTTATTGCGATTTTTTTTTTTACCAAAAATATGTAGTAGAAAACAAATTGGCCTAAAATGATAAAAAAATTTGATTTTTACATTTTTTTGGGGGGGGAATTTCATATAAAAAATGTGAAAAATATTGTTATTTTTTCAAAATTGTCGCTCTTTTTTTTTTTTGTTTATAGCGCAAAAATCGCACAGGTGATCAAATACCACCAAAAGAAAGCTCTGTTTGTGGGAAAAAAGGAAGTAAATTTCGTTTGGGTACGGCGTTGCATGACCGTGCAATTGTCAGTTAAAGTCGCACAGTGCCGAATCGCAAAAAGTGGCCCAGACGTAAGACAGCAAAATCCTCCGGTGGTAAAGTGGTTAACCACTTCCCCTTAGGTGGACGTCCTATAACATCCTGTGCTTTGAGTGGGGATATCTGAATGATGCCTGCAGCTGCAGGCATCATTCAGATATCATTTTTTTCAGCCGGCGATTCCCTTCACCATAAGAACAATCATAGCGGCATGATCGTTCTTACACGCGGCAGGGGACATCCCTCCCTCTTGCCGCCCTCCGGTGCGTCTACCGGCTCGCCCATGCGATCGGTGAGCTGGAGAAGGAATCATTCGCCAGCGGCAGTGTCACCATAGAGACTGCGAGGACCAGATGGTCCCCAGCAGTCTCTGTGACTCTCGGAGGCCCAGGCGCGATGTGATGACGTCACGCCCAGCCTGGCAGATTTTAATACTGCACTGATCTCGGCTAAATAGCCGAGATCGCTTTTTTTTTATTTTTTATTTCAGGCTTTCTAGCCTGCAGGGGAGATCTGAGGTCTTATTGACCCTAGATCTCCCTATAAAGAGGACCTGTCATTCATTATTTTTTTTACAAGAGATTTTTACATTTCTTGTATTAGGAATAAAAAAAAAAAAATAAAAAAGGGAAAGTGTAAAAATAAAATAAACGATAAAAAAATTTAAAAGTGCCCCTGCGTGCTCGCACGCGGAAGCGAAGGCATGCGTTTGCCGCGGCCACATATGTAAACGCCGTTCAATCCATACATGTGAGGTATCGCCGTGAACGTTAAAGCGAGAGCAACAATTCTAGTCAAAGACCTCCACTGTAACTCTTAACTGATAATCTGTAAAAAGTTGTAAAGCGTCGCCTATAGAGCTTTTTAAGTACCAAAGTTTGGTGTCATTCCACGAGTGTGCACAATTTTAAAGTGTTACATGTTCAGTATCTATTTACTCAGCATAACATCATCTTTCACATTATACAAAAAAAATTGGGCTAACTTTAGTGTTTTTTTTTCCCCCCAAAAAAACACGTTTGTAAAATTACTGTGCGACATAAAAAGTTGCAATGACCGCCATTTTATTCCCTAGGGGCTCTGCTAAAAAAAAATATAATGTTTGGGGGTTCCGGGTAATTTTCCAGCAAAAAAAATGATGATTTTTACATGTAGAAGCGGAGTGCCAGAAATCGCGCGGTATGGAAGTGGTTAAGGGATCCGTACCCTTTCGCTGAGGTTGATTTTGTGGAAGCCAACTGTCATGTTTGTTTTTCCACTCAGATAATATACTGTTCTAGTAGTTTTAAGTGTCTTGCCAATGTATGCTTTTTTGTAATACATATTATCTTCTCTATAAAAGGTTTGAAAATGTTTTAATATTATTTTGACTGTTGTAGATTTTGAAATGGTTTTAAAGCTGGAGCCTGGTAACAAGCAAGCGGCATCAGAACTGGCAAAAATATCTCAGGCAAGTATATTGATCAAAAGTTATTTGGGTGAGCAGCATGCTGTGGAAGTTCTATTCTGTTTGTTTTGTCCACACATCCCAGCTTTAAATGCTTGCTCTTTGCAACTGTCTTCCATTAGTTATCTGACTGAATATTTTTATATATTGTAGCTGTAGCGGTAACAGGTTATATTTCATTATTGGCTAGGTGCCAATAATGCTAAAATATAATATTTCCATACAAGTAAAATTAGTAATTGAACTTTTACTGTTATACATCTAAACATAGCAGGCTTGAATTGTGTTCGCTATTGATCAGTGGAAAAGTTTGTAGTTAAGCAATACCTTTTTATTTATTGGCTAACTGGTGCAAGCTTTCAGGACCCCTCAGCTGCCTTTTTCAGGCATTCCCAAACGTTTGCATCTGTAATAACTTAAAGCGGTTCTTACCTCTCCAGGGATCCAGCGCGGTCCTAACCTGAGCTGACTCTTCGGCCATTTTCAGGTCCAGGCACTGGCATGCTTCCTTTCGGAAGCCGGCTGTAACTGCTTGCAACTACATCGTAGGCTTCCCACGGCCCATGCGGGAGCCACGCTGCACTTTGTGAATGGTTCCAGAGCTTTCTGGGGAAGGCTGTGGGGGAAGGAGGTCAACTTTCTCTTGGATCGATGTGGGGCTCTGATCAGAAGTTGTAGTGGGTACCTGTCAAAACCAGGTACCCGATCCCTGCCAAAAAAAAAAATGCCAAAACCTAAAATGGTTCTAAAGGCAGATGGTTTTTTATCTTAATGCTTTCAATGCATTAAGATAAAAAACTTTCTGTGTGCAGCAGCCCTGCTAATACTTACCTGAGCCCCATCTCGATCCAGCGATGTTTCACAGGAGACTCAGCGGTTCAGGACTCTCCCTCCTGATTGGTTGAGACATACAGCGAGCACCATTGGCTCCCTCTGCTGTCAGTGAGCCAGTGAGGAGAGAGAAGAGGCGGGGCTGAGCCACAGCTCTGTGTTTGAATGGACACACAGCTGCTTGCTGTAAGGGCACTCAGCAGGAGGGAGAGGTCAGGAGCGCTGGTGAGGGACCCCGAGAAGAGGAGGATCTGGGCTGCTCTGTGCAAAAGCACTACACAGAGCAGCTAAGTATGACATGTTTTTTTTTTTTTAATCACTTTAGTATCACTTTAAAGAGGAGGGTGGGAGAAGGCAGACAAGGGGAACTTGCCCTTTAGGGTGAAGTTCCACTTTAAGTTACCTAATAAAAGGTGTGTAAATGTATGTAAAAAAATGTATGTATGTGGGTGCAGGGTGACCTTTGGAAAAGAGTGTGGGCACCTGGGTAAGTGGGTAAATAGAAGACAGTGAAGGTGCGCTGGTGGCTGGGAAAATAAAAGTGGTGCACTACAGCTGGGCAAGGTCAAAAAGGTTAAACTCTGGGTAAGCAGATAGTCAACTGGGGGTTGATGGTAGGGTGGGGGGGGGGGGATAGTTGCCACAGAAGACTCCAGTATAAAGAAAAAGGCACAATCTTTTTCAACTTGCCTTTAACAATGCCTTTAGATAGTGTTGCATTTTGAATCCATTTGTTGTTTGTAACCGCTAGGAATGCGACCCATACTAGACGTTGAAGAGTGATAATGTGCTGCATATAGAATACCCTAGAAATGTTTACCATTTTGCTATTTTGCATAAAGAATGCTATAGAACTTTAGCTGGGTATGTCTCTTCCTATCATCCTCACTCTTCTTTCTTTCAGTGATTACACTTGGCTAGGAATGTCTTCCCATGCTATTCTGATTTCAGCTTTACGTGTGTGATTACATTTACATTACAATACATCAGCATTTACTACAAAAACACACACCTTGGAAAATTCTCTGTTTTGTTTTCTCTGTAGTGATTGGGCCTGATCACACCTGAATTGCCGTATAATTTTTAGTCCATTTATTTCAATGGACTGAAATGGCATTGGATTGCACCAAAAGTAGTGCATGCACTTTTAAAAAAAAAAACTGCAGCGGATGGCATGATACTGTGGTACCATGCGATTCGGGGCAGGCAATCGCACTGCAATTGGGATCTGTGTTTGGGGTGTCATTAGAATTATATCGACACTCACAGCAGATCACACACCCAGTGAATTTTGAATGTGGTGAGTGAAACGCATGGTACCGGAAACCAGTGTTCTGTGTGCATTTCCTGCACCACGTTCAGAATGCTCTGGGTGTGCGCTCTGCTGCAGGTGTCAATATAATCCTATACATACACAGGGAAAACCTGTCCAAAACATCCAAGTCGGGTGCTCGTTAGATCCGCAATCCCGGCAGCTGTATTCATTAGAAGTAGAAAACTGCACTCCGGCTTGAAGATGAATAAAAATATATTTATTGAAGAATCCAAAAATCCATAGTTGACAAAAATATCAGAGACAGGGGACAAAACATAGTTAATGCATTTCCCGAAATCAAATTTGCTTAATCATAACTAATAGTTAAAAAGTTAAACATAAAAGTTATGATTAAGCAAATTTAATTTCGTGAAACGCGTCAACTATGTTTTGTTCCGTCTCTGATATTTTTGTCAACTATGGATTTTTGGATTCTTCAATAAATATATTTTTATTCATTTTCAAATCGGAGTGCAGTTTTCTACTTCTAATCAATATAATCCTAACAATACCCCAAATGCATATCGCAAACGCAGTGCGTTTGCCTGTCCTAGATCGCATGGTACTGAATCGCACAGAAATCACACAGGAACGCAGACTTCATTCCTGTTCGGTTCAGGTGTGAAATGGCCATAAAGCAGAAGGCTAGGTTCACACTGTTGTAGATGGTTGCGGGTGTGGGACAGCGTGTAAATCGCACCTATTCCTGTATTAGCAACCACCTGCAGCCAAGTAGCACTGTTCTATTGAAGATGCGTGGGGCTGACATTCATTCTGTTGTGTGTAGCTGGTAAGGGACAGGAGCAAAAACAGTGAATCGTTCAAGCGAACCAATAGTGAATACTGCAAATGAAGAATGTCCATAAAGAGATCATGGCCAGCAGCTGTTACATGTCCCATTATAAATACAACAAATGTTATTGATAAATTAGTTTCCTTTTGAATGTGAGGGAATCAAGGTTTGTGGTGAATGGGACTTGATCTTGTGACCTCTCAGACAACGATTATTCTTAATGTATGCAGCAAAAGATCTGATGAGCATTCGGTGGTTAGGAATCAGTGAAGAATTATAAGGAACATATATTTACCATTTTATAAATATGTCTTTAAATCTTTCTTAGTCATTTCTTTTCGTCTTTGTACTGACATCTCTTTGAACAATGTAGATTTTTATTAATTAATTTGCTGCTCTAGGAACTTGGTGACAAAACAGTAATGCCCAGCCAGAATGATCTTGCCAGTCAAAGTAAAGGGAGAGATGAAAGAAAATATGTGAAACCAGTAGAAAAACCTGCACATCTGAGGTCTACGGTAAGTGCATAACATCTCACAGGGATTTGTGTAACATGACGCGCTTGTGTTTCATATTTTCTTTTATTATACAGTCATGTGTTTCAGAATATTCCTTGTTTTCACCTTTAACTAAAACCTGGCTAGGAGTGATTTATAACAAGTGGCAAATATCAAGAGTTCACATGTGTCTATCTCCTAGTCCAGTGGTGTCCAATGCAGGGCAGATGGTTACATTTCACTGGCACTAATTACCAATGCAGGGGTGGGATGGGAGGGTTGTGGTACATTTCGCTGCCACTGACTCCATTGACTATTCATTGCCACTGACTGCACTGACCACCACTGCAGGGCAGGTGGTTACATTATTACAGAGTATATTTAATTCATTAACACACAAAAATACTTGATTTGCACAATGGTACTTAAAACTGACAACTCTGTCACAAATTAAAAATCCACCTGGGGTCATTCCCATTAGGCCCTACAGCAAAGGGTGACTTTTTACATTTTCCTGGAGTTGGTCTTTAACGCCCTTCTGCCCAGCCTATTGTACTATGACGGCTGAGCGGGAGCCCTGTTATCCTTGGAGGACGTCATCTGACGTACTTCCAGGATTGCACCTCGTGCGTGCCCCATGGGCTGTCCTCCGGCGCTATGTCTTTTGTCGAGGCAATCTGTCTGTAATGATTATCAGTGTCCTGGTCATCAGTCTGTGCCCACCGTTGCTGCCAATCAGTGCAGCCTCCTTAGCGCACAAAACTACCTGTTTTCAAAATGTTATAATAAACTATGAAAAGTTTTTTTTTTTTTTTTTTTTCAAAATTTTCGTTTTTTTTTAAATTTATTTAGCAAAAAATAAACACCCAGTGGTGGTTAAATACCACCAAAAGAAAGCTCCATTTGTGTGAAAAAAATGATATAAAATGTGTTTGGGTACAGTGTTGCATGACCATTTGTCACTCAAAGTTTCGACAGCTCTAAAAGCTGAAAATTGGCCTGGGCAGAAATGG